>NC_046172.1:27396607-27702949 GCF_011064425.1 Rattus rattus
TATATGTACAGCAATGCCAACCAACCAGAGCTTCCAGGACTAAGCCACTACCCAAAGACTATACATGGACTGACCCTGGACTCTGACCTCGTAGGGTAGCAATGAATATCCTAGTAAGAGCACCAGTGGAAGGGGGAAGCCCTGGGTCCTGCTAGACTGAACCCCAGTGAACTAGACTGTTGGAGAGAGGGCAGCAATGGGGGGAGGGTTGGGAGGGGAACACCCATAAGGAAGGGGAGGGGAGAGGGGGATGTTTGCCCGGCAACCGGGAAAGGGAATAACACTCGAAATGTATATAAGAAATACTCAAGTTAATAATAATAAAAATAAAAAAAAATCACAAAAAAAAAAAAAAAAGAAATGTAAGTAAAGAAATATATGTAATAAAAAATTAAAAAAGAATGTAAATAAATAACAAATAAAAATTAAAAAATAAAACCTCAAAAAAAAAAAAACAATCATCCACCATGATCAAGTAGGCTTCATCCCAGGCATGCAGGGATGATATAATATACGGAAAACCATCAATGTGATCCATTATATAAACTACCTGAAAGAACACAACCACATGGTCATTTCATTAGATGCTGAGAAAGCATTTGACAAAATTCAACCCCCCTTCATGATAAAGGTCCTGGAAAGAGTAGGAACTCAAAGGCCCATACCTAAACATAGTAAAACACATATACAGCAAACCAGTCACTAACATTAAAATAAATGGGGAGAATCTTGAAACAATCCCACTAAAATCAGGAACTAGACAAGGCTTCCCACTCTCTCCCTACTTATTCAATATAGTTCTTGAAGTTCTAGCCAGAGCAATCAGACAACAAAAGGAGATGAAGGGGATACAGATTGGAAAAGAAGAAGTCAAAATATCACTATTTGCAGATGATATGATAGTATACTTAAGTGATCCAAAAAGTTCCACCTGAGAACTACTAAAGCTGATAAACAACTTCAGCAAAGTGGCTGGGTATAAAATTAACTCAAATAAATCAGTAGCCTTCCTCTACACAAAAGAGAAACAAGCCGAGAAAGAAATTAGGGAAACGACACCCTTCATAATAGATTCAAATAATATAAAATACATCGGTATGAATTTAACCAAGCAAGTAAAATATCTATACAATAAGAACTTCAATTCTCTGAAGAAAGAAATTGAAGAAGACCTCAGAAGATGGAAAGATTTCCCAAGCTCGTGGATTGGCAGGATTAATATAGTAAAAATGGCCATTTTACCAAAAGCGATCTACAGATTCAATGCAATCCCCATCAAAATACCAACCCAATTCTTCAAAGAGCTAGACAGAACAATTTGCAAATTCATCTGGAATAAAAAACCCAGGATAGCTAAACTATCCTCAACAATAAAAAAGGACTTCTGGGGAATCACTATCCCTGAACTCAAGCAGTATTACAGAGTAATAGTGATAAAAACTACATGGTATTTGTACAGAGACAGACAGATAGACCAGTGGAATAGAATTGAAGACCATGGGTTGGAGAGATGGCGTAGAGGTTAAGAAATGAACCCACACACCTGTGGGCACTTGATTTTTGACAAAGGAGCCAAAACCATCCAATGGAAAAAAGATAGCACTTTCAGCAAATGGTGCTGGTTCAACTGGAGGTCATCATGTAGACGAATTCAGTTCGATCCATGCTCATCACCCTGTACAAAGCTTAAGTCCAAGTGGATCAAGGACCTCCACATCAAACCAGATACACTCAAAATAATAGAAGAAAAGGTGGGGAAGCATCTGAAACACATGGGTACTGGAGAAAATTTCCTGAACAAAATGCCAACAGCTTATGCTCTAAGATCAAGAATCGAAAAATGGGATCTCATAAAACTGCAAAGCTTCTGTAAGGCAAAGGACACTGTGGTTAGGACAAAACAGTAACCAACAAATTTGGAAAAGATCTTTACCATCCTACAACAGATAGAGGCCTTATATCCAAAATATTCAAAGAACTCAAAAAGTTAGACCGCAGGAAGACAAATAACCCTATCAAAAAATGGAGTTCAGAGCTAAACAAAGAATTCACAGCTGAGGAATGCCGAATGGCCGAGAAACACCTAAAGAAATGTTCAACATCTTTAGTCATAAGGGAAATGCAAATCAAAACAACCCTGAGATTTCACCTCACTCCAGTCAGAATGGCTAAGATCAAAAACTCAGGTGACAGCAAATGCTGGTGAGGATGTGGAGAAAGAGCAACACTCCTCCATTGTTGGTGGGATTGCAGACTGGTACAACCATTCTGGATATCAGTCTGGAGGTTCCTCAGACAATTAGACATAGAACTACCTGAGGACCCAGCTACACCTCTCTTGGGCATATACCCAAAAGATGCCCCAACATATAATAAAGACACATGCTCCACTATGTTCAATAGCCAGAAGCTGGAAAGAACCCAGATGCCCTTCAACAGAGGAATGGATACAGAAAATATGGTACATCTACACAATGGAATATTATTTAGCTATCAAAAACAATCACTTTATGAAATTCATAGGCAAATGGATGGAACTGGAAAATATCATCCTGAGTAAGGTAACCCAATCACAGAAAAACACACATGGTATGCACTCATTGATAAGTGGCTACTAGCCCAAATGCTTGAATTACCCTAGATGCACAGAACACATGAATCTCAAGAAGGATGACCAAAATGTGAATGCTTCACTCCTTCTTTAAAAGGGGAACAAGAATACCCTTGGGAGGGAGTAGGGAGGCAGAGGAACACCCATTCAGAGCCTGCCCCACATGTGGCCCATACATATACAGCCACCCAATTAGATAAGATGGATGAAGCAAAGAAGTGCAGGCTGACAGGAACCGGATGTAGATCTCTCCTGAGAGAGGCACCCAGAATACAGCAAATATAGCATATACAACATAGCAAACACAAATACAATATAGCAAATACAGCATAGGCGAATGCCAGCAGCATACCACTGAACTGTGGACAGGACCCCCGTTGAAAGAATCAGAGAAAGGTCTGGAAGAGCTTGAAGGGGCTCAAGACCTCATATGAACAACAATGCCAACCAACCAGAGTTTCCAGGGACTAAGCCACTACCCAAAGATTGTACATGGATTGACCCTGGGCTCCAACCTCACAGGTAGCAATGAATAGCCTAGTAAGAGCACCAGTGGAAGAGGAAGCCCTTGGTCCTGCCAAGATTGAACCCCCAGTGAATGTGATTGTTGGGGTGAGGGTGGTAATGGGGGAAGGATGGCGAGGGAAGCCCATATAGAAGGGGAGGGGAAGGGGTTAGGGAGATGTTTGCCTGGTAACCGGGAAGGTGAATAATAATTGAAATGTAAATAAGATATACTCAAGTTAATAAAAATAAAAAAATTCTCACAAACTGAATCCAAGAACACATCAAAACCATCATCCATCATGACTGAGTAGGCTTCATCCCAGTGATACAGGAATAGGTCAATATATTGAAATCCATCAACATAATCCACTTTACAAACAAACTCAAAAAAAAAAAAACATGATCCTCCCATTAGATTCTGAGAAAGCATTTGACAAAATTCCACACCCTTTCATGTTAAAAGTCTTGGAAAGAGCAGGAATTCAAAGCTCATGCCTAAACATAGTAAAAGCAATATACAGCAAACCAGTAGCCGATATCAAACGAAACAGAGAGAATATTAAATCCATCCCACTAAAATCATAGACTCACAAGGCTGCCCACTCTCTCCCTACATATACAATATAGTACTCAAAGTCCTTGCCAAACAGTCAGAGGACAAAAGGAAGACAAAGGGAAATAAATTGGAAAGGAAGATGTCAAAATATCACTATTTGCAGATGATATGATAGTATACATTAGTGAACACAAAAGTTCCAACAGAGAAATACTAAGCCTGATAAACAACGTCAGAAAAACGGCTGAATATAAAATTAACTCAAACAAATCAGTACCCTTCTTCTACTCTAAGGTTAAACAGGCTGAGAAGGCAATGAGTGAAATGATACGCCACAAAATAGTCACAAATAACATAAATTAAAATGGTGTGACTCTAAACAAGCAAGTGAAAGATCTGTATGACAGGAACTTCAAGTCTCTGAAGAAAGAAACTGAAGAAGATCTCAGAAGATGAAAAGATCCCATGCTCATGGATTGGCAGGATTAATACAGTAAAATGGTCCTTTTGCCAAGAACAATCTACAGATTCAATGCAATCCCCATCAAAATTCCAACTCAATTCTTCATAGTGTTAGAACAATATGCAAATTCATGTGGAATAACAAAAAAAACAAAAAACAAAAAAAAAACCAGGATAGCAAAAATTATCCTCAACAATAAAAGAACTTCTGGGGAAATCATCATTCCTGACCTCAAACAGTATTACAGAGCAATAGTCATAAAAACTGTATGGTATTGGTACAGAGACAGGCAGGTAGATCAGTTGAATTCAATTGAAGACCCAGAAATGAACCCACACACCTATAGTCATGTGATCTTTGACAAAGGAGCTCAAACCATCCAGTGGAATAAAAGATAGCATTTTCAACAAATGTTGCTAATTCAACTTGAGGCCAGCATGTAGAAGAATGCAAATCAATCCATTCTTGTCACCTTAATTCCAAGTGGATCAAGGACTTCCACATCAAACCAGATATACTCAAACTAATAGAAGAAAAAGTGGGGAAGAGCCTTAAACACATGGGCACTGTGGAAAATTTCCTGAACAGAACACCAATGACTTATTCTCTAAGATCAACAATAGACGAATGGGACGTCATAAAATTGCAAAACTTCTGTAAGTCAAAGGACACTGTCATTAGAACAAAACATCAACCAACTGATTGGGAAAAGATCTTTACCAATCCTACATCCAATAGAGGGTTAAAATCTAATATATACAAAGAATTCAAAAAGTTTGACTCTAGAGAGTCAATTAACCCTATTCAATGGGGTACAGAGCTAAAACAAATAATTCTCAGCTGACGAATACTAAATGGTCTTGAAGCACCTAGAGGAATGTTCATCACCCTTAGTCATGAAGGAGATGCAAATCAAAACAACCCTGAGAGTCCACCTCACACCAGTGAGAATGGCTAAGATCAAAAACTCAGGGGACAGAGGATGCTGGCAAGTATGTGGACGAAGAGGACCTCTCCTCCACTATAGCTGGGATTTCAAGCTGGTACAAACACTCTGGATATAAGTCTGGTGGTTCATGAGGTAACTGGACATAGTACCACCTGAGGACCCAGCTATACCACTCCTTGGTATACACCCAAAAGATGCCCCAACATATAACAAAGACACGTGCTCCACTATGTTCATAGCAGCCTTATTTATAATAGCTAGAAGCTGGAAACAACCCAGATGTCTTTCAATGAAGGAATGTATACAGGAAATGTAGTATACTTATACAATAGAGTGAATGTAGTATATTTATACAATAGAGTACTACTTGACTATTAAAAACAATGACTATATGAAATTCATAAGCAAGTGGATGGAAATAGAAAATATCCTGAGTGAGGTAACCCAGTCACAAATGAACAAACATGACATGCACTCACTAAGTGAATATTAGACCAAAAGCTCAGAATACTGAAGAAACAATTCACAGAGTATATGAAGCTCAAAAGAAGGTACACCAAAATGTGGATGCTTCAGTCCTTTTTGAAGTGGAAACAAAGTAATCACGGGAAGAAATAAAAGGACAAAGATTGGAGCAGGGACTGAAGGATAGGTCATCCAGAACGAAATTCTATGTTGATAATATATATTTGCACAACTTCTGAGAAATATCATTTGAATGACAAAGAAATCCACCTTCTTTCTTTGTGTTTCAAACTTTAAACTTGACTATCATATAGGTACACAGAAATTATAAATGAATAAATTTTGCTTCTTAACAATAGTCATATTTTGAGAACCCTCTCTCAATGTATTAAGTACACAGGTCTCAATGAAATGGAGGAATAGAGTGAACAGAGAAACAAAAAACAAGAAATTGTGGTTTTATTTTCATAAGTTTCTTCTTTTGTAAATCATTAATTATTTATGGTGTACAGTCAAATGTAAAAAACTCATACATCCTGCTAAATTAAAAATAATTTAAGTGACCTAACAGAAACAGTTTTAGAAAGCAGGAATAGCTCATAGTCAGAGTACTAGGACAGCAAAGGATTAAGGACTTGAGTGGACTTGTAGTCTACCGCTGAACACATTTGACTGAGGGGTGCCTAATGGACCTGGAGAAAACTGATGCAGAAGTCACTGGCTTGTGGCTATCCTAAAGCTACTCAAAATGAACTGTTTCAAAATGGTTTGTTCTCTATAATGAAAAGGCAATATGCAGAGACAGCATGCAGTGGAAGAGTAGGTGCATCACAGAAGTACAATTTACAGGATGTCCAAGTCCATTTCCAGGCATGACTGAAGACTTTTCAGGAGTCTGGAATTCTACCTTCAGTGAAATCTTGAATCTTCAAGATGAGTATGTTTCCCAACTCAAAACCGTGGGGACAAAATCTACCTTACCTACTCTTTCTGCATCTACACTACACTGAGACCACCAGTAGGGTAAAATTCTGACAGCAATATTTGGAGAGTATGAGTGAATCAAAATGAGATTAGAAAAGAATAGACAGACCATGATGAAGATTCACTGCAGAAAAGTAGATGTTTGTGTCTTTGTCTATATGATCAAGGGGGAAGCTTTCACAGCCTGTCACCTTTAATAAAAGAATTCAATCAACATTTGCTACTGACTGACTCACTATGGATTCTAGTAAAAGTTAATATTATTTCAGAAGCTACATTCAGGTCCCAAGGAATTGGCCATGAACTTTACTGATACATACAGGATGATTCAGTTAAAAGTTAAATGTCTCAGTGATAATTATGATCTTTTCTTCAGTTCAAATTGACACGAACCAGAGGAACCTCAAAAGAATGAACATGAAGTAAAGAACTTCCTGACCAGGATGGAATATGGTCAATATATTTGTCATATTCTTAACTGTCTGATATAATGTTAATGAACTCACAACATACAGTGCCAATCTTCAGGTGATCCTGAGTTGTATAGGGCAAATGTTGATTGTGTTTCAGAGGCTACCTTTTACACCCTGAGCTGGATGTCCAGCATCTATGCAATAAGAACACTATGAGGTTCTCTGCACCCAAATCCCGTGGGAGGGAGAGGTAAACCTTCAGAGGGGCAGACACGCCTGGGAAGCCAGGAGAGACTGCACTCTGCCCACATTTCTGACTCCAGAGGAAAACACCTAATGCCATCTGGGACCCCGGTGCATTGGGGCCCCTGGAAAAGGCAGCGCAGGCCCTCCTGGTTGCCGACCCTCATGGAGAGCTCAAAAACAACAACCCACAAGCAAACTTGAGCCACGGGACCACAGGTAAGACCAACTTTTCTGCTCCAAGCGACCTGCCTGGTGGTCTAAGTACAAACAGAGGAAAATTCCTCTGGGACTGGACACTTCCGGTTTCTGGCTGGAGCCCCAACCTCGCTAATCCCAGCCCGCAGCTCACTGCTCCCAAACCCCTTGTTAGAGAGAGCTCACCACCAGGACAGGTGGGCACTCATGAAAGTGCAGAGTGGGAGATACCACCAATACTGCCCAACCTTGCCCACATCCCTGGCCCAAGAGGACTCTGTATATGGCCTCTGGGAACCGGAAGATAGGGGCACTGGAGCTGCAGGTCCCCTGCGCTCCAGACACCACCCCAACATGAAGGAACTGGATCAACAGTTCTCTGCACCCAAATCACGGGAGGGAGAGCTAAACCTTGAGAGAGGCAGACACGCCTGGGAAGCCAGAAGAGACTACACTCTGCCCACATTTCTGACTCCAGAGGAAAACACCTAACGCCATCTGGGACCCCGGTACACTGGGGCTCCTGGAAAAGGTGGCGCAGTCCCTCCTTGTTGCCGCCCTCCCAAAAAGCTCAAAAGCAGTACCCCACAAGCAACTTGAACCATAGGACCACAGGTAAGACCAACTTTTCTGCTCCAAGCGACCTGCCTGGTGAACTCAGGACACAGGCCCACAGGAACGGCTGAAGACCAGTAGACAGGAAAGACTACATGCCCAAAAGCAAAACACTGTTCCCATAACTGGCTGAAAGAAAACAGGTCTACAGCACTCCTGACACACAGGCCTATAGGACGGTCTAGCCACTGTCAGAAATAGCAGAACAAAGTAACACCAGAGACAATCTGATGGCAAGAGGCAAGTGCAGGAACCCAAGCAACAGAAACCAAGACTACATGGCATCATCGGAGACCAATTCTCCCACCAAAGCAAACAATGAATATCCAAACACACCAGAAAAGCAAGATCTAGATTTAAAATCACATTTGCTCTTGATGCTGGAGGACTTCAAGAAAGACATGAAGAACTCCCTTAGAGAAATGCAGGAAAACGTAAGTAAAAAAGTAGAAGCCTATAGAAAGGAATCACAAAAATACCTGAAAGAATTCCAGGAAAACACAATCAAACACTTGAAGGAATTAAAAATAGTAATAGAAGCAATGAAGAAAGAACACAGAGAAACAAACGTGGATATAGAGAACCAGAAGAAGAAACAAGGAATCGTAGATACAATCATCACCAACAGAATACAAGAGATAGAAAAGAGAATCTCAGGAGCAGAACATTCCATAGAATTCATTGACAAAGCTGTCAAAGATAATGTAAAACAGAAAAGGCAACTGGTCCAAAACATACGGGACATTCAGGACTGAGTGAGAAGATCAAACATAAGGATAATAGGTATAGAAGAGAATGAGGACTCTCAACTCAAAGGACCAGTAAATACCTTCAACAAAATCATAGAAGAAAACTTCCCTAACCTAAAGAAAGAGATGCCCATAAACATACAAGAAGCCTACAAAACTCCAAATATATTGGACCAGAAAAGAAACTCTTCCTGTCACATAATAGTCAAAACACAAAATGCACAAAATAAAGAAGGAATATTAAAAGCAGTAAGGGAAAAAGGTCAAGTAACATATAAAGGCAGACCTATCAGAATCACACCAGACTTTTTGCCAGAGACTATGAAAGCCAGAAGATCCTGGACAGATGTCATACAGACCCTAAGAGAACACAAATGCCAGCCCAGGTTATTGTATCCAGCAAAACTCTCAATTAACACAGATGGAGAAACCAAGATATTCCATGACAAAACCAAATTTAGACAATATATTTCTACAAATCCAGCACTACAATGGATAATAAATGGTAAAGCCCAACATAAGGAGGCAAGCTACACCCTAGAAAAAGCAAGAAACTAATCATCTTGTCAACAAAACAAAGAGAAGAAAAGCAAACAAACATAACCTCACATCCAAATGTGAATATGACAGGAAGCAATAATCACTATTTCTTAATCTCTCTCAACGTCAACGGTCTCGACACCCCAATAAAAAGACGTAGATTAACAAACTGAATACACAACGAGGACCCTGCATTCTGCTGCCTACAGGAAACAAACCTCAGAGACAAAGACAGATACTACCTCAGAGAGAAAGGCTGAAAAATAACTTTCCAAGCAAAGGGGCAGAAGAAGAAAGCTGGAGTAGCCATTCTAATATCGAATAAAATCAACATTCAACTAAAAGTCATCAAAAAAGATAAGGAAGGACACTATATGTTCATCAAAGGAAAAATCCACCAAAATAAACTCTCGATCTTAAATATCTATGCTCCAAACACAAGGGCACATACATACATAAAAAAACCTTACTAAAGCTCAAAACACACATTGCACCTAACACAATAATAGTAGAAGATTTCAACAACCCACTCTCATCAATGGACAGGTCATGGAAACAGAAATTAAACAGAGACATAGACAGACTAAGAGAAGTCATGAACCAAAGGGACTTTACAGATGTTTATAGAACATTCTAACCTAAAGAAAAAGGATATACATTCTTCTCAGCACCTCATGGTAGTTTCTCCAAAATTGACCATATAATTGGTCATAAAACAGGCCTCAACAGATACTGACAGATAGAAATAATCCCATGCGTGCTATCTGACCACCACGGCCTAAAGGTGGTCTTCAATAACAATAAGGGAAGAACACCCACATATACATGGAAGTTGAACAATGCTCTACTCAATGATAATCTGATCAAGGAAGAAATAAAGAAAGAAATTAAGGAAGAAATAAAGAAAGAAATTAAAGACTTCTTAGAATTTAATGAAAATGAAGGTACAACATACCCAAACTTATGGGACACAATGAAAGCTGTGCTAAGAGGAAAACTCATAGCTATGAGTGCCTGCAGAAAGTAACAGGAGACAGCACATGTCAGCAGCTTGACAACACACCTAAAAGCTCTAGAACAAAAAGAAGCAAATACACCCAGGAGGAGTAGAAGGCAGGAAATAATCAAACTCAGAGCTGAAATCAACCAAGTAGAAATAAAAAGGACCATAGAAAGAATCAACAGAACCAAACGTTAGTTCTTTGAGAAAATCAACAAGATAGATAAACCCTTAGCCAGACTAACAAGAGGACACAGAGAGTGTGTCCAAATTAACAAAATCAGAAATGAAAAGGGAGACATAACTACAAAATCAAAGGAAATTCAAAAAATCATCAGATCTTACTACAAAAGCCTATATTCAAAAAACTTGAAAATCTTCAGGAAATGGACAATTTCCTAGACAGATACCAGGTACCGAAGTTAAATCAGGAACAGATAAACCAGTTAAACAACCCCATAACACCTAAAGAAATAGAACCAGTCATTAAAGGTCTCCCAACCAAAAAGAGCCCAGGTCCAGATGGGTTTAGTGCAGAATTCTATAAGACCTTCATAGAAGACCTCATACCAATACTATCCAAACTATTCCACAAAATTGAAACAGATGGAGCACTACTGAATTCCTTCTATGAAGCCACAATTACTATTATACCTAAAACACACAAAGACCCAACAAAGAAAGAGAACTTCAGACCAATTTTCCTTATGAATATCGATGCAAAAATACTCAATAAAATTCTGGCAAACCGAATTCAAGAGCACATCAAAACAATCATCCACCATGATCAAGTAGGCTTCATCCCAGCCATGCAGGAATGTTTTAATATACGGAAAATCATCAACGTGATCCATTATATAAACAACCTGAAAGAACAAAACCACATAATCATTTCATTAGATGCTGAGAAAGCATTTGACAAAATTCAACACCCCTTCATGATTAAAGTCCTGGAAAGAATAGGAATTCAAGGCCCATACCTAAACATAGTAAAAGCCATATACAGCAAACCAGTTGCTAACATTAAACTAAATGGAGAGAAACTTGAAGCAATCCCACTAAAATCAGGAACTAGACAAGGCTGCCCACTCTCTCCCTGCTAATTCAATATAGTTCTTGAATTTCTAGCCAGAGCAATCAGATAACAATAGGAGATGAAGGGGATACAGATTGGAAAAGAAGAAGTCAAAATATCACTATTTGCAGGCGATATGATAGTATATTTAAGTGATCCCAAAAGTTCCACCAGAGAACTACTAAAGCTGATAAACAACTTCAGCAAAGTGGCTGGGTATAAAATTAACTCAAATAAATCAGTAGCCTTCCTCTACACAAAAGAGAAACAAGTCGAGAAAGAAATTAGTGAAACGACACCCTTCATAATAGATCCAAATAATATAAAGTACCTCGGTGTGACTTTAACCAAGCAAGTAAAAGATCTGTACAATAAAAACTTCAAGACTCTGAAGAAAGAAATTGAAGAAGACCTCAGAAGATGGAAAGATCTCCCAAGCTCATGGATTGGCAGGATTAATATAGTAAAATGTCCATTTTACCAAAAGCAATCTACAGATTCAATGCAATCCCCATCAAAATACCAATCCAATTCTTCAAAGAGTTAGACAGAACAACATGGAAATTCATCTGGAATAACAAAAAACCCAGGATAGCTAAAACTCTCCTCAACAATAAAAAGACTTCTGGGGGAATCATTGTCCCTGAACTCAAGCAGTATTACAGAGCAATAGTGATTAAAAAGTGCATGGTATTGGTACATAAACAGACAGATAGACCAGTGGAACAGTTTGAAGACCCAGAAATGAACCCACACACCTATGGGCACTTGATTTTTGACAAAGGAGCCAAAACAATCAAATGGAAAAAAGAGAGCATTTTCAGCAAATGGTGCAGGTTCAACTGGAGGTCAACATGTAGAAGAATGCAGATCGATCCATGCTTATCACCCTGTACAAACCTTAAGTCCAAGTGGATCAAGGACCTCACATCAAACCAGATATACTCAAACTAATAGAAGAAGAAGTGGGGAAGCATCTCGAACACATGGGCACTAGAGAAATTTTCCTGAACAAAACACCAATGGCTTATGCTCTAAGATCAAGAATCGACTAATGGGATCTCATAAAACTGCAAAGCTTCTATAAGGCAAAGGACACTGTTGTTAGGACAAAACAAAAACCAAAGATCTTTACCAATCCTACAAGAGATAGAGGGCTTATATCCAAAATATACAAAGAACTCAAAAAGTTAGACCGCAGGGAGACAAATAACCCTATTAAAAAATGGGGTTCAGAGCTAAACAAAGAATTCACAGCTGAGGAATGCCAAATGGCTGAGAAACACCTAAAGAAATGTTCAACATCTTTAGTCATCAGGGAAATGCAAATCAAAACAACCCTGAGATTTCACCTCACACCAGTGAGAATGGCTAAGAACAAAAACTCAGGTGAGAGCAAATGCTGGTGAGGATGTGGAGAAAGAGGAGCACACTTCCATTGTTGGTGGGATTTCAGACTGGTACAACCATTCTGGAAATCAGTCTGGAGGTTCCTCAAAAAATTGGACATTGATCTACCTGAGGACCCAGCTATACCTCTGTGGGCATATATCCAAAAGATGCCCAAAGATATAACAAAGACACGTGCTCCACTATGTTCATAGCATCCATATTTATAATAGCTAGAAGCTGGAAAGAACCCAGATGCCCTTCAACAGAGGAATGGATACAGAAAATGTGGTACATATACACAATGGAATACTACAAAGCTATCAAAAACAATGACTTTATGAAATTCATAGGCAAATGGAGGGAACTGCAAAATATCATCCTGAGTGAGGTAACCCAATCACAGAAAAACACACATGGTATGCACTCATTGATAAGTGGCTATTAGCCTAAATGCTTGAATTGCCCTAGATGCACAGAGCACATGAAACTCAAGAGGGATGACCAAAATGTGAATGCTTCACTCCTTCTTTAAAAGGGGAACAAGAATACACTTGGCAGGGAATAGGGAGGCAAAGTTTAAAACAGAGGCAGAAGGAACACCCATTCAGAGCCTGCTTCACATATGATCCACACATATACAGCCATCCAATTAGATAAGATGGATGAAGCAAAGAAGTGCAGGCTGACAGGAACCAGATGTAGATCTCTCCTGAGAGACACAGCCAGAATACAGCAAATATATAGGCGTAATGCCAGCAGCAAACCACTGAACTTAGAATACGCCGAAGGAATCAGAGAAATACTGAATTCATGGAATCTCTTAACGTCATATGAATAACAATTCCCCAATAAAAAAGACACATCACACAAAGACTGGATATGGTGAGGACCTAAAGACATAGATAGCAAATGAAAACACACTTCAGTAAAAAAAAAGGGGTACCCAGCCCTTGGTCCCGCCAAGACTGAACCTCCAGGAACAATTGCTTGGGGAGGTTCTAATGGGGATAGGATATAGGTCAACTTTCAAGAAGGTAAACAAAAGGTATAAGGGACTTCATGTTCCAAGGAAAATACAAACAACTCTCAATCTAAATATCAATGCTCCAAATGCAAAGGCGCGTACAATCAATGGGATAAAAAACCAAACCTTGCTGAACCTCTGGCACATTTACCCCCATACCCAGAATATCAGAGCCCTCCCCTCAACAGGTGGACAGATCATTCATGAGATTGCAGAAAACAAAGAGACCACCAATAGAAACCCTGCCCACATCCCTGGATCAAATGGAAATCTTTATGGAACCTTCATCCAAAACCGGATGACAGTAAACCTTCCTGAGCCGCAGGTCTTTCTCCTGAAATGGTTCTAAAAATAGGCCTTAACCCAACCTGATCAACAATCTCTGCATCCTATCAAATCCCACGGGAGGGAGCCTGTCTTCAAACCTTGAGAGAGGCAGACACCCTGGGAAGCCATGAAAGAGACTACACTCTGCTCAATGATATTTGGTCCAGAAGAAAACAAGAAAGAAATTGGGGACCGTGAAAGACTTTTTCCCAGAAAGGCGCCCAGTCCTCCTGGTTGCCGCCCTACTGAGAGCCAAAAGCAACAGCCTCCACGAGCAAACTTGAGCCTGAGACCACAGGTAAGACCAACTTTTGGTCCAAGCGACCTGCCTGGTGGACTCCAGAACACAGCCCACAGGAAAATAGCTGAAGACCAGGATGGTACATCGCCTCCTGAAAGCAAGACTCTGTTCTCAACTGGCTGAAAGAAAACAGGAAAACAGGTCTACAGCACCTGGACACACAGGCCTATAGGACGGTCTAGCCACTGTCAGAAATAGAAGAACAAAGTAACACTAGAGATAATCTGATGGCAAGAGGCAAGCGCAGGAACCCGAGCAACAGAAACCAAGACTACATGGCATCATCGGAGCCCAATTCTACCACCAAAGCAAACAATGAATATCCAAACACATCAGAAAAGCAAGATCTAGATTTAAAATCATATTTGATCATAATGCTGGAGGATTTCAAGAAAGACATGAAGAACTCCCTTAGAAAAACACGGGAAAACATAAATAAACAAGTAGAAGCCTACAGAGAGGAGTCACAAAAATCCCTGAAAGAATTCCAGGAAAACACAATCAAACAGTTGAAGGAATTAAAAATGGAAATAGAAGCAATGAAGGAAGAGCACAGGGAAACAACCCTGGGTATAGAAAACCAAAGGAAGAAACAAGGAGTCGTAGATAAAAGCATCACCAACAGAATACAAGAGATAGAAGAGAAAATCTCAGGAGCAGAATATTCCATAGAAAACATCGACACAACTGTCAAAGATAATGTAAAAAGGAAAAAGCTACTGGTCCAAAACATACAGGAACTCCAGTACACAATGAGAAGTCAACCCTGAAGATAATAGATATAGAAGACAGTGAAGACTCCCACCTCAAAGGACAAGTAAATATATTCAACAAAATCATAGAAGAAAATTTACCTAACCTAGAGAAAGAGAGTCCCATAAACATACAAGAAGCCTACAGAACTACAAATAGATTGGACCAGAAAGAAACTCTTCCTGTCATACAACACAAACACCAAAATGCACAAAACAACCAAAAAGCTTATTTTTAAAGCAGTAAGGGAAAAGGCCAAGTAACAACAAAGGCAGACCTCATCAGAATTGTACCCAAACTTCTCACCAGAGACTATGAAAGCCAGAAGATCCTGTATGTATGTCATAATTGACCTATTAGAAACACAATGCCAGCCCAGGTTATTATATCCAGCAAAACTCTCACTAACATACATGGAGAAACCAAGATGTTCCATGACAGAATCAAATTTTACACAATATCCTTCTACAAGTCAGCCTACAAAGGATAATAAATGTAATGCCAACAGAAGCAGGCAAGCTACACTATAGAAAAACAAGAAACTAATTATTTTGCAACAAAACAAAGAGAAGACAAGCACACAAACATAATCTCATCTCCAAATACGAATATAACAGGAAACAACTATCACTATTCCTCAATATCTCTCAACATTAATGGACTCAATTCCCCAGTAAAAAGACACAGATTAACAAACTGGATAAGCAATGAGGACCCAGCATTTTCCTGCCTACAGGAAACACACCTGGGAGACAAAGACAGACACTACCTCAGGGTAAAAGGCTGGAAAACAACTTTCCAAGCAAATGGTCTGAAGAAACAACCCGGAGTAGCTATTCTAATATTGAATGAATCGATTTTCAACAAAAAGTCATCAAAAAAGATAAGGAAGGACACTTCATATTCACCAAAGGAAAAATCCACCAAGATGAACTCTCAATCCTAAATATTTATGCTCCAAGTACAAGGACACCTAAATACATAAAAGAAACCTTACTAAAACTCAAAGCACACATTGCACCTCACACAATAATAGTAAAAGATTTCAATACTCCAATGGACAGTTCATGGAAACAAATTTATCAGAGTCATAGACAGACTACGAGAAATCATGAACCCAATGGACTTAACACATAATTATAGAACATTCTATCCTGAAACAAAAGGATATACCTTCTTCTCACAACCTCATGGTACTTTATCCAAGGTTGACCTTAAAATCATTCAAAAACAGGCCTCAACAGGTACAGAAAAAGACAGAATGGACCACTATCAGCTCAAAATTTAATAAGGGAAGAACAAAGGTGAACAAACAATGATAATTCAGAAATAAAGAGAAATTAAAACTTTTTAGAATTTAATGGGAATCGGCGAAAGCTGCTAAGAGGAAAACACATAGCGCTGAGTGTCTGCAGAAAGAAACAGGAGAGAGCATATGTCAGCAGCTTGACAGCACACGTAAAAGCTCTAGAACAAAAAGAAGCAAATACACCCAGGAGGAGTAGAAGGCAGGAAATAATCAAACTCAGAACTGAAATCAACCAAGTAGAAACAAAAAGGACTATACAAGGAATCAACAGAACCAAAAGCTGGTTCTTTGAGAACATCAGCAAGAGAGATAAACCCTTAGCCAGACTAACCAGAGGACACAGAGTGTGTGTCCAAATCAACAAAATCAGAAATGAAAAGGGAGACATAACAACAGAATCATAGGAAATTAAAAAAAAATCAGATCCTACTACAAAAGCCTATATTCACAAAAACTTGGAAATCTACAAGAAATGGACAATTTCCTAGAAAGACATCAGGTACCGAAGTTAAATCAGGTACCAAAGTTAAATCAGATAAACCATTTAAACAAACCAGTAACTCCTAAAGAAATAGAAGCAGTCATCAAAGTCTCCTAAACAAAAGAGCCCAGGTCCAGATGGGTTCAGTGCAGAATTCTACCAGACCTCAATAGAAGACCTCATACCAATAGTAGCCAAACCATTCCACAAAATTGAAACAGATGGAGCACTACTGAATCTTCTATGAAGCCACAATTACTCTATGCCTAAACCAATAATAAAGACCCAACAAAGAAAGAGAACTTCAGACCAATTTCCTTTTATGAATATCGACGCAAAAATACTCAATAAATTTCTGGCAAACCGAATCCAAGAGCACATCAAAACAATCATCCACCATGATCAAGTAGGCTTCATCCCAGCCATGCAGGAATGTTTTAATATACGGAAAAACATCAACGTGATCCATTATATAAACAACCTGAAAGAAAAAAACCACATAATCATTTCATTAGATGCTGAGAAAGTATTTGACAAAATTCAACACCCCTTCATGATAAAAGTCCTGGAAAGAATAGGAATTCAAGGCCCATACCTAAACATAGTAAAAGCCATATACAGCAAACCAGTTGCTAACATTAAACTAAATGGAGAGAAACTTGAAGCAATCCCACTAAAATCAGGGACTAGACAAGGCTGCCCACTCTCTCCCTACTTATTCAATATAGTTCTTGAAGTTCTAGCCAGAGCAATCAGACAACAAAAGGAGATCAAGGGGATACAGATCGGAAAAGAAGAAGTCAAAATATCACTATTTGCAGATGATATGATAGTATATTTAAGTGATCCCAAAAGTTCCACCTGAGAACTACTAAAGCTGATAAACATCTTCTGCAATGTGGCTGGGTAGAAAATTAACTCAAATAAATTGGTAGCCTTCTTCTACACAAAAGAGAAACAAGGCAAGAAAGAAATAAGGGAAATGACACCTGTCATAATAGTCCCAAATAACATAAAATACCTCGGTGTGACTTTAACCAAGCAAGTAAAAGATCTGTACAATAAGAACTTCAAGACTCTGAAGAAAGAAATTGAAGAAGACCTCAGAAGATGGAACGATCTCCCATGCTCATGGATTGGCAGGATTAATATAGTAAAAATGTCCAATTTACCAAAAGCGATCTACAGATTCAATGCAATCCCCATCAAAATACCAATCCAATTCTTCAAAGAGTTAGACAGAACAATTTGCAAATTCATCTGGAATAACAAAAAACCCAGGATAGCTAAAACTATCCTCAACAATAAAAGAACTTCTGGGGAAATCACTATCCCTGAACTCAAGCAGTATTACAGAGCAATAGTGATAAAAACTGCATGGTATTTGTACAGAGACAGACAGATAGACCAATGGAACAGAATTGAAGACCCAGAAATGAACCCACACACCTATGGGCACTTGATTTTTGACAAAGGAGCCAAAACTATCAAATGGAAAAAAGATAGCATTTTCAGCAAATGGTGCAGGTGCAACTGGAGGTCAACGTGTAGAAGAATGCGTATAGAACCATGCTTATCACCCTGTACAAAGCTTAAGTCCAAGTGGATCAAGGACCTCCACATCAAACCAGATACACTCAAACTAATAGAAGAAAAAGTGGGGAAGCATCTCGAACACACGGACCCTGGAGAAAATTTCCTGAACTAAACACCAATGGCTTATGCTCTAAGATCAAGAATCGACAAATGGGATCTCATAAAACTACAAAGCTTCTGTAAGGCAAAGGACACGTTGTTAGGACAAAACAGCAACCAACAAATTGGCAAAAGATCTTTACCAATCCTACAACAGATATAGGGCTTATATTCAAAATATACAAGGAACTCAAGAAGTTAGACGACAGGGAGACAAATAACCCTATTAAAAATGTGGGTCAGTCTTAAGTGTAGACACCCCTCCATTTTCACTAAGTGTACAAACAATGGATGGAGTAAAACCTCTCAACATTTATTAGGGAAGATGATGTCGTCTTTAGATACCCTAAGAAAAATAAAGAACGAATACACCATTAAAAAAAAAAGTGGGTCAGTGCTAAACAAAGAATTCACAGCTGAGGAATGCCAAATGGCTGAGAAACACCTAAAGAAATGTTCAACATCTTTAGTCATCAGGGAAATGCAAATCAAAACAACCCTGAGATTTCACCTCACACCAGTGAGAATGGCTAAGATCAAAAACTCAGGTGACAGCAAATGCTGGCGAGGATGAGGAGAAAGAGGAACACTCCTCCATTGTTGGTGGGGTTGCAGACTGGTACAACCATTCTGGAAATCAGTCTGGAGGTTTCTCAGAAAATTGGACATTGAACTGCCTGAGGATCCAGCTATACCTCTCTTGGGCATATACCCAAAAGATGCCCCAACATACAAAAAAGACACGTGCTCCACTATGTTCATCGCAGCCTTATTTATAATAGCCAGAAGCTGGAAAGAACCCAGATGCCCTTCAACAGAGGAATGGATACAGAAAATGTGGTACATATACACAATGGAATATTACTCAGCTATCAAAAATAATGACTTTATGAAATTCATAGGCAAATGGAGGGAACTGCAAAATATCATCCTGTGTGAGGTCACCCAATCACAGAAAACACACAAGGTATTCACTCACTGATAAGTGGCTATTAGCCCAAATGCTTGAATTGCTAGCAATTCAAGATTCACAGAACACCTGAAAGTGAAGACGGATGATCAAAATGTGAATACTTCACTCCTTCTTTAAAAGGGGGACAAGAATACCCTTGGCAGGGAATAAGGAGGCAAAGTTTAAACCAGAGGCAGAAGGAACACCCATTCAGAGCCTGTCCCACATGTGGTCCATACATATACAGCCATCCAATTAGACAAGATGGATGAAGCAAAGAAGTGCAGGCCGACAGGAACCAGATGTAGATGTCTCCTGAGAGACACAGCCAGAATACAACAAATACATAGGCGAATGCCAGCAGCAAACCACTGAACTGAGAACGGGACCCCGGTTGAAGGAATCTTAAAAAGGACTGAAATAGCTTGAAGGGGATTGAGACCCCATGTGAACAACAATGCCAACCAACCAGAGCTTCCAGGGACTAAGCCACTACCTAAAGACTATACATGGACTGACCCTGGGCTCCAACCTCATAGGTAGCAATTAATAGCCTAGTAAGAGCACCAGTGGAAGGGGAAGCCCTTGGTCCTGCTAAGACTGAACCCTGAGTGAATGTGATTTTTGCTGCGAGGGTGGTAATGGGGGGAGGATGGGGAGGGGAACACCAATATAGAAGGGGAGGGGGAGTGGTTAGGGGGATGTTGGCTCGGAAACCGGGAAAGGGAATAACAATCGAAATGTAAATAAGAAATACTCAAGTTAATAAAGATAAAAAAAGAACACTATGAAATGTAGGAAAATAATGAGCCCTAGAACAAACAAACAAACAAACAAAAAACTTCCTAGCAACTGTTGACACCAAGTATTAAGCAGCACTATCAATCTTCTGTAATAAGCCAAGCCTTAGGTGGAGGTTTTGGGAAACCAAGTCATCCATGAAACCGTAGAACTAAAGTTCATCCTGCCTGTAGAATGTTCCAGAAGAGACTAGTATTATCATCATAAGTCAAACCCAAAAGTTTGAATCTAGCAATGATATGAACTAATCCAGAAACTCAGGGCCAAATATTAGGTAGAGCTTAGGTTGTGCTGTCGAGGAGGGAAAAGAATGAGTAGAGGAACAACAGGGTTCAGAGGCACCACAAGAACAGGGCCCACAGCATCAATGGATTGGAACTCATGAAGGCTGACACAGATTAGGAAGCCAATTTTAATCTCACCTAGTTTAAGGAATTGTAGATATTGCACACAGAAGCCTGATGAAAACCTGGTATAGGAAAAAAAAACAGAACAATGAGAATCAAGTGTCAGTAATAGTAAATGAGGCTTTGTTGATTATCAGAAGGCACACAATTGCATCATTGGGTGGTTGATGCTACAGTTCAACTTGTACCTGCAACTGAAACTGTCCAGAGAAATAACTGAAAAACAATGTGCGAACAAAACTCTTCCCAGGGTTATGGGAATGATGAGGAAGAGCATGGCTCTTTAGACCTCACAAAGCAAAGCTGTTATAGGTTCCGTGTATTGAGGTAGACATCTAGTGAATGGAATATGAGGATGACACTGAAAGCTAAAGTTCAGGGAAGCATCATCAGGCAAGCCTAATATGTGATCTGCACACTCAAAACTATATCTTGAAGTATGTAGGTGACACAACTGTGATTAGCTCTGGGATATATAACCTGGGAAAATATTTTCAGATCCTGAATACCTGAACTAAGGTGGGGAGTGATTGAAAGGCTCTGGCAATGAAGTTTAAGGGAAGTGTCACAAACCCTAGCTAGTCTTTAATCTATTCATCCAGATAGAGGCCTTATACTATGAAGATGGTTAATGTGTTTTTGTATCTTGAAGCATGAACAGGTGTCACTGGAGTGGTAGGACAGGAAGTAGGCATGGGAGGTAATGGAATATTCTGGTGGATGAAGACCTAGAGAGTAAGGATAAAAGGATAAAAAACACAGTTGTCATTTTCATTAAGGTGATTTGTTCATGGGAGAACATACCAGGAAAATCTAGTGCAGCACTTGTGTGACTGGAGCAAGGCCTGGACATGAACAATGACAGTGCCATGAAATGTTGGCAGTAGACCCGAAAAAGGAAAGAATAGGAATCGGCAGGGAGCAGTTGTATGTAGGTTAGGTTGGATCCCACATCTGCTCTGCCACAGGGCTCAGGCCACTTGAGGAGACAGGATGCATGAAGTTTGGCCATGCTTTCCCCATGGTGCCACTGGGTGATTATCAGGCTGTGAGAAGCCTCGAGACACTACTGCAGGGGTTGGGATTCACAGTCTGAGCATGGGATGCAGACAGAGCTGGTTTGGGGGTCCCCAGGCCTGCAAAAAGGCTGAGGCTCTCTGATTCTCTAGCTCTTGGTCATCCAGATACTGCTGAACTGCAGAGGAAGAGCTGAGAATGCAGTGGGGGCCCACAAGGCTGGATCTAGCTCAGGGCCGAGGGGGAAAATGGGGTGCTCTGTCTGGTCCCGATCAGAGTCTTTGGCTGGACTGATGTAGGTTTGACCTTGGTGGCCACAGCTGGGAACACAGGGAGGCTTTCTTCGGGAAATTAGAAGGTGGCTCTGTAAGTGAAGTCCATCTCCATGGTTCCCCATGGCAGATCCCGATGGAAAGAGTCCATGGTTTCAAGGCATTTATTGTCATGGCAGAAACTGGATGAGTAAAACTGTACCCCACTTCTAAGAGTGGGCCTGAGATTAAACACCTTTTATAGGGATGAGTGTCTGGGAAGGAAAGCTTCATTGGCTAAGCCTCCAAGCCTTTAGGTACCTCATTATAATGGAGATCTGTCTTGAGCTTAAATGACCTGTGGTTACATACTCCACCTGTAAAGGGCCCTTAAGTTACTGATGTTCACAAATCTGTGGAGGCTGAGGGCTAGTGACTGGCCTGGTTTCCTAGGAGTCAGGCAAAATGCCTACTGTCCCTTCAGGGTCACCAGGGTTTCAAACCACCACAACCAGAAACCAGGGTGTCTTTCACTGCCCCGCATATCTTCCTTTTATAAATGAGAGACATTGCTGGAATGAAGGTGTCATCTGTAGTGGAAATTTTGGGTCGGATTGAAGTATAAAAAGAAAACACTACACAGGCCGAAGGGGTAGCACAACTAAGCCAGAGGGGTAAGGAGAGGTGAGGATGGGGGTTGGCAAGACAGAGGACTATTGTATCAGTTAAATATTCAGTGGGTTGTACAGTTTGAGGGTATTAACATTGGTTTTAAATAACACATGGTTAGTCTAATAGATACTATGTTTTCCTTAATATCATGTAAATTTCCCCATGTTCAGTAGCCATTTGGCTTTAGCAAGAGAGTTCATCTATAGCGGGAGGCTCCCAAGTCTGTCCTCTGTGGGTCTCAGGGTGTCTCAGGAGTCGTCTTATGAGGTATCTAGAGGAAGGCAGCTTTGTTGTCCCAGGCAGGGCTGAGGAGAGGGCGTTCAGTCTCAGCTGGATCTGTGGGAGCAGCATTGTCTTTTTCTTTTGTAGAGATATACCTGTAGGGTAATCACAACAGGAGAGCAGAGCCCCAGCAAGGGGATGTCTGCATAGGGTAGGTAGCATGTGTGAGATTCCAACTTAATGACAATGGCTGCCTTAGGGAAACATCAGGTGGCTGGGACTTTTCATTATCAGAACCAGAGTTTCGAAAGAATTTAGAATAACACCTTGCTCCTGGAAATGAGCTAACCATGAAGAGGGAAGGGCCGTTTTCAGCCGCCCCATCCGCATGCCAAAGATATCTCTCCAATGAGGAATGTAAGGGCAATGTGCATCATCAAGGACCAACTCATGCTGTTGCCAAAGGCTGTCCTCCACAAGTATATAAAAAGTGTGTGCCTTTGTTACTCGTGGTTGCCTCTCTTGCTATTACAGGGTCACCCCAGTGCACTTGATCATTAAACCTCTTGCTTGATTGCATTACTCTCCATCTCCGTGTTTTCATGAGTGGGACCTCCTGGACATAGGGCTGATTGGTCCTACACATGTGTTAAGCCTATGATGGTTTGTTTGGGAGTACATCGTGGTCTGTTGTTACAATCCTAGAAAAGCAAGGGTGTTTGAGGAATTTAGTCATGAAAGCCATCCTTTAAGTCTGATTTGGATGGCTGAGGAAGAAAATATTATGTGAATTGTGTATCTGGGATAGGCAGTAACAGTTTTTCTGTAAAAGGAAACTGGTTAATTAAGGATTAAATAATAGTTATCAGTATAGTTAGTTTGACCTGTGAGAATAGATTAGATAACTTTTGTAACTTCAAAGAAATCTTAAACAAGTTGAAAATTTTTTGAACATAAATCATGAATGCCAGGGAGAAAATACACATTTAGACAAATAAACATGAAAATTTTGGGATGAGAAGCACAAACATTGTCTTAGGTGTTCTTATCAAAGAGAACAAGCATTTAAACAAATCCTGTATACTTTTGGTTTTCAGGTGTTTTCCATTGTCTTTGGCCAGCCTAGATGTAGGAGGGGAGAGGCCTGCTCTGCCATGGCTGTGGCTGTTGCTGTACTCTAAGCAGACTGATCCCCTAGTTTCCATCATTTGTTTTTTTCTTTTTGTATATCCTAAATGTAGAGAGGAAGGACATGAAAGGTCGATATTAGCATTCTGTCTAAGCACTAGCCCTACAAGTTAACTGGCAACAGCCAGCTATGACTGACACTATAAAAGGCTGCTTGCCCCTCCTCACTCTCTCTTGTCCTTGTTCTCTTTGTGCCCACTCTTCCCCTTTGTCCCTTCTCTCCCCATTCCCCTCCCCCACTTCTCTTCACGCGCTCAGGGCCTCTACTCCTCTCCTCTTCTACTCTTCTTCTCTCATTCCTCTCCCTTGTCTCGTCCTTTCATTAAACCTCTCCACATGGAACCGTGATGACCTAGTGTGGTTTGTCCAGTGTGGTTTGTCTACCCCAACAGCCAATTTCGAAGAAAAGTTCAAAGGAAGAAGCATAAAGACTTGATAGTACAGTTAGGGCCAGAGGGAGTGAAATTGGAAGTATCTATAATAGCTGGGTTTCTAGCTCTAATGTTTTTTGACCTGCAGGGGACCTTCGGGAACCTCAGGTTGGACCCCAGCTGGCAGGCAGCACAGACCTCTGGGCAGCTGCTGTCTGAAACGCAGCATTGTTAGCTGTGCTTGATCCCTTGCTACGTGGCTGGAAGAGGGGGCAGACGGACCACTAGTCACCACTATTGGTAGAGAAAGTTACAGGAACACACAGGGCGGGGAGACATTTAAAAATAGAGGATCAGAGGAAGGTTTAGTCTTTTTCAACTATGTCAGGGGTTACTCATGATCTTTGAGTTCCAATATGGGTCTCTGTGGGTCACCAGCTGGGGGTATGCTTTAGCTGGGGTTGCCCAAGTTTGGTAGTGCCAGTTGTAGGTTAAGTTGAGTCCCAAGTCTGCTCCACCACAGGGCTTGGGCCACGCAAGGACGCAGGATGCAGAATGCAGGAGATTGACATTACTTGCCTTACACATTGTGGCAGGGTGGAGTGTCAGGCTCTGAAGCTGCAGGAATGACTGTGTGATTTGGGGGAATGCTTGGACACAGTAGGAGTTGCCTAGGGGTCCCAGGGTCTGCAAGGAGGCTGAAGCTGTCTTATTCTCTGTTAATTGGGCATCAGGTGCTCTTGGATAGTCCTAGTAATGGGGGCACTCGATGGTCCTGCCACTGGGTCCCCAGTGAGGCACAAAGTAATTTCAAGAAATATTTGCATATTCTGGATAATAAATTTCATTGTTTAACATAGTTTGTAAAGTCATACAAAAATTGAGCAGACAGAGAAAAGTGGCATTTGCAATTTATCATCTACATATACATATGCATGGACTTCTAGTACTTAATATTCTTCACCATGGTGTAACATTTGCTAAAAGTGGTCAGTGAAAAGTGTTAGGTCATAGTCATTCAATTAGAACAGCTTATAACACAGGTTAAGGTCATGCTCAATCAGTGATAATAACTTATGCTAGAATCTATTGTTTATAGAGGCCTTTTTCTTTAAATAAATAAATAAATAAATAAATAAATAAATAAATAAATAAATAAATAAATAGGCAGCTCTGTAGGCACGGGCCTTCTCCATGGTGCCCAACAGCAGATCCCAATGGAAAGAGGCACTGCATGGTATCAAGGTGTTTATTTTCATGGCAGAAATTGGATGAGTAAAACTGTACCCTACTTCTCAGAGTGGGCCTGAGATTAAATACCTTTTATAGGGAGGAGTGTCTGGGAAGGGAAGCTTCATTGGCTAAGGCTCCAGGCCTTTAGGTACCTCATTATAATGAAGATCTGTCTTGAGCCTACATGACCTGTGGTTACATCCACTACCTTGAAGGGGCTTGAGGCATTGCCTTTACTTGACTGATGATCACAAATCTATGAAGCGCTGCTGGCTAGTGACCAGTCTAGTTTCCTGGGAGTCAGGCAAAACACCTAACATCCATTCAGGGTCACCAGGGTTTCAAACCTCCACAACCAGAAACCAGAGTGTCTTTCACTACCCCACAGTAGTAGGATAAGGTCTCACTGTACAGTACAGAAAATTCAGTGTGATTCTGAGTCAGATTCTGTGTGACATGTGGAAGGTCATGGGGCTGAGGATGATGCAATGAAGCAAGGTCAGATTTGGTGGAAATTAAATCCTTTCTGTAATTTGGATGTGTTTAGCAAAGGCTCTTAATATGGAGACAGCACATGCAGGTTCACTAGTTGGGAAACTTACAAGAAAATTCACATAAGACCTAGGTCCTGAGTCAAAACTCACAGGATCAAAAGAGCCCATGTGGGCTTAGGTCACCAGAACCCATGCCAATGATATATGATCTCTCATAAGACACTAACATGGGAATGTTGAGGTGACGTGACCAAATTGGGGTCTAAGGACTCTAAATAGTGGGAACTATCTATAGGCATCCCATGATGAGAAATCATCTTGGGACTATGCGCATGAGAGTCTTGGGAAAGCTCTCCAGAAAAAGCTGGCATTCAATATGCATCAAGAGTTAAACATTATAATGTGCAGATAGTACAGGTTTCTTGTTTCTGAGGGAATTCACCAGAGATAGTCAGAGCTAGGTCTGTGTGTTCAGGTCCAGTCCTCTCACACTGTGGATGACACTAGCAGGAGCATTTTCTGGGAGGCATTTTCTCAACTGACCTTCCCTCTATTCATAAAAGTCTACTTTTCAAGTTGCCTTACACCTAACCGAAATAACTAGGCTCCATCAAAACTTTGCAAAATAAATTGGCATGATGGTCCAAACAGTACTGAAAGAGCAAAAATGCAATAGAATCATAGAAAATGTTTGAGAGACTCTAAGGACAGGCAATGTGGGTCAGGAGTGGATATCATGCAAAGAAGTCTAGAGAGAGATCTGCAAGAAGTTATGAAAAAAGTTTATTCTGCATGTTTGAAGCCAGGAGTTTAGAGATGACATGAAGTGTTCTGAATGATATGGAAAGCTACAAATATGTGGCAAGTAAATTCCATAAAATACTCTTCAGGATACAAACAACACAGGTGGAATGCCAGATCTCATTAAGGCATTCCTAGATGAAATATACAGATGAATTCCTAGATGAAAGATACAGAGTTTCTGGATTCAGAGTTTATCCTCATAGATTTAGGTCTTCCTTCCAGCTGCTCTCTCCTTGGAGTTTTCTCATTCCTCCCTTTTATGATGGCAACATTTATTGTATATCTTTTACATGAGGAGAAGGTAAGCTTTTTTAAAGTTTGTTCAGGGTGTCACAGTTCAAAAGCTGTTCAGAATATCAAAAAGACTGAATTTTGAAACATCTTGCAACTGGAAAAACTCCGGATAATCTTAGGGTGAAAAATATTTATTTTGTATGATGAAGTTGACTTCACCTCAGAGAGAGAAGGATTGGAATATTATATCCTAAACATTATATGTTTGAGCTTTGAGAAGTGGTTTCTTGGGTGAGGGTAAGTGACTCCAATCATGTTTGCATGAGTATGAACTCTGTGATGACCAAGAAAACCATTTCTGTTGAGCTGTCTCTCTGATACACTTAATTTGGGTCACAGTGCACATTGGAAATGCCTATGCATTTGTTATATTTATAATTAGATGAACAGAAGACTCCTGCTGCCTTATAGTAAAGATAAAGGGACAAAAGCATCCTCAGTGTACATCATAGCTCCACAGTACAAGATACTATCCAACACTGTCAGCAATGTCAAAACTAACACATCCAACACTGCCTTCCAGAAATATGACTATTTATGTGTCTCTAATGTAGAATGTGGTGATGGTTCTCTATTGAGATGTCAGCTTGCATACAAAAAGTCTATCATATTCAAGGCTTGGATAGCAAAGCAGACAAAGATATTATATGACCGTTGCTCTCAAAGAAAGGGATGGATAGTATATAGAAGAAGATAGAAGGCTTCATTCTACAGACACAAAATAGGGGTATCCAATTAAAAAATTAAAGAGAATATGTAGACATGGTGTTGTGGGAAATAAGGTAGCACGCCACCACTGGAGAAATTATCTTACACATACTTTTACTACTAATAAAAGACAAACTTACAAGTGTGGGTATGAACAAAGTAAACTGGGTTCTCAGCAATGATAAGTGAAAACTCATGCAGGAATGGCATGGCCAGACCTAGCCTTGGGTATGTTGGCTTAGCATTCATGGAGGTCTGACAGAGTGTCACCAGGCAAATCAGGTGCAAGTTCAACATATCAAGGGATACACCTGAGTCTGAGATAGACCAGGCAGGATTTTTTCTGGACCAGAGGGGTCTTGGGATGTTATAAAGGAGGCTGCACGATCACACCATGGAGTTATTAGCATGGAAAGCTGGTGTGCATTCTGACTATGCAGAAGTAGTCTTGATGGCTGTAGAAAGCAGTAGAGAAAAGGTATCAGGGTGTAGAGAAAAGATATCAGAGTCAACCTAGGACTCACAGTATATAAAAAGGAGGTCCAGGTGGGATTTTTGGGTGGAAGATCAAGAAGAAAAGAAGATACAGTTGGTGCAGGACTAGAACTTACCCTCCTATTATAGATACTGTACAAACTAGCTTTGTTTTCAGGAAATCAACAAAGAATTGTGCAAGAGATTATAGGGAAGAGACTAATTGTGGGGCATGTAAGGATGGTGGTAGCAGCCAATGTTCTGAAAGGTGTCCCAGTGGAAAATAAGACTTATCTATGCTCCCAGACTTATGTGCTGGATGTCAGAGGTGAACATGTACACGTCGTGCTGGGGCACTAGCCAGGCAAAGCTACACTGTGACCAGAAATAGGCCTGGAAGTGTAGGAATTTCTCGAAGAGAAAATATTATTCCCAATTCATTAGCCCAATGTGTTGAAAAATGGGTGACTCAAGAAGTAGGTTTCAGAATATAAATATCCTTGGGCAGGTTAGTTATTTAACTCTTCAACAGGGCAGACCAATGAAGATTTTATGTCACCAGAGCAAGGCCAAAGAATATGGCCATGGAACTGGCAGGAAAGGTTTTGGGGAGAATTATCATGCAAACCAGTGCATTTTTTGTGCCCACAGAGTTATGGTTTGGCAGTGTAGCAATGACCCAAGGACACATGGTTCCAGACATAACCAAGGAATGCATGGTACTATAATTGATGAGTGACCATGATACATTAATCCTTGGACATGGCTTTGTATAGATAGATAAGAATCAGTCCATGTGACCAATTTGATGGGAGGTCAATGCATACATAGCCAGGCTCAGAGGATGCAGGTGGTGCATGAAGGATTGTATCTGGGGAAATCAAGAGGGAAAAATAGTTATGGTGGTGTGAAGAAGGTTGGCCCAAAAAGGCTCATTGACTTGAGTCAAGGAAACCAGGAATTGCCACTAATAGGAAGGGGTGTCATTCGTGGAGTAGGTGTTGACTTGATGGAAGAAGTAGATCATTTTCAGGTGGAATTTGAGGTCTCACATCCTCAAGCTATGCCTATTGTGGCTTGTAATATCCTACTTCTGCCTAAGGATCAAGAATAAATTCTCACCTACTTTTCAAGCATCACAGCTGCCCGAATAGCACCTCCATCTTACCCTGAGGAAATTGACTCAATGACTGACCTGAAAGCCAGCCTCAATTAAGGACTTTTCATTATCAGAGTTGATGTGGTTCAAAGGCTCTCTAGCAGCCCTAGAATTGCTGACAGTTTTGCCCTTTCCCATTGACCCTCCTTACTATAGCAATAAATTGCATTCCTAAAGAAAACTATCAAAGTCTAGTCTCTTATGTGGACAATGGCTCACTCTTGAGACTAGTTACCAATGTCCAAGCTCAAAAATATGAAAGTCATGTGTGTGCCTTTATGTGTTTTTCAGTGTTCTTGCTAGTTCATCATGCACACCTGAAAATGTTCTCTGCCTCCAGACCTCGTCACTTAACATTGGAGATGGCACAGTTGAGCTTGGCTTAAAGAATTCACCAGGAAAATCTGCAGAATTTTCATGGGCATATATTTGTCTGACAGTATAAGGATGATGCTGGCGCATAGGACTTAAAGCACTCCCTATTCTAACCAGTACTAGAGCTATGCAACAATGGCTAGAAGCTGACAAGTTGAGATTGTGAGGTTTTGATTTGTAAAAAATCTTGAAAATTGTTGCAGTAGCTTAGTGACCAGAGGTAAGGCTTGGAGTGTAGTTATGAAACTCTAGGGGCACTTTATGGGAAGATAAGGAGGTAAAGCCTGGATATCATCTCATACCTGATGGTAGGGTGGAGGAGTTCAGCAACTGTTTGATTGAGCTAGGTCTGTGACAATGGGGAAAGTTCTCCCACAATTGCTTGATGCTCATATTGCTAATATGGCAAGAAAGTACATGTAGGAATAGAGACATGGCACAGACAATTTATATTCAGCCAGTATGGAATAGACAATACAAGGATAAATATTCTATAGGTGTGGTAGATTGTGGACTATGATGACAGTGGTAATGTTGCTCTAGATTTCACAAGGTAAAACTGTAGAAGGCTTTGACCATCTGAAGCTGGAGATTGGAGCATAAGAAGTGTGGCCTGAAGCTGGAGGAACAGTTTCCAGGTCTTCTGATACATCAACCTGCTGTGCAAACTGTGAATCCAGATTAAGAACATGAGCAGTTGAGATGGTGACAATGTGCTTGATTCTGGGAGACCTGACTTTACAAAGCATTGTTGGATATATATGAACTATATTAGGGATGATAGTGAGTCGTTCCCAATATCCTGGAGAATGCGTCTAAAAAATCTAATCTTTCATCAGAGCATTAGGTTTAAAGACTAGACTTTGGAAATTATGCACAGGCGCTGTTTTTGGTATAACTATCAGAGAAAACTTTTACCTGTACTACAGTATAGGATGTAGGCATGGGTGTGAGCAAATGTGTATGGTAGTTAAGTATATGAGATATTGAACAGGAAAATCAGAATGCTTACAAGGCATTGGCTTGAAAAATAGCCCTGACATGCAGTCTTGGTTCTTGCAGAACCTGCTGTGAGAAGTTGGTGTAGGAGCTACTTGACAATATACAATCATGTAATAATGGTCCTGAAATCAGTGAAGCTCAACAGGTAAGGCCAGTATACTAGACCTGCAAAAACAGAGCTAGACTTTAAAGTATAAAATTGTCACAGTCAGGCTTGATCAGGGGGGAAATCCCCAAGGAAATCCACTGTAGCATTTTGTGACAGAAATTAAATACTGGACATAAAGGGACACAATTTCAACAAAGATTGTTGTGACAACCAGATGAAACACATTTATGGTCAGAAAAAATGCACAGAACAGAATGTGGTTAGTATTAGTCAAAATTAACCGAAATACAGTGCAAGTGACCTAGGCTCTGAGGGAGACTAGTTATAGGAGATGGCACTGGAAGGTCATTTTCAGGCCTGCCCAAATGGACCTTAATGTGTAATCTGCATATACTTACCTAGAACTTCTTCCTTTAGGATAATGTTTGTGGATACATTAAGGGGGGAACTCACCATCAAATTGGATACAATGCTGGATTCCTGTAGCCAAGCACAAAAGAATTGAAGGCTCTTGAAGTCAAAGGCCTGTATATCGCCTCATGCAAACCTCATACATGCACTGTTCACCCAATAGAACTGGGAGTGTAGAAACTGAACAGAATGTTGGGAGCTAGATAAGTAAATGAAGAATTTGGGTGCAAAGGCTGCATAAGAGGACATAGCCCTGCGATTGTGTGAAGTTATTCAGGCATATATGTTGAGAGAAATGCATCCACAATTAGGTCTTAAAGTGTGGGAGTGGAAAGGATATCTTGGTTCTCCAGGAATTTAAAAGGCAGTACAAAATGTATGTGACCAGAACTAGCCTGGCACAGTGACAATAGCACTAGAAAGGGAGATTCAAGAGAGTTTAGCAACAAAAGAAAATGGATGAATTGAATGTATCCACATATTGGGAATAGCACAGGCTTAATTCTAGAAAACTTACCATGTTAATCATGGCAAGACCTTCACACTCCATCACTGACAGAACAAATTTCATGAGTCAAGGAAGAAATCTAGAGTCAAGAATAAAACAGATAACACTAAGGAATACTATATAATTCTTTTCACTAGTTACCTTAGCTTTACCTCTTGTACAACACAGAACCACTTCCCAAAAGTAGCAACACTCAAAGAGGGCTCCAAACTACCTTAAGAATCATTACTTGAGGGAGCTCTCAACAGGATTTTCTACAAACCATTTAATGGAGGAGTGGTTTAAATTGAGGTTCTTTCTTCTCAAATGATTCTAGATTGCGTCAAGTTACTGCAACACAGGCTACCATTGTGAGGCTCTATCATACCTGAAAGAAGAATATGGAACATGATCCACATGGTACTGAATCGATGAAAAAAAAAACTAATGCAAGATTCCAGGGTTGATAGACTCCAGACATTCTGAGAGTCTCAAAGCCAGGCAATCTATATCAGAGGTGGATGTCCAACAAATACGTCTGAAGAAGCATTGTCTGGGAAGGTGAACACAACAGAATTGAGGTTGTATTTGGGAATTCTAAACTTGGAAGTCCAGAGAAGCTGTTGGGTGACCAAGGGGAGTCCTGCAAATAGGAGATGGCACTGGAATATACAGTTCAGAGTTACCCATGGATAATCTGTATATGTTTAGATAGGCCTCCAATAGTCCAATGTAGACTACTATTGTGGACTCGCTACTTAGTGAATTCACCAGGAAACTGGTTCCAGGGATGGATGAGGAAAACCAAGAATGGAAGCATAAGAAAGGTACTAGAAGTCCAAGTTCTGTAGATCTCATCGTGCATATATGGTATGCGCCTTGTTCATGGTAAACAGGACTAGGAATATAGAGTAAATGAAGCAGGGTCTAAAGAACCAATTAAAGAAGTTAAATGCTAAAGCTGTAAAATATAATAAATGCCTGGTGTTGTGTTGTGGTGTAGACAAGAAAGATTCAATGAAAGCATCTGGGCAAAGATGTTTATAGAAATCTGCATCCACTATTTGGCCATACAGTGTGCTGGTGGAATGGGTATCCTGGTTCTCCAGGAACTCAAAAGAGATAATGCAGGATCTGTGTGATCAAAACTATCCTGACATAGTGACCCTATGTTACCTGCAGGAGGCCTGTGGTTAGGAGATGACACTGTAGAGCAAGGTTCATTCTTACCCACAAATGATACCCATGATTTGCGCAATTTTGAATAGAGTTGACCAATTCTTATACTTGTGGTCCTGTAACTGGGGTACTTCAGCTGGTACAGACTCACACTGTTTTGCTAAAACAGATTCACATGGTGTTTTGTTGAAGAAGACATATGGGAGGACATGTGTTCTTCAGAGGGACTATAAATACAACTCAACTGACAGTGACAGGGGCCTGGATAACTAGATTTACAACACACCATTAGTCTTACAGAATTTGGAAATCAGAGATCTATACACAGTACCATTTACACATACTCAAGATTTGAATGCACACCTGCATTTGAGCTCTGAAAAGACTGATTGTGCAATGACACATTTATTGGAAATGATGACAATAAAGGAGAAATCTGCACAAATTGACATTCATAATGCTTCCACATATGTACCCAATAACATGAAGCAATTTTTTTCATATTGTAAAATAAAGTATGTTACTAGCATAACATACAATCCCACAGGACATGCAGTTACAGAAAGAGCCAATCATACCTTAAAAGACATGCTTACTAACCAAAAAGTGAGAATCAATACCCTCTGGGACATATGAAATAATGCTTTGTTAAGACCCAGTTTTCTTAATTCATTGAAAATGAACTAGAGCAACTGAGAGATATAGCATTAAAAAAAACTGAGGAACTAAACCAATCTGTATGCTATGAGGATGTGTATGTGTCAGGATTAGAATGGAAACCAGCAATAGTTTTCACATGTCGTGGGATGTTTTTATGTTTATATATCTACAAGAAATGAAAATATATAATTACCCGCAAAATGTATAAAGACTAGATCTGACAAGTGAAAACCTCTTACCAGCTGAGACAAGAATGTCTTCACACACACACACACACACACAAAAATAGCCCAGGTGATTCAAAGACTGTCTCAGTTACTGATTTCTCCAATGCATGCAAATTAACTTGTAATAAACTAGCCCTAATGAACAATCACACAGAAACTGGATAAACACCGAGACTGGCAATAAATGCTACAACTAGTTTCTTTCAGACTAACCATTTTTTTTTGGAGTGTTGGATGAAAAACAGGAATTCTTTGCCCCGATTCAGCAGGAAGCAATATATATAAGTGTGTGTGTGTGTGTGTGTGTGTGTGTGTGTGTGTGTGTGTGTGTATGTATATGACCGTCATCCAAGTCCCTTAAGTTGGGGTGAGTGATTTGGGTCACTTGATGTATTATGGGTGTTATCTTCTAGGGTGGTAGGTTGATTTGTTTAATTATTGTAAATTGATGGAAATTTAAGGTTGTTTTGCTCAATTATTGTATACTGATAAAAATTTAAGTTTGTTTTGTTTAATTATTGTATATTAATAGAAATTTAAAGTCATTTTTTATAAATATTATATATTTATAAAAATTTAAGGTTTTTTGTTTAATTATTGGATATTGATAGAATTTTAAATTTTGTTTACTATATATTAAGGGACATTTTAGGGTTTTAATTATTGTATATTGATAGAAATTTAATTTCATATTGTTTCAATAATTGCATAATAATAGCAATTTATTTTTTAACTATTGTTTACTGATTAAAAATTAAGTTTGTTTTGTTTATTGTATAATTTACAAATTTAAAGTCATTTTGTATGAATTACAGTATATTAAAAGAAATTTAGTGTTTTTTAATTATTATATATAGATAGGAACTTAGAGTCTCTGCTTGAATTATTGTATATTAATATAAATTTAAGGTTTTAATTTCATTGTTGGATATTGACAAAATTTCAAATCACTTGAATAAATGCATATTACTAAAAATTTATGAGTTTTAAATGTTTTATATTAGTAGAAATTTAAATTCCTTTTGCTAGAATTATTGTATATAGAGAAATTTGGTGGTTTTGTTTTTTATTATTATGTATTAATAGAAAATTAAATTCAATTTGAATTAGTATATGTTAAAAGAAATTTAAAGTTTTTGTTTAATTTTTGTTTATTAAAAGAAATTTAGGTGGGGAAGAGAGCAGACCACCCAGGAGTGCAGACATCCCAAGGCCACAGGAGAAACTGCCACCTCTGCACACCTTGGCCCACATCCCTGGTCCAAGGGAAAACTGCACAGTTTCTCTGGACACCGGGATATAGGAACAGCCGCCGATACCTGCAGTTCTGGTGTGTGCCCAGGACCAAACTGATCCAGCCAAACAGCTCCCTGCACCCAAATCCCGTGGGGGCGAGATTCGGAACCTCAGAAGTATGAATACTTCTGAGAAGTCAGAGGAGAATACTCTCTGCCCACAGTCAAGACACAAGAGGGAATCGCATAGTGCCAACTGTGCCCACAGGGTGCAAGGACCTATGAGCAATCAGGAGCAGGAGCCTTTGATTCCTGCCCGCACCTAGAGCTGGAAGACAGTCTTCAAGAGTGCTGCCACACCTGAAATAAGAGCACCTGTTCTCAGGAAAGGCTGAAAGAAAACAGGAAAACAGGTCACAGGAGTGCTGACACAGAGGCCTACAGCAGGGTCAAGTCACTCTCAAGAACAGCAAGACAAGCAAACACCAGAGACAACCCAATGGCTAGAGGCAAGTGCAGGAACCTAATCAACAGAAACCAAGATTACTTGGCATCATCAGAGCCCAGTATCCCCACCAAAGAAAATACTGGATATCCAAACACACACCAGAAAAGCAAGATTTAGATTTAACATCACATTGTTTGATAATGATGGAGGACTTTAAGAAAGACTTAGAGAAATGCAGGAAAACACAAGTAAACAAGTAGAAGCCCTTAGAGAGGAAACACAAAAATCCCTGAAAAAATTACAGGAAAACACAACCAAACAGGTGAAGGAATTGAAAATGGAAAGAAAAGCAATAAAGAAAGCACAAAGGGAGACAACCCTGGATATAGAAAACCATAGGAAGAGACAAGGAGCAGTGGATACAAGTATCACCAACAAAATACAAGAGATAGAAGAGGGAATCTCAGCGGCAGACGATACCATTGAAAACATCAACACAACTGGCAAAGATAAAGTAAAATGCAAAAAGCTCCTAGCCCAAAACATACAGGAAATGCAGGGCACATTGAGAAGATCAAAAATAAGGATAATAGGTATAGAAGAAAGTGAAGACTCCCAACTTAAAGGGCCAGTAAATATATTCAACAAAATTATAGAAGAAAACTTCCCTAACCTAAAGAAAGAGATGCCCACAAACATACAAGAAGCCTACAGAAGTTAAAATAGATTGGATCAGAAGAGAAATTTCTCCTGTCACATAATAGTTAAAACACCAAATGCAAAAAAAAAAGAATATTAAAAGCAGTAAGAGAAAAATGTCAAGTGACATATAAAAGCAGACCTATAAGAATTATACCAGACTTCTCACCGGAGACTATGAAAGCCAGAAGATCCTGGACAGATGTCATACAGACACTAAGAGAACACAATGCCAGTCCAAGTTACTGTATCCAGCAAAACTTTCGATTAACATAGATGGAGAAACCAAGATATTTCATGACAAAACCAAATTAACCCAATATATTTCTACAAATCCAGCCCTACAAAGGATAATAGGTGGAAAACTCCAAAACAAGGAAAGAAACTACACCGTACAGAAAGCAAGAATATAATTTCCTTGCAATGCAACCAAAGGAGAGACAAACAAACATAATTCTACCTCTAAAAGTGAAAATAACAGGAAGTGACAATCAGTATTCCTAAATATCTCTCAATATCAATGGGCTCAATTCCCATATAAAAAGACATAGACTAACAGACTGGATATGTAAAGAGGACCCAGCATTTTGCTGCATGCAGGAAACACACCTCACAGACAAAGAAAGACATTACCTCAGAGTAAATGGCTGGCTGGAAAAAAATCTTTCTAAGCAAATGGTCCAAAGAAGCAAGCTGGAATAAGCATTCTATTACCAATAAAATGGATTTTCAACCAAAAATCATCAAAAAACATAAGGAAGGACACTTCATATTCATCAAAGGAAAAATCCACCAAGATGAACTATTAATCCTAAATATCTTTGCTCCAAATACAAGGGCACCTACATACATAAAAGAAACCTTACTAAAGGTCAAAGCACACATGGCACCTCACACAATAATAGTAGGAGATTTCAACACCCCACTCTCATCAATGGACAGATCATGGAAACAGAAATTAAACAGAAACATAGCCAGACTAAGAGAAGTCATGAGCCAAATGGACTTAGCAGATATTTATGGAACAGTCTATCCTAAAACAAAAGGAAATACCTTCTTCTCACCACCTCATGGTACTTTCTCCAAAATTGACCATATAATCCATCATAAAACAGGCCTCAACAGATACTGAAAGGTAGAAATAATCCTATGCATTCTATCAGACCATCACAGGCTAAAACTGGTCTTCAATAACATTAAGGAAAGAATGCCCACATATACATGGAAGTTGAACAATGCTCTACTCAATATACCTCTCCTGGGCATATACCCAAAAGATGCTCCAACATATTCAACAAAGACACCTGCTCTACTATGTTCATAGCAGCCTTATTTATAACAGCCAGAAGTTGGAAATAATCCAGATGCCCTTCAACAGAGAAATGGATACAGAAAATATGGTATATCTACACAATGGAGTACTAATCAGCTATCAAAAAACAATGGCTTCCTGAAATTCATAGGCAAATGGATGGAACTGAAAATATCATCCTGAGGAGGAAACCCAATCACAGAAAAATTCTCATGGTATGCACTCATTGGTAAGTGTATATTAGCCCAAATGCTCGAATTACCCAAATGCACAGACCACATGGAACTCAAGAAGGATGACCAAAATGCGGATGCTTCACTCCTTCTTTAAAAGGAGAGCAAAATACCGATAGGAGGGGATAGGGAGACGACGTTTGGAGCAGAGACCGAGGGATCGGCCATTCAGAGCCTGTTCCACATTCGGCCCATATATATACAGCCACCAAAACTAGATAAGATGGATGAAGCTAGGAAGGGCATGCTGACAGGAACCGGATATAGATCTCTCCTGAGAGATGCAGCCAGAACATGTCAAATACAGAGATGCATGCCAGCAGCAAACCACTGGACCGAGAACACCTCCCCTGCCCCCCACGTTGGAGGAATTAGAGAAAGCTCTGAAGGAGTTGAAGGGCTTGCTACCCTATAAAAACAACAATGCCAACCAACCAGAGCTTACAGGGACTAAAACCACTGCCTAAAAGACTATACATGGACTGACTGTGGGCTCAACTGCATATGTTGCAGTGAATAGCCTTGTTGGGGCACCAATAGAAGGTGAAGCCCTTGGTTCTGCCAATGTTGGACACCCAGTTTAGGGGATTGTTGTGGGGAGGAGTAATGGGGGGAGGGTAAGGAGGGGAACACCCTTATAGAAGGGGAGAGGGAGGGTTAGGGGGCTGATAGCCAGGAACCCAGTAAAGGGAATAACATTTGACATGTAAATAAGAAATACCCAATTTAATAAATAAAAAAAAAAAAATTAAAAATATTTTCAATATGTCCACAAGATGGCAGCATAACCACAATCAACAGTAATGACCGGAAAAAAAAAAAAAACAATTTCGATGATCTACATTCAGAGAGCATTCTCCCATTTGGCCATTGGGTGGCAGGACAAAATCAAATGTAGGTATATAGGGTGTGTGTGTGTGTGTGGTGTGTGTGGTGGATGTGTGGGGGTGTGGGGGGGGTGTGTGGTGTGGTGTGTGTGTGTGTGGGGTGTGTGTGGTGTGTGTGTGTGTGTGTGTGTGTGTAATACATATATCCATTTACATTGTATATATATATATTGTATATATGTATGTATTGGCATATGACAGAAATTGTTCATTAGATGATTTTGTTGTGAATGGATGACTGTATATGCTCATTGTAAAATTGGTACAAAGAATTAAACATATATTTGTCATAACTCAGCTGTAGCCAAGATCAATATCCTGACCAATTCATCTTCATGTATGCACCCATACACACAAATAGAACCTACGTCTTCCAAAGCAAAATGTATCCCCATGCCATTGTTTTCTAATGTTCTTTTCATATCAAATGTATCTTAAATCCCCCCCAGTTCTTTGTTATGGTGATTTTTAAAGGGCACAGGATGTTCCTTCAACCTGTGAATTTGCTATAATGTGTTTTGTTGATTTGCATAGTAATTTAGACTTTTTAACTGACTTTAAATTATAGATTTCGTAGTACAAACTATATAGATAAAATAATCAATCACCAAATTACTCAATATGCAAATTTAACACATGCTAAATTTTTGCCTTCTTCATTTCTAACACACACACAAATTATGAGGGAGGGAATCATGTCCTCTACCTCCTTATGTAAAGGATGCACTTGAAGGGATGGGGAGATGGCTCATCTGTTAAGAGCACTGGCTACTCTTCCAAAGGTACTGGATTCAATTCTTAGAATCCACATGGTGGCTCTCAGCTGTCTGCAATTCCAGTTCCAGGGCATATACATGCTACATATACATACACGAAGGCAAATCATATGTATATTAGTTTTTTAAAAGATACACTTAAACTGGTCTGCCTGCCTTTGCCTCCAGGGTTCTGGGATTACAGGTGTATGCCACTAGGCTGGGTTTATATGACATTGAATATTATGTCCAGGGCTTTGTGCATGCCAGGCAAGTACTCTATATTCCTTAGTCTCTGTTACAGATATTTTTAATAACTAGTAGGTTTCAGGTACTACTGAATGGTCTTTATATCCCATTCTCCACAGTTAAAGAATGTTTTAGCCAGGTGTGGTAGCATACACCTTTAGATCCAGCACTCAGAAGGCAGAGGCATGTGTTTCTGTGTGAGTTTGAGGTACGTTTGGTCTAGTACCTTAGAGCTAGTACCAGGACAGCCAGGCCTACAAAGAGAGAGAAAGTTTTTTTTTCCTGAATTTATTTTAATATTTTATCCTTGATTCCAGATTTTAAAAACAAAAATATGTTCTGTATACTTTAAAAATATAAATATTCTTGAGACACTTCTCATGATTACAGATTTGCACATTTAGGTATAGTCTCAACTAATTTTAAGTGCACTATTAACACGTTTCCTTGATGACAAAACACATTATTTTCAATCATTGAGAATCAGGGCTCCCATACCAGGCATATCTGGATGAATGGCATCTTGGTTCACCCTGAAGAGGAAGCCCTGGCAAAGTAAATTTGCTCGAGTTTGGTAGGCTGACTGAAAACCAGGAGCCTCTTCGGACTTGGAATAGCACCACACTGCATTCCTGCCTGAGTCCTTCCTTATGCAAGGTAGCGTTGGGTAAGTGTCCAGTTCTTCCTACCACAGAGACCACCAATCTGGACCAAGAGTCGAGGATTTAAATCGGGGATTTAAGAACTTGAGGTTCCGCATTTTATACTTAGCCAGCAATATTTTATCTTGTAACCCACCCCCCGCAACACCCACGCCAGCACTGTGCTGAAGATGAAACCCAGGCCCCTCACCAGTAAATGTTCTAGGCAAAAAGCTACACCCCTGTGTGTGTGTGTGTGTGTGTGTGTGTGTGTGTGTGTGTGTCTTTTTTTACATTCCCGATATAAACCATGTAGCTATAAAAAGCACGTGGAACTGCGCAAACTACACAATTTAGGGAGAGTTTTATAAACTATGCCTGTAATCCCAGAAGACAGGAGCAGCAGATCCAGTCTGCCACACATGTGTCAAAACGCCAAACAATGCTAAAAAGGATCAGAGAGGGAGGGGAAGTGGTCTGGTCTAGGCACAGAAGCATTTTTAAAAGTATGGGAGAAGGGAAGGATGGGTGGGAGAGAAGTTTGAAGGAAGGAGACTGGAACTAAAAGGAAGGAGACAGGAGGGAGAGACAGAAGCTCTGGCAGAACAATGGAGGCTGGCGCAGATTTCTTCTGGGGTTTTTACGGGGTGTTTTCAAATTTTTTACGGGGAAGGAGGTACCGGGGTTTGTATGTTTAAGGGGGAAAGTATTTTTTGTCAATTGGGTCTAAAAAAAAAAAAAAAAAAAAAAAAGTATGGGGCACTGGTCTCAGCCAGCTAAGGCCAGTTCCATACCAAAGCACTTCACAGCAGGCAAGGCTCCAAACCTCCGGTCCTGCGGGAGAAGTGGATTAGGTGAGAATTTTCTCTGAGTTTCCCTGTTACCACACCATTTGGGTCCTCTGAGCAAAGGGCGCCCAGAGGCTTTATCATCTGATAGGCTGATTCGATAAGAAACCAGTCTTGAGACTAAGAGATAGTGAACTCATAAAGATAGGGAACAGGTTCTTCCTCGGAGGCATCCTGGGGTCCTAAAGCTTTTTTCACCTCCAGGGAGTCCTTGGCGCATCTGGCAGGGTTAACAGACCAGGAAGCTTTTAGGCTCTGACTAGGAGACAGGCAATGGAATTCCAAGCAATGAGTTGGCTCCCTGCGGCTAGTGGGCCTGATACTCAGAGTCCTGATTGAGGAGGGTTCCTTTCCTGTGATGCAACTGGGACAGCTGCAGACACAAACACCTGGCCTTCCTTGTGTGGCCTGTGGAACCCTGGGTATCTAGGATCAGCCCCAGAGGTTTATCTGGCTTTTGCTATGAAGAACAAAGTACCTATAGTGGATCTCTGAACAGGGTTTAGGGGTCTTGGGTTAGCACAAGTTAATGATACTAGGGCAAACTACCAAGTTAGTGGCAGGAGGGACAAATCTCAGTCCCTTTTCTGTGTCTAAATTCTCAAGCTGAGCAGAAGCAGGCTTTGATGGAAGGACATAGACAGTCCCAAAGTCATCTTATGAGACCAGCTGTCAAACATTCTACTGCCAAAGAGGATGGTGGAAGTGGTTGAATGCAAGAAGGGAGAAGAGATGAAGGTGGAACAGTACAGAGTTTCAGTTAGATCATATGAATATACCTTAGAAATCAAACATCTAGTAGTGTGACAGTAGGTAACAGTACCTTACTGTGTATTGAAATTTAACTAAGATTATTGGCTCTCACTCCTCAAGGAAATGCAGTGAGCTGGTATTTGATTAGACTGTGTGAATTATTTCACAACATTTCTGTATAGCAAGTCTTCAAATTATGTACCATAGAGACAAAACTAATTTAATTCATAAGGAGCTTAATAGTTGGTATGGTGGTACATACCAGTAATCCCAGCACATGGGAGGATAAGGTTAGGGGTTATTAGAAATCTAAGCCAGGGGTTGGGGATTTAGCTCAGTGGTAGAGCGCTTGCCTAGCAAGCACAAGGCCCTGGGTTCGGTCCCCAGCTCCAGGGGAAAAAAAAAAGAAAAGAAAAGAAATCTAAGCTAGCTTGAGTAATAGATTAAAAACATGTCTCAATAAATAATAATAACAATAAGAGTAATAATAAATCTTAAATCTTCTCACATTTCTTTTATTTTTTTTTATTAACTTGAGTATTTCTTATGTACATTTGAGTGTTATTCCTTTCCCGGTTTCGGGCAAACATCCCTTCCTCCCCCTTCCTTATGGGTGTTCCCTCCCCACCTCCCCCCCATTGCCGCCCCCTCCCCCTACAGTCTAGTTCACTGGGGGTTCAGTCTTAGCAGGACCCAGGGCTTCCCCTTCCACTGGTGCTCTTACTAGGATATTCATTGCTACCTATGAGGTCAGAGTCCAGGGTCAGTCCATGTATAGTCTTTGGGTAGTGGCTTAGTCCTGGAAGCTCTGGTTGCTTGGCATTGTTGTACATATGGGGTCTCGAGCCTTCAAGCTCTTCAGTTCCTTCTCTGATTCCTTCAACGGGGGTCCCGTTCTCAGTTCAGTGGTTTGCTGCTGGCATTCGCCTCTGTATTTGCTGTATTCTGGCTGTGTCTCTCAGGATCGATCTACATCCGGCTCCTGTCGGTCTGCACTTCTTTGCTTCATCCATCTTGTCTAATTGGGTGGCTCTATATGTATGGGCCACATGTGGGGCAGGCTCTGAATGGGTGTTCCTTCAGTCTCTGTTTTAATCTTTGCCTCTCTCTTCCCTGCCAAGGGTATTCTTGTTCCTTTAAAGAAGGGTGAAGCCTTCCCATTTGATCATCCGTCTTGAGTTTCATTTGTTCTAGGCAACTAGGGTAATTCAAGCATTTGGGCTAATAGCCACTTATCAATGAGTGCATACCATGTATGTCTTTCTGTGATTGGGTTAGCTCACTCAGGATGATATTTTCCAGTTCCAACCATTTGCCTACGAATTTTCATAAAGTCGTTGTTTTTGATAGCTGAGTAATATTCCATTGTGTAGATGTACCACATTTTCTGTATCCATTCCTCTGTTGAAGGGCATCTGGGTTCTTTCCAGCTTCTGGCTATTATAAATAAGGCTGCGATGAACATAGTGGAGCACGTGTCTTTTTTATATGTTGGGGCATCTTTTGGGTATATGCCCAAGAGAGGTATAGCTGGATCCTCAGGCAGTTCAATGTCCAATTTTCTGAGAAACCTCCAGACTGATTTCCAGAATGGTTGTACCAGTCTGCAACCCCCACCAACAATGGAGAGTGTTCCTCTTTCTCCATCCTCGCCAGCATTTGCTGTCACCTGAGTTTTTGATCTTAGCCATTCTCACTGGTGTGAGGTGAAATCTCAGGGTTGTTTTGATTTGCATTTCCCTGATGACTAAAGATGTTGAACATTTCTTTAGGTGTTTCTCAGCCATTCGGCATTCCTCAGCTGTGAATTCTTTGTTTAGCTCTGAACCCCATTTTTTAATAGGGTTATTTGTCTCCCTGCGGTCTAACTTTTTGAGTTCTTTGTATATTTTGGATATAAGGCCTCTATCTGTTGTAGGATTGGTAAAGATCTTTTCCCAATCTGTTGGTTGCCGTTTTGTCCTGACCACAGTGTCCTTTGCCTTACAGAAGCTTTGTAGTTTTATGAGATCCCATTTGTCGATTCTTGATCTTAGAGCATAAGCCATTGGTGTTTTGTTCAGGAAATTTTTTCCAGTGCCCATGTGTTCCAGATGCTTCCCTAGTTTTTCTTCTATTAGTTTGAGTGTGTCTGGTTTGATGTGGAGGTCCTTGATCCACTTGGACTTAAGCTTTGTACAGGGTGATAAGCATGGATCGATCTGCATTCTTCTACATGTTGACCTCCAGTTGAACCAGCACCATTTGCTGAAAATGCTATCTTTTTTCCATTGGATGGTTTGGGCTCCTTTGTCAAAAATCAAGTGACCATAAGTGTGTGGGTTCATTTCTGGGTCTTCAATTCTATTCCATTGGTCTATCTGTCTGTCTCTGTACCAATACCATGCAGTTTTTATCACTATTGCTCTGTAATACTGCTTGAGTTCAGGGATAGCGATTCCCCTGAAGTCCTTTTATTGTTGAGGATAGTTTTAGCTATCCTGGGTTTTTTGTTATTCCAGATGAATTTGCAAATTGTTCTGTCTAACTCTTTGAAGAATTGGATTGGTATTTTGATGGGGATTGCATTGAATCTGTAGATCGCTTTTGGTAAAATGGCCATTTTTACTATATTAATCCTGCCAATCCATGAGCATGGGAGATCTTTCCATCTTCTGAGGTCTTCTTCAATTTCTTTCTTCAGAGTCTTGAAGTTCTTGTTGTACAAATCTTTTACTTGCTTGGTTAAAAGTCACCAGGTACTTTATATTATTTGGGTCTATTATGAAGGTGTCGTTTCCTAATTTCTTTCTCGGCTTGTTTCTCTTTTGTGTAGAGGAAGGCTACTGATTTATTTGAGTTAATTTTATACCCAGCCACTTTGCTGAAGTTGTTTATCAGCTTTAGTAGTTCTCATGGAACTTTTGGGATCACTTAAATATACTATCATATCATCTGCAACTAGTGATATTTTGACCTCTTCTTTTCCGATCTGTATCCCCTTGACCTCCTTTTGTTGTCTGATTGCTCTGGCTAGAACTTCAAGAACTATATTGAATAAGTAGGGAGAGAGTGGGCAGCCTTGTCTAGTCCCTGATTTTAGTGGGATTGCTTCAAGTTTCTCTCCATTTAGTTTAATGTTAGCCACTGGTTTGCTGTATATGGCTTTTACTATGTTTAGGTATGGGCCTTGGATTCCTATTCTTTCCAGGACTTTTATCATGAAGGGGTGTTGAATTTTGTCAAATGCTTTCTCAGCATCTAATGAAATGATCATGTGGTTTTGTTCTTTCAGTTTGTTTATATAATGGATCACGTTGATGGTTTTCCGTATATTAAACCATCCCTGCATGCCTGGGATGAAGCCTACTTGATCATGGTGGATGATTGTTTTGATGTGCTCTTGGATTGGTTTGCCAGAATTTTGTTGAGTATTTTTTGCGTCGATGTTCATAAGGGAAATTGGTCTGAAGTTCTCTTTCTTTGTTGGGTCTTTTTGTGGTTTAGGTATAAAAATTGTGGCTTCATAGAAGGAACTTCGGTAGTGCTCCATCTGTTTCAATTTTGTGGAATAGTTTGAATAATATTGGTACGAGGGTCTTCTATGAAGGTCTGATAGAATTCTGCACTAAACCCGTCTGGACCTGGGCTCTTTTGGTTGGGAGACCTTTAATGACTACTTCTATTTCCTTAGGGTTATGGGGTTGTTTAACTGGTTTTATCTGTTCCTGATTTAACTTGTACCTGGTATCTGTCTAGAAATTGTCCATTTCCTGCAGATTTTCAAGTTTTGTTGAGTATAGGCTTTTATAGTAAGATCTGATGATTTTTTGAATTTCCTCTGAATCTGTAGTTATGTCTCCCTTTTCATTTCTGATTTTGTTAATTTGGACACGCTCTCTGTGTCCTCTCGTTAGTCTGGCTAAGGGTTTATCTATCTTGTTGATTTTCTCAAAGAACCAACTTTTGGTTCTGTTGATTCTTTCTATGGTCCTTTTTGTTTCTAACTTGGTTGATTTCAGCTCTGAGTTTGATTATTTCCTGCCTTCTACTCCTCCTGGGTGTATTTGCTTCTTTTTGTTCTAGAGCTTTTAGGTGTGCTGTCAAGCTGCCGACATATGCTCTTTCCTGTTTCTTTCTGCAGGCACTCAGCGCTATGAGTTTTCCTCTTAGCGCAGCTTTCATCGTGTCCCATAAGTTTGGGTATGTTGTACCTTCATTTTCATTAAATTCTAAAAAGTTTTTAATTTCTTTCTTTATTTCTTCCTTGACCAGGTTATCATTGAGTAGAGCATTGTTCAATTTCCACGTATATGTGGGCATTCTTCCCTTATTGTTATTGAAGACCAGCTTTAGGCCGTGGTGGTCCGATAGCACGCATGGGATTATTTCTATCTTTCTGTACCCGTTGAGGCATGTTTTTTGACCAATTATATGGTCAATTTTGGAGAAAGTACCATGAGAAGCTGAGAAGAAGGTATATCCTTTTGCATTAGGGTAGAACGTTCTATAAATATCCGTTAAGTCCATTTGGCTCATGACTTCTCTTAGTCTGTCTACGTCTCTGTTTAATTTCTGTTTCCATGATCTGTCCATTGATGAGAGTGGGGTGTTGAAGTCTCCTACTATTATTGTGTGAGGTGCAATGTGTGTTTTGAGCTTTAGTAAGGTTTCTTTTACGTATGTAGGTGCCCTTGTACTTGGGGCATAGATATTTAGGATTGAGAGTTCATCTTGGTGGATTTTTCCTTTGATAAATATAAAGTGTCCTTCCTTATCTTTTTTGATGACTTTTAGTTGAAAATTGACTTTATTTGATATTAGAATGGCTACTCCAGCTTGCTTCTTCCGACCATTTGCCTGGAAAGTTGTTTTCCAGCCTTTCACTCTGAGGTAGTGTCTGTCTTTGTCTCTGAGGTGTGTTTCCTGTAGGCAGCAGAATGCAGGGTCCTCGTTGCATATCCATTTTGTTAATCTATGTCTTTTTATTGGGGAGTTGAGGCCATTGATGTTGAGAGATATTAAGGAATAGTGATTATTGCTTCCTGTTATATTCATACTTGGATGTGTTATGTTTGTGTGCTTTTCTTCTCTTTGTTTTGTTGCCAAGACGATTAGTTTCTTGCCTCTTCTTGGGTATAGCTTGCCTCCTTATGTTGGGCTTTACCATTTATTATCCTTTTGTAGCGCTGGATTTGTAGAAAAGATATTGTGTAAATTTGGTTTTGTCATGGAATATCTTGGTTTCTCCATCTATGTTAATTGAGAGTTTTGCAGGATACAGTAGCCTGGGCTGGCATTTGTGTTCTCTTAGGGTCTGAATGACATCAGTCCAGGATCTTCTGGTCTTCATAGTTTCTGGCGAAAAGTCTGGTGTGATTCTGATAGGTCTGCCTTTATATGTTACTTGACCTTTTTCCCTTACTGCTTTTAATATTCTTTCTTTATTTTGTGCGTTTGGTGTTTTGACTATTATGTGACGGGAGGTGTTTCTTTTCTGGTCCAATCTATTTGGAGTTCTGTAGGCTTCTTGTATGCATATGGGTATCTCTTTTTTTAGGTTAGGGAAGTTTTCTTCTATGATTTTGTTGAAGATATGTACTGGTCCTTTGAGCTGGGAGTCTTCACTCTCTTCTATACCTATTATCCTTAGGTTTGATCTTCTCATTGAGTCCTGGATTTCCTGTATGTTTTGGACCAGTAGCTTTTTCCGCTTTACATTATCTTTGACAGTTGAGTCAATGATTTCTATGGAATCTTCTGCTCCTGAGATTCTCTCTTCCATCTCTTGTATTCTGTTGGTAAAGCTTGTATCTACAGCTCCTTGTCTCTTCTTTTGGTTTTCTATATCCAGGGTTGTTTCCCTGTGTTCTTTCTTGATTGCTTCTATTTCCATTTTTAATTCCTTCCCCTGTTTGATTGTGTTTTCCTGGAATTCTTTCAGGGATTTTTGTGTCTCTCTCTATGGGCTTCTACTTGTTTATTTATGTTTTCCTGGAATTCTTTCAGGCATTTTGCGATTCCTCTCTGTAGGCTTCACTTGTTCTCTAAGGTAGTTCATCATGTCTTTCTTGAAGTTCTCCAGCATCATGGTCAAATATGATTTTGAATCTAGATCTTGCTTTTCTGGTGTGTTTGGATATTCCATGTTTTGTTTTGATGGGAGAATTGGGCTCGATGGTGCCATGTAGTCTTGGTTTCTGTTGCTTGGGTTCCTCGCTTGCCTCTCGCCATCAAATTATCTCTAGTGTTACTTTGTTCTGCTATTTGTGACAGTGGCTAAACTGTCCTATAGGCCTGTGTGTCAGGAGTGCTGTAGACCTGTTTTCCTCTCTTTCAGCCAGTTATGGGGACAGAGTGTTCTGCTTTCGGGCCTGTAGTTTTTCCTTTCTACAGGTTTCCAGCTGTTCTTGTGGACCTGTGCCTTGAGTTCACCAGGCAGGTCACTTGCAGCAGAATAAGTTAGTCTTACCTGTGGTCCCGAGGCTCAAGTTGCTTTCAGCGGGTTCTGCCCACAGGCTTTCAGTGGCAGCAACCAGGAAGATCTGCGCCCGCCTCTTCCGGGGCCTCAGTGCACCAGGGTTCAGATGGCCTCCGGTGTTTTCCTCTGGAATCAGTAATGTGTGCAGAGAGCAGTCTCTTCTGGTTTCGCAGGCGTGTCTGCCTCTCTGAAGGTTTAGCTCTCCCTCCCACGGGATTTGGGTGCAGAGAACTGTTTATCCGGTCTGTTTCCTTCAGGTTCCGGCGGTGTCTCAGGCAGGGCTCCTGCTGCTCCTGGGCCCTCCCCCACAGGAACCCAGAGGCCTTGTACAGTTTCCTCTTGGGTCAGGGATGTGGGCAGGGGTGGGCAGTGTTGGTGGTCTCTTCCACTCTGCAGCCTCAGGAGTGCCCACCTGACCAGGCGGTAAGGTATCTCTCCCACGGGTTCTGGGAGCAGAGAGCTGCTCTCACATTTCTTTTATAATGGGTATTTATATAAGAAGAAGTAAAGACCAGCCTATCATAGAAGGAAGACTAGAAAAATTCAATGTCTTAAAAGTACAAAGTCTTCTTAGGCAGATGCGTGGAACTAGAAAATATCATCCTGAGTAAGGTAATCCAATCACAGAAAAACACACATGGTATGCACTCACTGATAAGTGGATATTAGCCCCAAAGCTCGAATTACCCAAGATACAATCATAGACCACATGAAGCTCAAGAAGAAGGAAGGTCAAAGTGTGCAAGCTTCAGTCCATCTTAGAGCAAAAATACTCACAGGAGGAAATATGGAGACAAAGTGTGGAGCAGAGACTGAAGGAATAGTCATTCAGAGCCTGCCCCACCTGGGGATCCAGCCCATATACAGACAACACACCCAGTCACTATTGCGGATGCCAAGAAGTGCATACTGACAGAAGCCTGATATAGCTGTCTCCTGAGAGGCTCTGCCAGAGCATGACAAATACAGAGTCAGATGCTCTCAGCCAACCATTGAACTTAGAACGAGGTCCCCAATGGATGAGTTAGAGATAGAACTGAAGGAATTGAAGGGGTTTGCAACCCTATAAGAAGAACAACAACACTATTAACCAACCAGGCCCCCCCTCCCCCTGAGAGCTCCCAGGAACTAAACCACTGTCCCAATAGTATACAGGGATGGACCTATGGCTCCAGCTGCATATGTAGCAGAGGATGGCCTGTTTAGGCATCAATGGCAGGAGAGGGCCTTGGTCCTGTCAAGGTTCAATGCCCCAGTGTAGGCGAATGCCAGGGCAGGGAGGTGGGAGGGAGTGGGGGGTATCATTATAGAAGCAGGGGGAGGGGAGATGGGATAGTGGGTTTCTAGAGGGGAAACCAGGAAAAAAGATAACATTTGAAATGCTAATTTTTAAAATATCTAATAAAAGAAATTAAAAAGAAATTAAAAAGGATAAATTAAAAAGAAAAAATGTACAGTCAAAATGCCTCTGAGGTGAATGTTCCAGATCACTGACTGTCTTCCTTGCAGACTGTCATCCAGAGATTCAGATTCCACCTTGTTTTTCCTCAGTCTCTTAGGATTTTGCCCCTGTCTCTAAGTCAGTGCTTTGGAACTTCAGTGCCTAAAGATCATTGAGTAAAAAGAGATAAGATTTTAAATTGCTTTTATGCTCAATTGGCAATGTTTGTGGCTAGCCACTTCCAACCAAAATGGGGCTACCAAATATACCCAGGTGCCCTAGACTTTAGTTACAACCATCCATCCCTGTCTCAAGAGCCCCGTAATGTTATTTCCTTTGGCAGCTACAAAGTTGTTCAGTGCTATTGTGCAAACCACAGGTGCTTTATCAATACTAATTTATTTTAGATGCCCTAGTTTCAGTCCATTTCTACTTACCTATTTGCTCATCGATGGATGCTTCAGTAATGCAGTTTGAAAATCACATTAACTTAATATGCCATCTTTATATCAAAGGGATGGAGTACTATCTCTCCAACTTTTCATTTTTAAATTATTTTCTGTCCTTTTTGTTTCCTCTTTTCCAATATTAACCTTAAGTTAGGTTATATACTATAACAATATTAAAGTTGAGCTTTTACAAGTGGATTTAGGGATTTGTTTGTTTTTGTTTTGTTTGAGACAGGGTTCTCTGTTTACTCCTGGCTGTCCTGGAACTCACTTTGTAGATCAGGCTGGCCTTGAACTCACAGAGAGATCTGCCTGCCTCTGCTTTCTAAGTGCTGGATTAAAGGTATGTACCACCAGGCTGTGGCATTGGAGATTTTTTATTCAAACTTTTCTACCTCTTATCTTCTACTAGTGCTTTGAGGATTTTTGCTTTTTGTATAAAATGAAGTTTATTTTGGGGCATGAGAAGGGGGGTTGGGAGGGAGTAGAGGCAGAGAAAAAAAGGACAGAGAGGGACAGAGAAAGGCTGGAGAGAGGGAAAGAAGGTAAGAGGTCAGCTGAGAACACGTGGAGAGGGAGGAGGAAGAGAGGGGGAGGAGAGGTGGGAGGAGGAAGAGAAAGGTTTGAAGTTTCTTTTTAAGATTTATTTAGTTTATTTTGAAGGGGTCATTTTTGAGATTTTTAAGTGATTTTCTTTTCTTAAAGCACTTACTTAATTTACATTTTTACTTTGAGGAAAGACAGGCACATGGAGATTAGGGGACATGTAGAGGGACTTGGTTTTTTGTTTGTTTGTTTGCTTGCTTGCTTTGTTTTTTGTTTTTTTCCATCCAACACTTGTGTTCCAGGAACTGAATTCAACTTTTGTGGCAAGTACTTTTGTGCTCTGAGCTAGCTCACTGGCTCTTCCGCTCTCCACCGCCCCACCCCCCCCCCAGAATGTATTGAATGTGTGCTGAAACTTCTCAGGTTTTTTTTTTTTTAATCTTTTTTTGTTTTGCTTTTTTTTCCCCCTTAGCTCCCATTTTCCCCACATTCATTCATGGAAACTTTCCTAAGTCAACTTCTCTGGCTCACAAATTTTCTCTTTAGCTATCTAACCCATTCATTGAGCTGCCCCAGACCCCAAAAGTTTGTTTTGTCCTTGGCGAATTTTTCTCTACTGTCTTCTGATAGCAACTTATTTTGTTACAGATTCTGTATCTTCTTTTGTCTTTGTAAACTAAGCCATTGATTTGATGGTAGTTTTACTATCCCAACTTATTTCTTAAAATTTTTATATTTTCTTTACTTTTGTTAACGTAGTTTTTGAGACAGGATCTTGCTATGTACATCAGATTAGCCTCTTACTGGAAATACCCCTGCCTCTTCTTCCTTCCTAGTGCTGTGATTACCGATGACTGACATTACAAATGTTTATGGCCCTACTTTTTCAGGCTTCTAATTCTCAAGAATATAGTGGCAGAAACCCTTTAAATTTTCTATTTTAGGGAGCGGATGTTTGTTGGATTATGGATGAGTACTAGACAGCAGATAAACTTTGTTTCCACCAGACCAACCAGGTCTTCCCACCAATATCTCACTTTGGAATTTCCGGGCCCCAGGGTGAGTGCACATTGTATCCAATGGGCTTGAGATGTTCTTGTCCTCATAGCTTTGTTTCAGGATCCCTTCCTTGAAGTGAGTATTCACAGAAGCCTGCCTGCAAGGAGGAGACATCCATTTTGTCCTCCATTTTATGAAAGAGGTAGTCTTGCCTGGGTGCTAGCTTTTGGCAGAGTCTGTGTCTTACTTCTTTGCAGGTATTAAAACTTCAGCCCCTAACAAAGAGTGTCTCTGGTTGAAGAAAGTGTTCTTTCTAGTGGTCTGTGTACTTAATATTTTTATTATATTTTATAAAGCATGTCTATGTGTTTGGAGAAATATGGGGAGCTTGGGATACATTACTTCCATCTGCCCAAGTTGGAATCTGTTTTCAATTTTTCAATACTATAAATAATTCTATGATGAATATCTACACCCATTAATCTTTATGCGCGTCTCTAGTTATTTTTTTGGATAAATGCCTAGAAATGGTCAAAATGTAAGACAAATTTTAAGGTGTTTTACATATATTTTTTCCATTGCCAGGCCTAAAGAATGTATCACTTCACATTCCTTAAGAATTCCTGTTTTCCTGTGCCCTTGCCAACATTTGGAAGTTTTAAAAAAAATATTCACCATTTGGTTAGCTTTTATTTAAATACAGTGCAAAAACAATATTTTAAAAACATTTTAAACTGTGTAGAAAAAGATCAAAAGAATAATAAGATTTTGTGGTATGTGGAAATTATACAATATTTAAATTTCAGCATGAACAGAGGCAATTTTACTAGAACATACCATATCTACTTGTTTATTTATGGCTTCTTTACAACTACAATGGCAGAGGGGACTTATTTCAACAGAGACCCATGCTATATGATGTAAAATATATACTATCTATTTCCAGAAGCAGGTTGATAATCCCTCTTTAACATAAATATCAGTCTTACACAGCTTATGGTATGATCAATAGAATAATTATCATCATAGATGCAGAATGAACTACGGCTACACACAATAATGCAAAGGAATTTCAAAAGCATAAAGTTATAAATAAATAAATAAATAAATAAATAAATAAATAAAAATGAAGCTAGATGTTCTTATCCTATGAGAACAGAATTGAGTGTGGTGAAACATACCTGTAATATCAGCACTGTGAAATTTGAAGAAAGAGGATGTGTAGAGTTTGACGTCACAGAGTGAAACCTTTTCTCACCCCCCAGTCCCCACTAGGCATGAATGCTCTCTGCAGGCAGAAGTCAAGACACAGGCAATCACCGGAGGAATAGAGTAATTTGTGGACAAGGTTATGGATAATTCCTAAGGCATGTCCACTCAAGAAAAGAAGAAATAGACTCTACATCAATAAAAGGAACAAAAAGCATTTTATGACCTTCTTTAATCCACCTACTTTCTCTACATTGGCTGTGGAACTTCTAGGGTGAAAGGAGATCAGTGGACCATGGCAGATTCTCTTCACCTCCTTCTACAGCATGGGAGACTTTTGCTGAACCACTAATGTAGCTTGCTTATGTTCTCATCACAAACACACATAATCCAATAATTTTGGAGGCAGTTTACTGAGGTAATTGAATTGTAAATTGTCAGCTTTTTAAGACAGATGGACAGGGGTTTGAAGAGATGACTCAGCTGCTGAGAGTACTGCCTGCTCTTCCAGAGGACACAAGTCTGGTTCCCAATATCTATAGGGTGACTCAAAACCATCTGTAGCTCAAGTCCCAGGAGATTTGACGTTCTCAGGGCCTCATCATGTACCAGGCATGCACATGGTTCATATACATAAAAGTAGAGAACACCCATGTCTATAAAATAATAGATTTTAAAAATGAAAACAAATAAATGCTACTATTTCCTCTGAACTGAAACTTGAGCCTGAAACTCAAACAACATATCACTGGAACAGCAATTATTGTTACCTGTACTTGTCTAGGTCCATTCTTCTTAAACTGCAATGTGCATACGAATCACTTGAGGATCTTGCTGAAAAGTAGATTCTGATTTGGAAGAACTGGGGTGTGAGTTGAGCCACCCTGTTTCTAATGTTGATGCTGATGGTGCCTCTTTGTAGACTACAGAGATAAGAGTCTCGCACTATTGTTAAGCACAATAGGCCCACAATTGTATCCAAACAACCAGTGTTCTCTAACTTCCAAAGTCCATACTGACTAGAGGAAAGCATGATATAGACCTTCTATCAACACTTCTTAGGTAAATAGGTCATAGAGCTAATCTGGTTCTGTATTGGAAGCATAATCCTGTCAGTTAATAATGAAGACATTTCTTTACCTGAGAGTCAGCTTCCCACAGCACACACATATTTACACATGCACACACACACATGAATACATACATTCTAGTTTGTAAGTGAGAAAATGTGACAAAGGAAGAAAACTAGATTCAGATTGTGTAAAAACAGAAACAAAAGTACCTTAGGAGAAATACAACTTGCTTCATAGTAGATCTTATCAGCTCTAAACAGACTCTGGAGAACTGAGTAAAATCTTAGGTTGGGGTGGAATTATCTAGCAAACATAGATTTATAAATTGATTTTAGAAAATCACATTTATGTGAACATTCCATAGTCCTTCCAATGCATTGATTGTAGCCCAAAAGTGTTATGTGTTTCTGTGTACATTAAAAGATTTATTCAGTTTTACAAATTTAATAATTTATTTTAATTATAAAATGTATATTTTGTGAGTTCAACAAGAATTGAAATCCTAATCACAGTCTCCCTCTCTCTCTCTCTCTCTCTCTCTCTCTCTCTCCTCTCCCAACCCTTCTGTTCTCTCCCTCACCATCTCCCTGTTTTTCCCCCCATCTCCCCATCTAGCTCTCCCTCCACCTTTTGCTACCTTTACCCTACCTCCTCCCCCTCTTTTTTCAACATCTCTCCATATGTAGCCCAGGCTGGCCTCTAACTCAATAAGTGTATAAGGATGACCTTGAACAGCTGCTAATCTTCCTGTCTCCCTCTCCAGAGTGCTAGGTTTACAGGCATGTTCAACCACATCTGTTTTATTAGGTGCTGAACTTTGAATGTAGGGTTTTATGCATCCCAGGAAGCATTTTATCAAGTGAACTACATTCTCAGGCCCTCAGTTACTTTCTTAAGCACTTTGGTTACCTCTGTTAACAAATACATTCTCAATTACCTAAATAACTCATTGAAATCTAATCAAATTTACACAGTGAATCTGAAGTTCTCTTAAAGTGTTTAAATACTCTAAGAAATTTTACTTTCATTCAAATCACTATTTTCATCCATTCACTCGTTCATTCATTATTGTTTTTAGAGATAGAATATCTCTCTTTTTTTTTTTTTTTGAGCTGGGGACCGAACCCAGGGCCTTGCGCTTCCTAGGCAAGCGCTCTACCACTGAGCTAAATCCCCAACCCCTGAGATAGAATATCTCACTCTGTAGCTCAAGCTGGCCTGGAATTCAGTGTGTAGTCCAAACTGGCTTAAAAAATCACCATGATTCTCGTTCATCAGCCTCCAAAGGCTGGAAATACAAGTGTGAGTCACCATGTCTGGCTCTAACGTCTCTAGTCAAGATTATTCAGTTATTTATGTCATTCTGATTTTCCAAACTCAAAAATTCTTTTAAATTTTATAAATACATTGAATAAATCATACAGTCTGTCCTCTGTTTCAACATGTATTCAATTAAACTACATTTAAAATGTCTCTGTTTTCTTTAAGGGACTAGCCACTGAGAATTTGACCATGCTCTAATGAGCATCCTCCGAGTTTATCATTCCTGGCTTCCAGAACTGATATCATATGGATTCAGGGGAAGATTATATACACAATTGTCTTCCACACCCTGAATATATGTCCTATACCTTTGATTTTGATTCTTTTAATGTATATGTCTGAAACCTTCTTGGAATTCAAAATGGTCTTTTTGGGTTTTGGTGGTGGTGGTGGTGGTGGTGGTGGTGGTGGTGGTGGTTTTTTGTTTGTTTGTTTGTTTGTTTGTTTTGTATTGTTTGGCACATGGCAGTTAAACTCTTAGTATCTGAGCCTGCCTACACACTCAAGATTTAGTCCTAACTCCAATTAGATTCATTTTAGTGCCCCTAATGGGATGCTTATTCCATTAATAATTGCAATGTCTATGACACAATAACTCATTAGAGGTCACTCAAGGCCCCTGACCTTAAGTTTTAAATTATACACATTATTGATTCTTCCAGGCACATTCAGCATTTGCAGGGCCCCCAGCATTGATCACCTGATTGGATTCTGCATTCTTTTGGCTCTCAAGATACGTATTTTTCCCTCTAGCTGTAAAGACCTTTGCACTTAAAGGAATCCTATGATAGATAAGTGTCCCTCTATCTGCCCCTAAAGACCTTTGGAATCCATGGAATCTTTCTGAAGCTTTGATCAGATTTGGGTTGGGGAGTGGGGGGAACAGGATTGCTTCATAGGCTATGGTGTTTGTTTTCTTCCCTGGAGGAACAGTATGTCTGGTGTCTCTCTCTTTGTGATGTTAGCAGAAAAATATATTATTCTGGATTTTTTAAGTAGTGTTTAGTTTTAGCCGTTTCATGTGTTCTTTTCTGAGCTATGGTGACTGGTTTTGAGGTAATTTTGGCCAGAAGGTGTGATGTAAATGATTCATACTTTAAAGTATGTAAAAGTTCATAGTTTATTCACCTAGAAAATATATCATATTTCCTCTCCTTGCAGTTACATAGTACAGAGTAACACCTGCTCTTTGCTTTCTGCTGCCACTTACCTAGGCCTTCTCGACCTTGATGTTGTTGACATTTGGACCTAGCTAAGGCTTTGCCTTCTAGAGTTGCTATGAGGGTTAAAAACTTCCAACTTGTGACTTCTATCCACCAGTTTTCTAAGAGTGCTGCTTCCCTGCTCCAAGTTTTGTGAAATTGCCTAGTGTACCTGATAGGCAAAGCCACTACTGTAGTTTAATTGAGGACAGTAAATACCAATAAACAAGCAAAAATATAAATTCGATAGGGGTTACCCAAAGGAAGTTTTTTGGCTGGTGAATGATTGTTAATAGACAAGTATGAGTGTCTTAGTCCATTTATGCTACTATAATGACATATGATAGACTTGGAAACTTACAAAACACACATTTCTCACAGTTCCAGAAGTTGGAAGTCTAAGATCAGATGAAAAGGTCATGGTTTAGGCTATGGTAAGGGCACTTTCCTAGGTTGAAAACTTCCAAATTCTGATTATATCCTATCATGATAGAAAAATAACCAATTAGTTCTCTGGTCTCTTCTTATAAGGGCAGCTCTGATCATGAAGGTTTTACTCCCATGATTTAGTTACTCCAAACGTTCTCACCTTCCAGTAATATCACATTGAAGTTAAGTAATTCAGTGAGTGACTTTTAAGGAATATAAAATATTACATCTATGATACTAATTAAGCAAAAATGTTTCCAGGATTTCAAGTTCTGATTTAGCCCAAGAGTTGGCAGATATTTTCCATAAAGACCTGTCAGATAGTCACTATTTTTGGCTTTAGGGTCCATAAATTCTCTGTTACAACTTCTGAACTCTGCCACTGTATCCTGGAATCAAACTTAGACAATATATAAAAGAATTGGCATGGTCATATTCCAATAAAGCTTTATTTACAAAACATGCAACTTGGTCTATGGGCCATCTTGATCTAGATGTTTAATGGAAGTCATCCAGTCAGAAGGAAATGGGATACTTTATGCTTTTGTCTTACAGACACAAAACCAATTTTTATATTTCTTATTGTATAGTCATTTAAATATACATATCATTCATTCCCCTTTCTCAGAAGTTGATAGATCCAGGATCTCAGGTTTTTTTGGCGGGGGGTGGGGGGTGCCATACAACATGGGGACATGTTCTTCCATAGAAATATGTCATTTCTTGTTTTACTTCTTTGTGTAATATTAGCAGCATTGATGTTTAATTTAGGGTCTAGTCAATTTATGGAAGTTATAGCCCTTTTTTCTAATTCTGTCCAAAGGTTTCCATAAAAAAACACTTTCCTCTTCTACAAGATGGATAGCCAGAGGTCCAGAGTAAATCTGAACATTGAACAGCATGTGACAACGGCATATGGTTTGCCTCTGGTCTCTACAAACTATTGGCTGATACACCTTATGGAATGTTTTTGTGGAGTCATGCAAGCCATAGCTGGGGTTCCTGGCTTTGGAAGGATTTCTAGATATAATCATGGTGCGTTTCTGTTTCTTAGGATTTCCTGGTAATCTCTGCTAAAGCAGCAGCAGGGACCTGGGGACAAATTTTTAGGTACATTCCTTTCCTAGGGCTATTGTAACAAGTGTCACACACTGGGCAATTTCAAATAGCAGGAATTTCTTTTCCCGTAGATCTGCAAGCTAGAATTTTTCAGTCAAGTTTTGAGAGAGGAAGCATGCACTCTAACAACACTTGAAAGAATATGTTCCATGTCTTTCTCTAAGCTTTTGGGTGATTACCAGAAATTCTTGGTGTTTTTTGGCCAGTGCCTGGATCATTCCAGTTTCTGCTTCCATTTGTCATTAATCCCTGGGTGTCTATTTCTTCTCCCCTTCCTATAAGGTTATCATAGTACAATGAGGGCCTACTCTACAGTATTATGCCCCCATCTTAACTGATTATACCTCAAAGATCTGATTTCCAAATAAACCCACACCCTCAACAACCAGTAAATGGGACCTAATCACATCTTTTCATTAGCACATTTTACTTATATAATTAGTTTTCATTATGATATTTATGACATTTTCATACATGTATATAACGTATTTTTTATCACATTTATATTACTTCTCCATTACCTGGTCTTTTCTCTTTCCCATACCCACTGTCAATATGTCTTTTCTTAAGGAAATGGATATATTCCAACTCTATGGAACCCAAGGAATCAAGACTCTGGGAATGCTTTCTGCCAGTGGGGAGGTCAGTGGCTTAGTAGAGGAGATTTGAGAGGAAAGGGATTTTATTGTCAGTAATAGGGCTGGTTTCTTCGGAGATCCTCCTCTTTTACTCTCTTTTACTTACTCTTTTACTTCTTCTATCTCTTTGGAATTTTGAAAGGCCACAAAAATCAAATCTCAAAGGGCTGACTTTCTAGGCCATCCAGAATCCTGTGTTCTGAAACAGTGTTTATTTGATTTTATTTTGAGACAGTGTAATGCTATGTAGCCTGGGCAAGAATTGAACTTATAATCCTTGTGTCTTTCTCAATGCTAGGTACAAGTGTGGACTTGACCAGTCCTTATTGTAATATTCTACTATGTCTACCATGACATCTTTTAGATTTTCTGAACAAAGGGTTCAATGTGTTTTCATTTTACATTGTAAAATATAATCCACAAGTTAAATAGCAGATCCGAGTAGGGAGGGACATCAGAGCAGGGATACACTTATGGTGGGGAGGAAAAAATTTCAAGGTTTCCTTATAGTCTCTCTCGTTGGCCAGCAACTGACTTTTTATCCATTTCTACTTCCTGCCTGGGAAGCCAGACTGAATTTCACAGCGACATAACGTAAAGCTGAGTCACAAACAGATCCAGGCTCTTAAACCTGTTCATCAAGCTGAGCAAGTGTGAAAGTGGCTTGTGATTACACTTTGCTTAATGACTGCTGTAGGGCCTGGCACCTCTTAAATGGTAAACAAACCCTTTATTGATTATGGGGTGAAGTGAGGAAAACACTACCCAGATGGCTTTTTGAGTCAATATTGTAGTATAAATGTTATCAAGAATTGCATGCATTTGTAAGCCTCTCAGCCTTTGCAGATCGAGATCATTGATCATCACTGTGGCTGTTGCTGTGAACACTGAAATGTATAGCAGTGTCTCTGGACTTCACCTACTACATACCTATAGTATCTCCGTCCCAGCTGTGACAAGTAAACCTGCCTTTAGACATCATACTGGGGGACCCAGTCACTTCTCCTTTGAGTGCTACTGCTAGATAATTATCATCTTAGACTATTGCTTCAAAACCCCCACAGGATCATGGGCCATTCCATTCATATCATAAAAGAAACTAATTTGTAATGCTACTGTTATGAGTTGAAAAAACAAAAAGTTTGCTTCTTTCTGTGTGGGAGAAATTCCCCTTCTTGTATCTGCAAACAGAAACCTTGGAACTATGCTGTTTGGCTCAGAATGCAGAGGTCTGCAGTTTTTCTAGATACTCGGGGGACAAGTTCAGTAATCCTAAACAGAAAGGAATCCATAGAGGAGGAAGTATCTTGTACAAGGCTGGCTCAGGGCAGCTTCATCTTTCTAAAATTATGGTTTGCTTGAAATAAATTTTAAATCAGCCTGCTAGCATTTTGCTAACCAGAACCCATGGGCTGAAAAGGAAAAAAAGTAAAAATACACTATTGGAAGAGGCAAGTTGAAGAAGGATGAAGTTGGTTCCTTTTCCCCAACCACTACAATCCCCTATGTTTTGACACAAGGTCTCTCTCTGGAGCTCAGGTTGATCTCAAAGAGCTCAGTTTCCTTGCCTCAGATTTCCATGCACCAGCTTTACAGTTTTATACACTTAAACCCCAAGTTTTCTTGAATTTAGAGAGAAATCGGTCTAAGTTTCTTTCTTTCTTTCTTTTCAATATGTATTTTAGTAACCCAGGTATGTACCTACACTGTCTGATGAAATCTCACTTGAGCGGAACACTGCCCACCACCAAATCTAAACAAGGAATTCTCTGGTGACAAGTTAGAAATTTGCAAAAACATGTCTATCTTTATAGAAAGCCACAGAATAAGCAAAGAAGAACAACTTTATCCCATTTTCATTCAAATTTCTGAGCAAGTTGAGAGGGTTCCTCAGGAATCTGCTTCTCATCTTCTTTCTCACCCCAGAAATTAAGATAAAAGAATGAAAAAGAACAACTCCTAATCTTTTTCTCCGAGTAAGCTGGAGAGTTTGTACCATTTAAATATATAAGAAGTACTCATGAATAATTATTCTAGCATTTTAAAAATGTTACACGTTAAACTATTTCTTCTGCAACCCTATTGCCCTTGTTCTGTTAGTTCAATGTGTAGAATTGTCTGACTTGATACTTCCTAGAACACTGCCTTGTTTATAAAAGGTAGACAAGACTTTCTAATGCCACTGTTTTCTGTTTTTTTTTTTATTTAGATGTGATAATGCCTCAAGTATTGCATGTGCATTGATCCAATTTGTACATTCCTTTAAAATACATTTTTCCCCTTTGGAGAAAGAGAGAAAGAGAATTAGCATCGATGGACTAAAGAAAACTCCCTAATTCTCCCTTACTTGTTTGATTTATTCTGTAACGACCATTTTCAAGATAACATTTTCTACAAGCTATAAACCACTGCATTTCAGGACCATTGGAAAGGGAACTCCCAGAAGACTTTTGGGTAGGAGAACAAAAGAATTTGCATGTCCTTTACCCAGAGCCAGAATGGATTTTTCTGGACTGTTTTTCCATGTGAAATCTTGGTGGGAGGATGGATCCTTACAATGCTCATACTTTTGTGTTGGCATGACCATTGGTTTTAATGTGGAGAAAATAAAGAATGCATAATTGTGCATTCAGTTAAGTCTAAAGACTCCTTTACCCTACAGTATTGTGTATGCTTGTGTGCATGTGGTTTTTAGTTCAACATGGAAAGTCCCACTTTACAGCGAAAAAGGCAGGCCTTATTTTCCCTATGCCTCCCTAGTTTTGTGGCAAAGCACACACACACCCATCACTACCACTACCACCACCACCACCAAAAAACCCAGCTCTTTTCCTTTCTAACTCCATTCTTAGGATTTTAGGGACAATAATCAGATGGCTAGCACAAAGGATGTTAAACAAAAAGACTAATCAGGTAATAGTAGGGTTTGGGGCATCCCAGTGCTGCTGCTTCCTCTATGACTCAGCCCCTTTTAAGGAGACAAATATAACAGTCCCACTTCACTTGCTTAAGGCAGTGTTCTATTGATGGTAGTAGATGGGTTTGTGAGTGAAACTTTTCCAGGAAGTTTCCAATTATTCCTCCATGTCACATCCTCCTCCTCCTTTCTCCTCTGTTAATGTATAGATAAAAGTGAAGAATACCTATAGATACTGTTCTAAGAATGATGACTTACTAAATAGTGCATATTTACTAAATGCTTAGACAAGAGCAATGTCTCTGGAACTGTCAGGTTCCCTTGAAACAGTGACCAGGATATGTTCTCATGTGAGTGATAGGTTAAGGGCAGATTTACACAGGATATGGTAGGCAAAATAGGGCAAAAAAGGCCATGGCAAAGTTGTGATCTTAGAAAAGTCTACCCATATCCACTGGGCAGCTTGTGAGTACTGGAGTTGTTTCCATCAAAGTATGATAGCTGGGCTGATATTCTGCATAATCAGTTCTGGGAATGTGTGTAGCATAAAATCTCAAATTGTCTTGAGAGCTTGGCTACTGATATCATTAAAAAAGGAGTGACATGTGCAAAACGTTTATGGATGTGTAATGACCAACTAGTAATTCACAGTCAGAGCTGAATGTGGTGACACATGCCTGTAATCTTAACACTTAGGAGACCTAAGCAAGAGGATCAGGAGTTGAAGGACAACCTCAGCTACATAGTGAGCTCTAGGCCAACTTGGGCTACATGACACCCTGTCTCCAAACAACAGCCTCATGTGACTTCACAGCATCCTTGGTTCTCAATATATAGCATGCATAATTTGGGAATATATATATATATATATATATATATGAGAGAGAGAGAGATTTTGAGACAGATTGTCTCTGTGTAATAGCCCTAGCCCTGACTGTCTTGGAACTTGTTTTGTTCTGTACACCAGGCTGGCTTTGAACTCACAGAGATTCACCTGCCTCTGCTTCCTGTGTGCCGGGATTAAAGGCATGCACCACCATCACTCAGCAGCACATGCATACTTTGTATTGCATATTCTGTCACACCATACAATACCAACAGACACTATCTGAAACATTTGACTTAGATTCAAGATTATTGAATGCTATGACTTGCTATCTTTGTACTGTACACAATTTTCCCTACTATTGTAGAAATATCATAGTTTAATTATGGAAAACAAAGACAATGTTTTCTTACCATTATTCCTCAGCATGAAAATATACAATTAGCATATCCTTCGTTGTATTGTTCTGAGTTTCAAAAATTGCTATATTTGTTTTGGTGAATTGACACCATAGAATTAACAGGAGAAGAAGACCTAGGGAGGGAGATAGTAGGATATAGGTGTTACAAAGAGGGAAAAGGGGAAATGGGAGATTTAACTGGGATATGGAGGAGGGTAATACAGAGGGAGATAAAGGAAAGAGAGGTAAAGAATACTAAAGATGTTTGAAAATGCCACAAGGAGACATGATTTTATTAGGTTACTTATAACATGTGTGCATATATATGTATAGTTTGATATTATACGACATAGGACAATAATGTCTTCCCGGGAGCCATAAGCTATCTAATAAGTGCCTCACTATGCAAGTCAAGAAAAGTTTACACTCGAGTAGTTGGAGAAGAGGATCTAAGAGATTGCCCAGAGCAATATAGGCTATTGTCATTGCCCTTTTTTGCCTCCCAGAACTTGAAGGTGAGGCCCTGTTTCTGAATACACTGTATGCTTGAAACACAAGACTTGGAGGAATCAAGCTAGATCTGACCTCAAAGTCTCCTCACTGTGGAGTAGCTCTTATTGGAAGGAAATTTCCAAGGGAGAAAGTAATCCCTATTCCTCTCTAGATATAGATGCAAGTCTTCAAACCACAACAAAGATCAGCCTGAAAAAATATCTTCAGTGATGAAATAGTGGCACTTATATCTGGGGGTAAACAACCAGCTATATAATTAGACTTAAGAACCACTGAATACCAGGGACTCATGCCTGGTATTATAAACTTAGTCAATTGTCCATGGGTGGAGAGGCAATATAACCTATTGGAGAAATTATGGCTATAATTTGCTTAAATCTATACATAAATGTACCTTTCCTCATCAAAGAAGCTTCTTCTTCTTCTTCTTCTTCTTCTTCTTCTTCTTCTTCTTCTTCTTCTTCTTCTTCTTCTTCTTCTTCTTCTTCTTCTTCTTCTTCTTCTTCCTCACAGACAGAGACTACTACAGAGATCCACAAGTGGTCAAATACAGGTCATATGTGATCATATCATGCCCAGCCCTAGTTGGTAAACCTACAACACAACCTCTATCTTTAAGGCTCAGAGAACACTGTGGGAGAGGAGGCAGAAAGATTGTAAAAAGTCAGAAGACCAGAACATCTGATGTGAGATAGTGTCTTCTAGATATGACAGGTATGCTGCACCTGTAAAATCTCAAGAATATGGTTGTCTAAACAAGGCCTGCAAAATAACAACAGTTGACATACCAATGGGGATGGGGGAAGATTTCACAAACTCTTAACCCTAGATGAATAGCCCCACAGTCAGTGGCTTCTAAGAGACAGTTAATCAATTTTTCCCATGGATAAGACCCATGATAAGGGGCTGGAGAGATGGCTTAGCGGTTAAAAAGCACTGACTGCACTTCCAGAGGTCCTGAGTTCAATTCCCAGCAACCACATGGTGGCTCAGAGCTGTCTGTAATGGGACTAGATGCCCTCTTCTGGTGTGTCTGAAGACAGTGACCGTGTACTCATATACATAAAATAAATAAATCTTTAAAAAAAAGAAAGACCCAGGATAGGTTATCTAATCCCAATTTGTCAGTCCTAAATGCTTACACATACAAGGAACACTACATGGACTAAGTAATGTGTGTGTGTGTGTGTGTGTGTGTGTGTGTGTGTGTGTGTGTGTGTATAATGAAATAATTAGGGAAAAAGAGGACAGGAATCTGTGACAGAAGAGTTAAAGAAGGAAGGATGTGGAAATGATACAAAACAATGTACTTATTTCAATTTCTAAAATGGCCATAAATATACTTCTGCAGCAATTGTCTAACATTCACAATTATAAAATCAAAATACTGATCAATTCTTTAAAAATATTGAAGATCTATGAATTACAGAATCAAATATTCGGCCAAGGCTTAATTATTTATGTAAATAAACAAAGGGCATCTACCTCATTAGTGTGCAAATTTGCTTTCATCTTTATTAAGTTTGTAAAATTGTATGTTTATCAAAGCATTATCTTATGACTTATTTTCCGCAAATGTTTGATTTGTTTACCTATTACCCAAGGTTATGTAAAAAATTTTCATGACAAGAGGAGTCACAAGTAGAAAAAGTTTAAGGAGTGCTACTCTGGAGGAGGAACTTGCCTCATCAAGGCATTGTGCATAGCACCTGTAGCATGTGCTACAGTAGCAACAAGGATTTGGTGACAGCAGTTCATAGAACAAATAGCAAAGACTCAAAACTCAGGGATTAAAAAGACTGTGCCTCAATTTCCCCATCTAGTATATCTTCACTTTCAGTCCTACAATCCCCACTTGAGACTTCAAGTTGAGGCTGGCATCCAGGCCTCATTAGTAGACAAATCACCACTCTAATTTTCTATTTCTTTGACCCCCAGGAGATAAGGATGTAGCGCAGACCCTAGGTTGTACTGTGTAGGATCTCCCCCATTCTCCAGGGCAGTGTCTGACCATGTGTCTGGTCAGTAGAGCAAACAGAGAGTCTCTCACCACAGTAAAGGCCAATCAGTACTGGCTTCTTTGATTTCCTGATTGGATGTAGTCTAATCCCTCACCTTACTCTTTATCTGGTTCTTTCTTGCTCCATCTGGCCTCTGCCTTTTCTCCTTTTCTTTTTTTTTTTTTTCCGGAGCTGGGGACCGAACCCAGGGCCTTGCGCTTGCTAGGCAAGCGCTCTACCACTGAGCTAAATCCCCAACCCTTTTCTCCTTTTCTACTGGCTGTTTTCATTCCCATATATACACATTTGTAATCCAATTTGTATGACTCTGAAATGACAATGTGCCTGGGAGGGTGGGGATGAAATTTGCCAAAACAGCCAGACATGGTGATCAACTGATTTTAGGATCTACAGAAAGGGAGAGGAAAAATGGCAGTGGCAGTCTAGTGGTCATGAATGGTAGCAACATGAAGCAAAAATGTCAGTAGGGACATACAACATATAGGGACATTCTGTAACACATGCGTCATCACAAACTAGATGCCTCCATGTCTGCAAAGGATCCCTCCCCACAACTTAAATCCTTGGTTCTCAGGTATTTTACATAAGTTTAGTAATATTTGCCTAGAACCTACATGCTCCTCATTTTATAATGATATTTACAATGTAAAAATACTGTGTAAACAGTTTTTTTTAATTGTTTAGGGAATAATAGCAAAAAAAAAAAAGAATTCTGTATATTCTCAGTACAAATATAACAACAGTAAGCCTGACTACACACTGCACAAAATGACATTTTCTCCTCTCCTTGGCTAGTCAAATCCACAATTTGGGGACCTCGGTATGGATGGAAGCCTGAATTTGTTTTTACAGTCATCCACTCCTTTCCTTGGACACCTAATAATCATTCACGGACCACTAAAATGATGGAGCTAGCGAATCCCCTACAGTATTGTCTTGTAGAGACTAATAAATACTTGAGGAGCAAAGAAATTTCTGTGTTTTAGAGGTAGATAGGAAAGACCTTTCTTGTACACCTTTGTTGGCAGTCTCTGAATCTTCACATTCTTTTTAGATACAATTCTCCCTGTTGTACAATAGTCCAATTTTTACGAGAAAATTGGAAGGTTATTAAAAAAACACTCAAGGAATGAAAACTACTGTGAACATTTTTGAGTTGCGGGGCGCGGAGAGCATGTTTCCCCCAAGCGATTTCCCGTGCGCAGTGAACTTCAACAGCTGGTTAAGACTTAAGTCATAAATACTTTTACGTTACTGTGCTTAAAAATATGTCATGTTCTTGCGTTTTATGCTCCACTAGACTAGTTGATTTTGGCCTTGGGTCTATAGCTGGGTAATTTAGGGCAATACCCAGATTTCACTCTGGGGTCTCTGTTTCTCCGTTGTGAGACGTGAGCAGAACAAAAATTACCAGTTAGGTTTGAATGTGACCTGGCTTCCTGGCCAGAACTAGCTTTCTAGGGTCTCCGCTCAAACTGTGGGGTCATAGACACTGAGTAAAGAGCACAGAGAGGGGTTCTGGAGTCCAATGTAAGGAATCTATGTAGATCTCCTGAAGACCTCCTAGCTAGGTTGTGAGTTTGCCACCAGCCTAGATATCCTCTCGTAGTAGTGTCCCCTGTTTCAATCCTGGAGACGGTGGGTGTTCCTCCGCCGGCTCCTGTGGCTTCGCCTACTTTACAGTGGCTAGAGCTTTGAGTAGTCAACAGACCAAAGGCTCAGCCTCCACCCCCAGGTGCGCAGAGGGGAGGACCCCAGGCGTCTAGGGTCTGAGGGCGGGTGAAGAGCGGTGACTGCCCTCTCCAGGAGTCAGTCCTGAGCAGGCTGCGTCCGGGTGCAGCACCGTCCTCCAGGCTCTCCTTTCTCTCAGAGGTGGCCCGGGGGCGGACTGACGTGGTGGCGCCCGTGCAGGCCGCGGTGCGGAGTCTCGAAGCTGGGGGAGGTGGTGTGAAGAGGGAGGGTAAGAAGGAGGAGCGAGAGGAGCCGAGGGAGGCAGGCAGAGGAGGAGCCGCCAGAGAGGACGTAGGGCGGGCAGAGTTGCTGAGCAGAGGTGGAGCTTGAGAGGGAAATGGAGGAGGAGCTGCAGAGGGAAATGGAGAGAGGGAGAGGCGGAGTAAGGGGCGGGGAGGAGGAGGAAGCCTAGACCCAGAGCAGAGGTGGAGCCTAGGAGGAAGATGGAATGAGGAGCAGCAAGAAGAGGCGTGGCGAGCCTGGAGGGGCGGGGCCTTGGAACACCCCTGCCCTCCCTGACCGGGCTGTGTGTGGAGCGAAGATGGCCGGACCGGCCTCTGGAGCGGAGGAGCGGCCGATAGAGGTGGCTGTAGCTCCGACTTGGGGACTGTGACTTTGCGCGTGGCACCTTCCTGGGCCATCCCAGCGCAGCGGACAGAGCAGCTAGCGGCTCACGAAGCCTGTCGGGCGCCGGTGCGCGGGCGCCCAGCAGAGGATGCGCCGGGTGCGGCGGGCGGCTCCCCGCAGCCGCCCGCGCCCCAGGCGCCCGGCCTTAGTGCTGGCTGGCGGAGGAGGCGCGCGCGGGGCGGCGGGCGGCGGCGGGGCCTGAGCCGTCATGCCTTGGTTGAGCGGCGGCCGGCGGCGACGGCGGGGTCAGTCGCGGGAGGCCCAGCTGGAGCCACCGCCTCCTGCTCAGCCCCAGCGGGAACCGCCAGCGCCCCCCGTCGCCGTTCCCGCACCTTCGGTGCCCTCGGTTCTGCCTCAGCCGCGGGCCCGTGAGAGCGCCGAGCTGCCGCTGCCCGCAGGCTGGGAGGAGGCGCGCGACTACGACGGCCGCGTCTTCTACATCGACCACAACACTCGCCAGACGTCGTGGATTGATCCCCGTGACCGGTAAGTGGGCCATCGGGGGCCGCGTAATTGAGCGAAAGTGCCACCACGGAGGATGTGCTGGCGATACGTCCAGCCCCAGCGTGGAATAGCCAGGAGTGCTCTAGGTGTCCCTATCCCTGGGCCCCCGGATCTGGATAGGTGTTGAGATGGGATCAGGACGCTTCTATTCTCAGGATCGGAGCTTTTCTGTAGTCCCTAAGTCCTGTTTGTGGTTGTAACGATTCCAACCTTTGGGCCCAGGGAGAGGATGGCGTACAGGAGGCCCCTAGGTCTGGGAGAAGTTCCTGTATCCCTGGTGTTGAGATGAGGATTTGTACTTCACCGCACATCCCCTACACCCAGTACTTTGGCTGAGGACGGAAGGCGACCGCTTTAGAGTCTTCAGAAGGATAAACTCCTCTCTTCTCCTGGCCCCTTCTCGCGGGGTGGACACTCAATTGATTCCCTCAAGTCACCCGCTGTCCAGGGCCTGGGAGCTGGGCCCCTGGAATTTCCTTTCTGGAGTCTGACGGATGGCCCTCTTTTCCTTTTTCTGTGGTGTCCTCGCCCATCAATACCCCGGGCCTTCAGCGGCCCACCACCCCAGCTTTGGCGGGACAGGGATTCCCAGCCTCTGGGAGATGTGAGATGCGCTGTCACCTTGGATCACCAATGTGTGCGCCAGTTTTGAGAATGAGAGAATGAGTTCCCTGCCTGGAGGGTTTAGCCTGGTTTTCATCCAAAACCTGGTGCCAGACGGGCATTAAAAGTATTCCGAACCCTTCTGGAGTTAGGAGAGGCTGTTCATAAACTTTTTTGGTGCTCTAGTGCCTTTAAAATCAAATGAGTTAAAATTCTGTTTGAAATAGCCTTGTGTATTGTGGCCAGAATGGGATATGATTAGTCCCATATGCTTTTGGAATAAGTGAAAAACAAGAGTTGAATTTAAGTTTCCTTTTTGTACATGGTATGCACAGGGCACGAAGTTGTTCAGTTCGTGTAAATAAATCTGATCAAGTAAAAACAGATTCTTCTAAAAGCACTACCAGATTTCATTTAATTAGTGTCATGTAATAGATTCCCCTGCTTCCATTGAGTCAACTACGAGAGCGCGCGCGCGTACGAGCATGCGTGTGTGTGTGTGTGTGTGTGTGTGTGTGTGTGTGTGTGTGTGTGTGTGTAAATGGGAATTCTGTTGAAACCCAGTGTTTCCACTGGTTATCTGATATCTTGTCCTCTGTGGAGCAAGTTCTCTCCACCCTGTCCTGAATGCCAAAAAGGATATACTGTAGGCTCCAGAGTGATTTCAAGACTTGAAAAGGCCCGTGTGGAGACATTGTGCCTGCTTCCTCCCACCTACACAGGAAAGGCAGCTTGCATGGCACTGTTGTTTGAAAATAAACTTTTGAGGAGGGAAACTGCTAACTTTTTTGAAGATTTCTATGGGTTTAGGTAGGGTAACACAAATCTAAACAATCATGGGTCCTGAACATTTTCTCTAACCTTTGCAGACCTTGGAATACAGACAGAAACCTACATAAATCCAATCTCAGCTTTATGGGTTCAAAAATTCTTATTTTGAAAATCAGGTGACCAGTTGTAATCAAGTGTGAGAGCCTCATCTGTTTGATGAAACCTTGGATGATGCTGAAATTGGTGGAACAGCTCAAAATATGATGCTCTTATGTTGTTGTAGGTCTACAAAAGTCCTAAACAAATAGAAATATGAACAAATTAAAATAGTGTTTAAAGCAGGGCATGGCAGCATATGTCTGTAATCCCTTGGGAGGCTCAGACAAGAGGATCAAGAGTTAGAGGGAAGTGCTGTGCTTCATTGCATGACTTGGTCTAGATTAAAAAAAAAAAAAAAGGTGTTTTGCTTAGAAAAGGGGAAGACCTACTTCATACAGCTAATATAACAGTTGTGGTTTTCCTGCAAATGAGATTTATAATAAAATACATGAATGTAAATATTTTATTTTAATGGTATAGCCAGCAATATAGGTGCATATGTCCCACAGGAATCATCTTTTAGGATCTTCATTCACTCACATCTGTAGATTTTGCTTTCCACAAATCTGTTGTGCTCCTGAATAACAACATTTTTTACTTATTTCAGATATAACTTAGATTGCAGGTTTTAAAAAGTACTCTTTCTAAGTGCTAAGTGTTGATTGAATGAACAAAAGTGGATATTTTATGCTTTTTTTTTTTTAAAGAAAAACACGTGTGTACTTTCCTGAGACATTGTTTTTATAGTGAGTGAAAATTCAGCTGGGGACAGCTTGAACTTCAGCTCCCATAATACCTTGCACGAAATATGTATGGAATGTTCAGCAAGCCACAAACATTTCAGTGGAGCTTGCTGAAGGGTGTGCTAGTCATTCTTCCTCTTTGAAAACACAAGGTTGCCAATTTTTATAGGTGACTAGGAATTTTCTAAGGTTGTAATTAACTTTTATTATACGAACAAAACTGCATATCAGAGCACTATGTTTTCTCCATGTATATCTGACAGGTTTTGAAGCTTGTTTCATTCAGAGGACTGGAAAATGGTGTTCAAGAGACGTTTATCATATAGCTTCCAAACAGGCAATAAAATAAAATAAAATAAAAGTATGGAGGAATAAATAAATATGCTAGGTTAGATGAAAATTGTTGACTTTGGACATTATTTCATATGTAATTATTAAAATCCTTAATAGCATGAAGTATACTGCTGTAAAAAAATTACTGACTGCCAGAGGATATAAACAAAATCTCCTCTAGAATGTAAAAATAATTCTCTTCAGTGTTATTTTAATAACATTAGATATTTCCAGTTCAGCTTATTGGTGAATTATTAGACCTCTAAGTATTAAAATAGTAATGAAGAGCATGTGAGTGTAAGGCACCAACTTTACAGATATGGCTACACCTGTCCATGAAAAAAAGTCTATATTTTATTGACAGAACTTTTTAGTTCAACTATGAACTACTCTTTGGTTTAAATTTATTAATTTTATGGATAGATAACTGTTGATATGATTTCCATAGTGAGCTTAATGTATCCATAAATGTTGTTGGGAAATAATTTTGCCATTTCTATGGCATGAAGTTAATTTGAATGAGTCATGTGGAATTTATATTTTACATATATTATCTTAGTGTACAATGACCACCTGATAGAAAGTTATTTCTTATAGAAAATGATTACAAATCTTTTAAAACTTTTTTCTCCATCTCTCCGTCTGTCTGTCTGTCTGTCTGTCTATCTATCTATATTCAGTTTATATCCCGATCGAAACTGCCCTGATTACAAATCTTATACTTGGAAAATATAGGGCGAAATTTTTTTGCTTGTTTTTAAAAAAATAGTTTAGTGCCTTTAACAATTGTATGTATGTGTGTGCTTCCTGCATTGTTCTCTTGAATAACGTTGTTCACAGATCCACATGTTGAAACTGGACATTTTGTTTCTTGTAGCCTAGTGCCGTTATACAGTACTGAGAATGAAGAACAAACAGTGGGCAAAATCACATTTGAGAGCCACAAGATAGTCGTTAAAGGTGCTTGATGCCAAGCCTGATGACCTCAGCAACTTGCCCAGGACTCGTGTGGTAGAAGGAGAGAACTGATTCCCAAAAGTTGTCCTCTGACCTCTACATGCATACTCTGGCACATTCCTCTCTCCGAATTAAAAATAAATCACTGTGAAATCATATTTGAGATCAGAGCTGAGTGTAAATAATTATGGACTGCTATGATTATGTCATGGCATCAGAGTTGAGCGCCATTGGTTCACTAGATGAGATTTGACCTGGTACCACATGTAAGAATTCTATGGTATATTAAAAGTTCTCTGAGCAGGCTTTTTCTCTTTTTTTTCTTCCTCCTCCTCTTCCTTATCCTTCTTTTTTTTTCTTTGTACAGGAAAAGAACACACAAATTTATTACGTGCCCAAGACACAGAAGTATTTGACTCTAAGCTTTTGCCTTAAGGAGAAAACATTTCTTGGCTCTGGTATTTGCAAAGTTGGAGTCTTCTATAACAGAGCCAGATAACACTGCTACCTTCTTGGAACCACTATTCAGTATTAATTAATAGGAGCTTGACTATATTTACCTCACAGAGTCTATTTCTGGGTTATGTGAACTGTCTAAGTTGAGCTTTCCGATAAACAACTTAATGATTTTTCCATTTTTCATTCTTTAAGATTATAGATAGCGTTTGTATGAACACGGGGGAGTTTTTGGCTTTAAAAGCCATCAGGGGTCAGGTCCTGGAAAGAATCCTCCTTTTGTATCCATTTCGATGTTAACTACCACTTTTTAGTCTCATATCTTTTCTTTTTCTTCCCTTCTCTCTTTTTTTTTTTTCTCTAAGAAAAGTAAATGGAAAAGTCATTGATTTCCAAAAATAGCTCTCGGATGTTTAGAAATCTCCAAGTTTCCTTCTCTTTCCTTTCACTCTGATTTGGGAAGTGGAAATAATATGTATCACAATCTCTGGCAGGTTCACTTCAGGAAATTGTGGGTCAAGTGACATGACAGGGTCACCTGGTAAGCCTGAGGTAGGACTTTTGGCTTCTTGCCCAGGGCCTTCTGCTGATGTTTGCCTTTCCAATAAATTCAATAAAATTAATATGATGGACTAAAAGTAAAGTTAAATCCTATGAAGCTCAATTGTCTGCATCTAAATCTAATAAAACAAAGAAATATTTATGAAGTCTTGACCTTATGCTGGGACTATATATGGAAATCTGTTTTTGTTGTTGATGTTTTCTTAAAATAGGAAATATAGACTTTTTTTAAAAAAAGAAAAGGCAATAAAGGTCATGGGGCATGCCATGATTAATTCATTTCCTTAGGTGAAAATAACTTCTAAGGAAAGGAAGAAAAGTTCTCTTTTTGTTTAACATGCACTATTTATTTATAGTATATATTTTCTTCAGAATTTCACACATGTATATAATGTGTTTTGATCTGCTCTGTCCCTGTTCCTTCCCTTCTAATTCCTCCTCTATCCTCATCACTTTTCCCTTTTAATTTCATATGTTCTCTTTTTAAAAACTTACCGAGTCCACTTAGTGTTGCCTCTATGTGCATGGGTATGGGATTACTATATACTGAAGCTTGGGTAGTCTTTCAGAGATTTTTATCCATGATAAAAACCTCTCAATTGCCAACAGGGGTGGGACATCATGGGGTCCTACTTTTTCCATGCCACAATTTTTGGCCTACTTGTTCATGTTCAGGGCTTAAGCATGCAGTCACAGCTGCTTCGAGTTCAGGTTTGCAGTGGCCCTTTGGCCCTGTCATGTCTAGAAGTCTCTTATTCTCTGTACCTTAACCATTTGTGAGTTTCTGTATTAATCGCTATCTGCTACAAAAGCCATTGTCTCTGATGAGGGATGAGAGATCTCTTGATCTATAGGTATATAGATAAGAGCTTAGGGGACAGTATAATGCTATGTCAATTTAGTATTAGGTTCCCCCCTAGGGGCTGTCACAGTATTTTTGGCTCAGTTAACACTACTAGGAATTAATTCTATCTTATAGAATGAGCTTTAAATCCGGCCAGAAGGTGGTTGGCTACTCCCATAGCATATGAATGGGAATACCTTGCAGGGTTTACAGTTGAAGCCAGGAAATTAGTTAAGGGGTCATAGGAGGTATTTTAAGGTAAGGGGATTGAACACAGATGGAATGAAAGGAGAAAGGAAAATATGGAAGAAAAATGATTAAATGGTGTAGAGGATGGTAGGGCAGGTTAAAGGAGGGCATATGGGGAGGGATAACTTAACACTGAAGACCTTTGAAAACCTACTATTGTAGAAACTTCTTGAAACATTTACACACACACACACACACACACACACACACACGAGTTTAAATGGAGTTACCTTAGTAGTTGGGGCCTCTTCAGATACCATAAACTAGTAAACAAAAAATATAGTGCCAGGTATGCAGGTATGGGTCATCTTTTTTATCTTTTTGAGTTGTTGGCTGGTGGATTTCCAGCCACGCCCCACCAAAAGTCTCATACTGATGGCACTGCTCTTGGTTAAGGTATGACCTTATTAATGACATATTTGGGTCATAGGACATGGAGAGACCAAACTGGTACTGACTTCTATTTCCACTACCAGAGAGAGAAAAGTATTCATCAGTTTCTCTGCTAGGAGAGCTCTCCTGAATATGGAATGGGTTTTATCCTTGTTCATCAATGTCTTGGGGCAAGAATATTCAAGTGCTTATAGAACCGAGTAAGATAAAGAGGTGCATGAAAAAAATGCTAGAGGGAAATGCTGATCATGTACCAAACAAGTGAGAGACTGAATTGATATGACTGGCTCCGAGGTTGTATGTAAAGGGATGAAGATTTGGGCCAGACCATTCCTAGCTGAGATTGTCACAGTCTTGGGGCAGGAAAAGCTAGGAACATCTTGTTCAAACTCCTCACACTTGAGAGCCCAGCCAAGTGGTGTGTTCTATCCATAGTTAGAAGGACATGGGCTCTTCTGACCCTTGACCCATTGCTTTTTCTAGCATGCAACTTAACCACTCAGTCCACGCCCATTTTAAGTGTCCTACCTCTGTTCATTCAGTTGCTCATCTGTTCCATGGGGCATGTTGTACAGCTTCTTTTCTTTGGCAATTTTTCCCAAGTTTCAGGACTCTAATTGCTGCACTCATGTCTTTATTGTTTCTCAGTAAGACCTCATGATGCAGTAAGGTTTCTCTCCATTGGATTCCATGCCTTTTTTCCCCACTGCTGGAGACATCTCAGGGGCTTGTTAGCGTCAAGCAAACACCTATAATTGCGTCAAACCCTACCCCCTGGGTCTGTGAATATGGTAGACATATGCTAAATATGTATCATGTGCCAAACATTTGTGTATATGCTTTCATCAGAAGCCCATCATAGTTGGAGGTGTATGTGAACATGTGATTAAACTGAGGCCAGTGGGAGGCACAGTCAGTGAAGAATAGGATACTTGACTCTCCCCTGAATTGGCTAAATTTTATGCCCTTTGTACTGTGCTGGGCTCACTGGTTATTTTATCTTGCTTTCATTGTTGTTTGATGTTGATTCCCCTCAGAGGTATCATGACCCCTTAAAGACAGATATATTAATGTCTTACTCTCTGTTAATAAGTTACCTTCCATAGCAAGATAAATTTCCCAGATACAATTCTGTTAAGGATCCTGTGATAGGGAGATGATCCTGCCTTATCTGGGTGGGCCCAGCATCACTATGGAGATTACTAGAGGGAGCAGAAAGATGAGGATAAGAGAGATGTGAAGATACGACAGTGAAAGCACATGGCCACAAACTAAGAAATACAGACAGCCTTTAGAAACTGGAAAAGGCAAATATAGGATACTTTCCTGGAGCCTGCAGAAAGGACTTCAGCCCTATACATACCTAGACTTCTAGCACAGCGAAACGGATGCTATGAGATATAATTCACTTGTTTTAGTTGAAGACCCTTGGTTTTTGGTCGTTTGTCACAGCATTAATAAATATAACTACTGTATTCCCATGCTTTGTGTCTTGTGGAGAATAGAAGTATGCAGTCAGCTTTCTGTTTTGGAAAACAGCCTCTCATTTGTCATATGCCAGTGAAGAAGCAGGTGCTATGCATTTTCCACCAGTTCTGCTCCAGGATCCACCTTTTGTGTAGCTTGTGGTAGCTTGAGTGTGGAGTCTTCTGTTGTCCACTGTGCTAGACTGTTCAAATAGGAGTGGTGGGCAGGTTGGCTATCTGACAGTATTGGAAGATTAGAGACTATTAGAGGCTTTTTCGGGTGATGATGGTCCTGCACTAGAGAGATCTGGAATCCTAGGTCTCGAAAAGGCAAGGCTCCTATTGGAGAATATGGGAGGAAAACAGTAAGTGCAAAGGGTTTTGATAATGCCCTAAGTTATTTCAGTGACATGATCAGGGATTTCAGACTTCTTGCTGCAGTCTTCTGAGGAGCTGGGGTACTCTGGACTAACATGAAGGACTTCTTTTAGTCATTCTTGGAAACCTTCATTCTTACCACTTTGTGTATGCAATAATATAGTTATAAGGGAGAAACCCGTTGGGTCACTTAAATGACTTCATAGTTGATGGTAGAGTCCTCAAAGGTATCCTGATCATGAAAGTATTACTAGACTAGGGTTTCTCTGCTATAGTAATCTTGATGTTTGGGGACAGAGAGTTATTTGTTTAGAGGTTGTAGCACAGCATAGTTAGCATTATCTCAGGCCTCTATTTATTAGATGTAGATACTGGTAATGATTCCTTCCTAAACTCAAGTTTTGGTGATCAGAATTTTTTTTTAAAAAAAGATTTATTCATTTATTATATGTAAGTACACTGTAGCTGTCTTCAGATACACCAGAAGAGGGCATCGGATCTCTTTACAGATGGTTGTGAGCCACCATGTGATTGCTGGGAATTGAACTCAGGACCTCTGGAAGAGTATTCGGGTGCTCTTAACCGCTGAGCCATCTCTCCAGCCCCAGAATTTTTTTCAGACATTATCACATGCCTTTCTCATAGACAATACTTCTTGGTGACCATGCTTTGATGACTGCATTTTGATTTCAGCAGATTGCTAGCTCCTGTGATACTATATGTAAGCAGGTAAGACCATTGAGGACTGACTTGTTTCTCTATTTCCATGAAGAACAGACGTTCTACATAAGCATCTGAAAATCCTTGAACCAGCACTTCAAACTTTCAGAATATATATTGAATGCATATTGCTCTATTATGAGAGTAATCTCAATTGATAGGTATTTATGGTATATCTGTATATACAGTGGCACAGAGGAAAATGAATGTATTTATACTTCATTGTTTGTAGCAACCTCAAGCTGAGATGGTTCCCTATGTTGAATGTGTGACTGTGCATGTATGTACACTTATGTATGGTATCTGCTGCCTATGATGCTCTGACCCATTGAGTCCCCACTTAAATGCACAGAAAAGCAGTCAAAGGGGCTGCTTCTGCATTTGCTCAGGTCTTGAAAAAATGCAGAACAAGCACACACATCTCAAAAGGCTGCCTATGGGCTGTGGGATTCCCACTGGTTTTCATCTGGAAAATTCTCTATTTCTTTAAATGGAAGGGGCTCAGGGAAAGAGTGGGAAGAAGATGAGAGGAATGTTGATGCAGAGAACGAGGAGTACAGCCAGGCTGTCTGTACCACCCCAGATGGCTAGCTGTGCAGTGTTGGTGGGTGGGCCAGACAGGACATCCTGAACAGCTCCTAAATATCAGCCTCATTCTTACCAGGTGAGAGAACTCCCTCCTGGAGCTTGGCCGTGCATGTAACCTCATGTCTATTTTGACCTTCCACAACTCTATGTCTCAGAATGTGGAGTTGACTCAATTTGTCTTTTTAAATAATTAGTCTGTCTATTGCTTAGTTTTAAACCTTTGAGATTTAATTCACATACTATAAGATAACCCATTTTAAAGGGGTACAACTTAGTGACTTTAGTCTATTCATGAGGTTGTCAGCCACTAATATTTGTTACCCCTCCCCAAAGAAACCATATGTTCATTAGCAGCCATTTCCTGTCTCCCTCAAAGCCAGTCAACCACTAATCAGTTTTCCATGTGTATCATCTCATAAATGACTTATGAGGTTGTCCCTGGACAATTCTTTATAATATTCCTGTGGATCTTTTTCAAAATGGAAAGTTAGGAAAAGGAAATTGGGGATTGAATGAACTAAGCAAAAATATGTTGTTGTTGGTTTAATCTCCTTTCTTTAAACTCATCCATACATTATTCTGCTTTGTCTACATAGTACCTGACATATAGTAGCATTCCTTCATAAATATTGAATGTGATCATGCTTTTGGGGACAAGTTTATTGATTTGTAGCTGTCATTTTATATTTCTATATTTTATTGAGTTTTCTCATATGTTCTAGAGTACTTAAGAGCAATTCCTTCTTACAAAGATGTCAGCGCCTCTATTTTGTTAGACTGGCCTCTTTTTATCTTGACTCAGGATGGGATCCATCTTTAGCTCTTGTTAAAATCCCAGTTGCTCTTAGATACTAGATTTCAAATAGGGGAGGCTCTTGTTTTTCACAGGATATCTAACAGTATTTGGAGACATTTTGGCTGCTACAACAGGGGGAGAGCATATAGTAGGTGGAGGCAAAGGAGGGTGCTAGATAGTCTAAAATGCATATGATAGTCCTAATAACAAAAGTGACCTAGCCTAAATATTGATAGTGCTTGAGAGTGAACTATGCCAAACATTTAGCATAAAAGTTTACAATTGGCTAACACAGAATTTCATGACCCAAATCTTTCCAGTTGAGCAGGGATGTGAGGAATGAGGCAGGAATAGTTGGAAGAGAAGTCCTTCACCCCCATAAGGTGATGTGGAGCTAAATAATGTCCTGTGGGGCTAAGCAGCTGTTCTATTGCCATTGTGTTAGGAAGGAACTGGTTGTGAAGTTGAAGTTAGGAAAACTGAAGGACTATTTATTCCCTTGCTAAGGTGTATGGATAGATGAACTATGCCTCTGGATTATCTACCCTCAGTACTTTTTCTCATGCAAAATTAGAAATGTCTCCTTAACTTTAAGTCAGTTAAAGTCTTTTTCTTTCTCAGCCCACTAGCCCACACAGGTATATTCATTTATATTTTCTACACAATGTGTCCTGTAGTTTTCTTTATGACTTGTTTGTTTGTTTGTTTGTTTATTTGTTTGTTTGTTTGTTTGAAGAGAGAGTTTCTTTGTGTAGCCTTGACTTCTGTAGACCAGGCTGGGCTTAAAAATCACAAAGATCCACCTGCCTTTGCCTGCCTAGTGCTTGAATTAAAGTTGTATACAACTATAACCCCAAATCTTCATTACATTTTTACTGGGGCCATAGTCTGACACCAAGTACATATACTGACACTTGTTTCCCTTATTTTTAAGCATTTTGACTGCTTGTGATACTTAGGATGAAGTACTGTAATTGTAATGCTTCTGTGTACAACTCTTTTCCTTTCTTCCTTCCTTGTTCTGTTTTTTGTTTCATGTTTCCCTTAGAAGGGTAATGCTTCTAAATGTAGGTCCAAAAATGCTTTTTTGTTTATTTGTTTTGACATACTTTTGGAATATTTTAGAGTTATAGATGAGTTACAAAATTTGGGTAGCTTCCCTATTTTTAACTTCTAATATTATCATAGTAGCTTTGATGAAACTGTGATTCAATGCCAGTCTCTATCCAGATTAATGATAGGCGAACTCTAGATATTTGAATTTTACCAGTGTTTCTACCAATTTCCCTTTTCTGTGCCAATAATCCACCCCCCTTCTCTCACACACACACACCAAACAATCTTGCTTTGAGACTTCATGGACTTTTGGAATCATGGAGCTTGGGAAATCAGATATACGGGAGTGATGCTGTTCAGATAAAGGTGGCAGCACGTGGAAAGTTTGTATATACTTTTAGGAAGATCGCAGACTTCTGCAAGCCCGAATCTACTTTGTTGCTAAATGAGTATATGTTCCTGTACTTAACTATCATCAGCCTAGAGATATCAGAAAAGATTAATTCTACAGTGAGTCATTAAACCTTTTTGTGATTTCCAAACACAACTTAAAACAGTGGGGTACAATCCCAAGTACAGGATAGTTTTCACATGAATAGGGAAATTATTAGACCAACTTAGAAACCTGAAGCTTAGTGAAACAATGTGAGGTAAAGTCAATAGATTGTATAATGTGATTACTGCTGTATCCAGAAACTAGAAATTTGTAGAGGTGGAAAATGGATTAATGATGTCTGCATCTGGAAGTTAAAAAATCTGGTTTTGGCAAAAAGGCAAGAGGTATCTTATTGGATAATATCCTAAGATTGAAATGTATGTTGTACAACTCAGTAAATTTACTAAAATCATGGAATTTTATACATGAAATAGGAAGAGTTTATTGTATGATGGCTATATACAGTAAAGTTTTTACAAGCAATGTTTTTTAAAGAATTGTTTATTATATGTTTATGAGTACACTGTAGCTGTCCTCAGACACACCAGAAGAGGGCATCTGATTACCATTACAGGTGATTGTGAGCCACCATATGGTCGCTGGGAATTGAACTCAGGACCTCTGGAAGAACAGCCAGTGCTCTTAACCACTGAGCCATCTCTCCAGCCCCTATAAACAACTTTTAAGGGGAAATCATTTTAAAATTCAGATAGCCACCTTGACTTTGTAGTTGAAGAGATCAGACTATATAGATTATATTTGGCAACCTCTTACCATGCAAAAGTATTTTGGGGCTGCATAAAATGTCCATACAATTGTCAGGGCAAGGTGCCAAGAAGCCACATGTTAATATTGCTTAGGAGCTTTGCCAACTGTAAGAGGAGAACAATACTATGCAACAGCCTGGTAATCATTACTGCCGCAGCTAGCTTTACTCAGAGCCATTGATCTTGTAGAATGACTCACTCATATTTCTGTTTGTTTTAAAAATGTTGAAGTGGTATCGGGTTACATGACAGGATTCGGATTATTCAGAAGGAGAATAGTGTGAATAGGGGATCAAAATTGGTATTTGGGCCTCCTTTAGAATCAGCATTCTTAGGGGGCTGGGGTAGGGGGATGGGATAGGGGCTTATGGACAGGAAACCAGGAAAGGGAATAACATTTGAAATGTAAATAAAAAATATCCAAGAAAAAAAAAAAAGAAAAGAATCAGCATTGTCCCCCTACTCCCTGCATTTTGGTGATGAACCTTTGAAAATTGTATTATGCAGTTTCTTTTTTCTTTTTTTTTTTTTTTTTTTTTTTTTTTTGGAGCTGGGGACCAACCCAGGACCTTGTGCTTGCATAGGCAAGCGCCCACCACTGAGCCAAGTCCCCAACCCCTTATTTCTTTTTTAAATTAACATTTGAATGAGTGGCCAGAACCAGGATAGAAAGGAACTTTACATCATATCACTAATCATATGAACTGACTGTAAACATGGGACAGCTTTTCCAAGTCCCTGGTTCTATAATTTGTTGTGGGCTTTCTGATACTGTTGCCTCTTCTACAAAATGTAGTAGATTATTTTGCTTTCTAAGTGCTTTGGAGGATTCAGCAAGATGGTATAGAAACTTAAGTCAGTGTTACTGTAGAACAGGTTCTATATTTTATTGATCTTATGGTCACTTTTTATTTGTGTCTGTGTGTATATGTGGGGGGAGGGTGTTCTCATGGATGTGTAGGTGCATATGTGTTCATGTGCAAGTCAGAGAACAAACTCAGGATTCTACTCCTCAGATACCATCAACATCGTGTGTGTATGTGTGTGTGTGTGTGTGTGTGTGTGTGTGTGTGTGTGTGTGTGTGTGCACATGTGAGTGCATGTGTGTGTGTGTGTGTGTGTGTGTGTGTGTGTATTTAAGATAGATTCTCTCACTGACCAAATGCTCACCAATGGACTAGGCTGGCTGTGTATGATTCAGATTTCCCATGTTTCTGATTACATGTACAAATCACCATATCCGCCTTTTTTTTTATAGATTCTAGGGATTGAAGTCAGGTTATCTTGTGTGCAAAGTAAGCAATTTACCAATTAAGCTATGATCCCAGACATTTTTTAAGAATCAGATTTTATGTAAGGTCAGGATCTTTAGCCCACATCTTCTTGTAGCTCAAAGAATGTGTTATTAGGTTTGACAGGGTTAGAGAGAAGCAGTGGAAAACAAGGAAGAGTTAATGTCACTGTAAGCTTAGATATTTTTCTAGCAGCATGTGGCCAAAGTTGTAAAATATCTTCACCCTTAGGTTCACAAATTCCATTGAAAGTGGTGGTTCTCAGCCAGGGATAATTTTTGCCTTCCAGGGGACATTTGGCAATGGCTGAAAACATTTTTGGCTGTCATAGCGTGGTGGTGGGTGGGGATAGTATGGGCTAAGGTCATGTAGTGGGTTGGAAGCCAGTAACATTGCTCAGCATCCTACCAAGCCCAAGACGGCCTTTCATGACAAAGAATGAGCCATCTCTAGTGTCTACAAAGTAGAGATCGAGTAGTTCTATTTTGTCCATATGGAACGTACAGTAGTGGTTGTAAAGAGCCATAGTGAATATATAATTATCTTCTAAGGTGAAAATTCTGTTTGAGGGGTGTTGGTGGGGATCGTAAAATATATAGGTAGCCATTTTATGGAGGACATCAGGAAAAGCCTCTCCAGATTCAGAGATTCAGGCAGTGGCCTTTGAGCTAATTCTTGCAGAAGGCCAGATGGGATCCTATCATCTTGCTAAAGAGCCTTTTAGGGAGAAAGACCCATAGAGGTTGAAGTGAGGAACAAGAGGCCAATTGGAAGGTGATATTTGTAAGTGAAGCATCTATTGACATGGACTGTGGGTCTGATTCTAAATAAGCTAAGAAGTCATTCTATTTGAGTTAACATTTTACTTGGGGTTTTCTCACTATTTAGAAGACTACGGTGGTAGGAGCTAACACTAGAGAACTAGTTAGGAGATGTTTTTTTCTTAAAATCAGACAGTGATGGCTGAGGGCAAAAAGGAAGTGGCAGTGTTCCCAGACATGTATTTTCTTAAGTCCCTGGATGCTGTGCTTTGGTCATGTGTATACTTCATCTTTCTTGCGACCCTCTCTCAGATCCCATGTCAGCTTGGGCAATATCAGGTCCTGTCAAAATGGATGGTCGTTCATAGTGGTTTGATCAACACGAAGGAGCTGACTTTTTCTCTGTATTATTCTCAGCTCTGCTGCTGGGCCTACAAGAAATGTTGTGTGATGGAAAATGTAGGGTAGTGCATATATTATGTTCTTACTGTTTTACTATATGTATAGTTATGTATTTAAAAACAGTATCTATAGAGGAGATCCAAACACTTTATGAATGGCCATGTTCTAGGTAATGGTGCTTAGAAAGTTTTATTATTATTTAAAATTGGTGATTACTTGCTAATGGACAGAGTGATTAAGAGTCTGAAACAATGGTGCTTGAGACTCTGGTGATCACCTCTACAGAGTTTGCTACACTGTTTATCTCTACAAGTACATTAACTTTTCTTCAGAAGTACTATGGGCTCATTTTATTTGCTATACAAATATTTATTCAAAAGGCATTCAAGATAAATCATTCTGTGATTGACCTGATCCAGGTTAACCTAAGATTGTCATCTTGTTAATCTTAGTATTAAAAGCCAAGACACCAGAAACCAGCCTTCCCTTCTCTCCAGCCCATATCATAAACCTCCAAAATGTCACCATGTACATGGCATATTGACAAAAATGTCAAGGATTACCAAGAATAGCTTCTTGCATTCATATGCAGTTATAAGAGAAGGACAGAGTAGCTTTTGAATTTCAAGTGCCCCTGCAGTGGCCTTAACCAACAATTCTTGTTTGAACAACTTCCAAAGCTCAGCTCTACCGTGGGGTTTTAGAAATACGTCATACCTTGAATGTTAAAATATGAACACACATACTTCTTATGCTTCTAAAGTTACTAATGAAATTATTTTTTGTTCTATTTTTTGTTATTGTATTTATCACACAGTTCCCTCTTTAAAATAAAAGATGGCTATAATGTTTTACATAAACTGGTAACTGTTTTTTTTTTCCCTAACTCATTGTCAGAGTCTCAACTCTCAAGCTTGTGCCAGTTCAGTCAATATTTGATGAAACTCAAAGTCTACATTTCGTTCAGATGTGACCATTTTCTCTTGTCACTTGGAGACACATAGTGCTTTTTTCTCATCTTTTTAGGAATGGTTACTGGCCACTTACTATTTGCAGGAAACTGCATTTTATTTCAGGAACCAAATCCATTTCTGCCTGATTTTATAGTTCTAAAACCATGTAAGTTAACCCAAACTGGTGGTGGGAAACAGGAGTTAAGCTGTTTTTCTTCTACCTTCATGCCTCATGAGACCAATGGGGAAAAATGCTTGACAAGCTTGTAGCTTGGATAATTAGGACTTCTGTCAATGGTGAGATATTCACTGATCACTTTACAGAAGGGATGAATGTGCCTCTCTGCCTTTTATGTCTTTTCTGTGGTTGTTTTAGGTCTCACTGGTGTTGGGTTGATTGTGCCTTCCACCCTGAGTTAATGAAGGGGCTTCAGCATAATCCAAACTACTAAAATAAATGGAAACCAGGAAGTTTTCCATGAAGCAAGCCTATGAGATAATGACACTTCAGGCATATGAGTTACTGACATTGGTTTTGCTGAAGTTGTTTGCCAGCAATATTTAATATTGCAAAGGTAGGAGGTATAGGTGGTGTGTGTGTGTGTGTGTGTGTGTGTGTGTGTGTGTGACAGAGAGAGAGAAAGAGAGAGAGAGAGAAAGAGAGAGAGAGTTTTCTCTTCCAAAGAACAGATCCACATGAAAGTTAAATTCTTCTATTAATGATTGCATTTTAAGTGAAAATTGTCCTCACCAGTTGTTTAAAAATTACAGATGAATTACAGATGAAAATAATACAGAAGTATAGCATTTGATTCTCTGACATGCTGCCATCATCTGCAAAGTTCGTACTTGTAAAGTCTGCTGTTAAGTTACATTTTTTAAAAAATATGATGCTTTAGTAAGTTTTCAGTTTTGTGTTAGGCCACATTTATAGCTGTCTTTAGTTGCATGTGGCTAGTGGACTCCAGGTTAGACATACCTGGTATTAGATCATGATTCTTCTAGTAATTAGGTCTTGTATTTACTGCAATGATAGACCATTTTTTTTAAACACAAGGAAAAGAAGATACTCGAGAAAGTTATTGTTTGTAGCCTAGTCAATAAAAAGACAAATGAATAAATTTAATGATCCTTCATTTCAATTACTCCAGTGCAATTATTTAAACAGTGTCATGTTCATTGGACCTCTGATTTAATACCTGATATCTGACACAATAGCAAAAACTATTTACTGTGAAGACAATTACAATGTCATAGGCTTGAAGCCTGTGGGCCTTGTACCCCATAATTCCTTGGGAATCACAAATGCAGTGTCAACTCACCAGCAGTCCTGTGAGCCTTCCTATCCAATGATATCTCTAACCACTGGTATTTGGGACAGCTTCTAGTTGCATCCATCCATCCATCCATCCATCCTTCCATCCACTCTTTTCTTTTTTCTATTGAAATGATTATGGATGCAGCTGAAGCTTCACCTACCCTGCTTGGTTTACCTACCCTGCTTAGTTCGGCAAAGAGTCCATTACTGTTTGCCCTTGTTTAGAACTTACAACAATCAAGCTGGCTCTTGACAAGGGGTTCTCTAGTTCATCTGTAATACACTCTGTTTTTCTGTCAGGTTATGTAAACATGAGGCATTCTCACCTGCTACTTTCAAATACTAACTAGCTACAAGTACAGTTAACCTGGGGGGACTTTATAATAATTATATATAAACACACATGTATCCCCCACGCATGCGCGCGCACACACACACACACACACACACACACACACACACACACACACACACACACACGGCCTCTTTCTAGAAGATTCTGATCAGTAGGTTCCAGAATGCCCCTGATACTCATTACTCCTCCTTCCACGAATAAAAATTACTTAGGCTAAAATTTAAAATAAAATTTAAACAAAATTAACCACTAACATTTTAAACTGTATAATTCAGTAACATTCAGTACATGTACAGTATTGTGCAAATATTACCTTTATCTTGTTCCAAGACATTTTCACCAGCCTCAAAGAAAACCCTGTACCTATTAAGTAGTTACTCTTCATTCCTCCTTACCTTCAACCCTAGGCAGCTACTAATCTACTTCATGTATTGGTGAATTGGACTGTACTTCACTTGTTGTGTGAACAGAACAGAGTATGCATCCTTTTATTTCATTAGTTTTACTTTAAAATAATGATTTCGGGATTCATCTGTATTATAACCCAGGTCAATCCTTTTGCTTGTATAGCTGAATAATATTCCATTATATGGGTAGGTTATGTTTTATTTATCCATTCATCTATTGATGGACACTGGGGTTGTTTCCACTTTTTAAATAGTGCTGTCATGAACATCCATGTGTGTAAATGTTTGGACGGGGAACACTTGACCTTGGAAACTGTTAATGATGGCACTTGTAAAGGAAGAACAATTGTGGAGCAGTTATAAATGCCATTGCATTATTTCTTTGGAGCAGAGGCGTGAAATGAAGATCAGGACATGAGTCTGATGTTCTGCTGACCACAAAAATATTTATATTAATGTTGAACAGCAAGTTTCCTGCTTTCAGCTTCCTTTATGCTGTCTAAGCCCCACCCATAGGGTGAGTGTCATGTGTTGGGCAGTAGGGATTTGTTATTTGTTTGCTCCCAGGTAGAATCAAATTCTTTGAGGTTAACTCCTGGCACTGAAGATCTCAAATAGCTTTTCTTCAGTGAATAGTTAAGCAAATGCATAGCACTTTGTAGTATTCATGGAGCTTTTCCTAGGGTGGGGTCCTCTAGTGCTCTCATCCTTAGCCAAGGTGACATGCCTGAGGCTTATTAACATCATTTATCCCAAACTTCCTGCACGCCTCACCTGGCAAGTGTTCTTGGTACGTGCCATCTGGCTGCCCAGGTTGTTCCTTAGGAAGGATTTCCCTTCTCTGTGTTCAGCTTGCAGGGGTCATTGCACACTAAGGTGTCCACCTGGCTTGGCTCACACACAGTTAGCCAGATGTAAAATGTTACAGAGTGGTGGGGGCTGTCTGAAGGGATGGTACTAGTCAGAATGAGCCAATGTTTTTGTCTTTGTGGACTTTTACCGTGTGTACCAGCCTTATTTTTGTTTGTTTGTTTTGTGATTTATTACAGAGTTTGAAATGAAATCTTCTGAGTTAACTGCTGACAGCCCACTGTAACAATGGCAGAGCAAGACCCCCAGGGCATGTATACCCCCACTTACCCTCAGAGATGGAAAAAGGGTGCTATGCTGTATTCTGGGGTAAACTTTTTTAAACAAAATGTTTTTAGTTTTTTTCCTATGTACATCAATACCACTAATAGTTACAGATGATTTTAGGGCCTTCTTGATCTCCACTCCCGAAAATGCTAACCAAAAAGTGATTGTATATCAAGCAATTTGTCCCTAATCATCTCTTAAAAGCACTCTCACATTATTACAGTATCTTTTAAAACATCATTTAAAAGTTACTGAGTTGGAGACATAGCTCAGTAGGTAGAATACTTGCCTAGCATAGCAGCACAGCATAAAACTAGATGTGTGGTAAGCGCAATGCTAGGGAAATGGAGGCAAGGAAGATTAGAAGTTTAAGGATATCCTCAATTTGATAGTGTGTTTGAGACTAACCTGGACTACTTGAGACCCTTTCTCAAGAACAACAACAAAACATCCCAGCTATATTTTAGAAGACTTCTATTTTGAGTATTCTCCATCCATAGCAAACCTCACATAGAGCAATTATTGAATGAATAACTTACTTTTTAAGACAGGGTTTTAAGATAATCTAGACCCAGCTGGGATTACAGTTGTATACCACCAAGCCCAGCTAATGAATGATATTTTCAGTATGCATAATTTGTTGAATCATGACCATACACACACAGATTTTTTTATTTTATTTTGTTTTGAATTTTGGCTTTGTATGTTCGTTAGGACTAGGTTTCTCTGTAGCCCTGCTGTCTTTTTGAACTTGTTGTGTAAACCAGGGGTGGCCTTGAATTTACAGAGATTCTCCTGCCTTTGCCTCCCTAGTACTGTGATTAATGGTTTGCATCTCACCAGCTGCTACATATTTTTAAACTTATACATATTTTATTTATTTTTATATATGGCATTTGGAGTCCTAATATTCTCTGTGATGGGAATACTCTATATATTAGGGATGTTTGGCATCCTTCCTGATATCTACTCTTAGATACCAGGAACATTGCCCAGTTTGTTTTTGTTTGTTTTTTCCATGCAGGATTTTTTAAATGTAGCCTGGCTGCCCTGGAACTCATTCTGTAAATTAGGATGATACTTATTTTAGAGATTTGCATGCTTCTGCCTTCTGAGTGCTGGGATTAAAGGCATGTGCTCTTGGTCCAAGCTGGTCTTATGATAACTGAAAAATAAGTCTCCAGATGTTGTCAAGTGTTCTTTGAAAAAAACTGTGGCCCCGGATTAAAGAACACTGTACTAGTGTAATTAGTATCAATGTCTTTTAAGATTTGATGTCTTGACCTGTTGTTTAGTGCTTCTGTTTGCTCCCTGTTTTACCAATTCTTTTCTGAGGCCTTGGGTTCTTCCATTGTCTTTGGCTTTCATTACAGAATGCCTCTGATTTGGGGCCTTCAACAGAGAGCATTTCTTTTCTCATAATACTGGAGACCAGAAGGTCCAGATCATGTTCTGGCATATTTTCTTACTGGTATGGACTCATTTTCTTTGCTTGCAGACAGTTACCTTCTTAATGTGTCTTAACAACAAGGGAATCAAGCTGTGATTCCTCTTCATCTTCTTTTGAGACACTATCTTACTATGTAGCCCAGGCTGACTTTGAACTCAATATCCTGTCGCCACTGCTTGTAGTCTTGTCACAACCTTTAGGTACATCTTCCCTATAAGATTAAGTCCTGTGTCCTTATGACAACATTTAATTTTTAATACCTTTCCAGAGGCCCTATTTTCAAATACTGTCATTTTCTAGATTAGGGCTTTAACATGACCTTTTTGTGGTACATAGTTTATTTCATATAGCATTCTACCCTTGGCCCCTCAAAATTCATGTCCTTCTTACAATTTTTTTTCCATTTTAGTAGATGATTTAGTAAATGTAGTAAAAAAATAATTTTAGTAAAGTTTCCAATTTAGTAGAATGAATTCTGAACTCATTCCAGCATCAACTCGAACATCTGATGCCTAAAGTTTCTTCTAAATAGTATCTAAACCAGATTTGACTGAGATTTGTGTGATTCATTCTTAAGGCAAAATTCCTTCCCATCCCTGAACCTGTAGAACCAAACAAGCTGTGTGCTTCTTAAGTATACTGGTCTGATAGGCTTATGGTAGAGAAAGAAGCAGGAAAGGAAGGAGTTGGCAGGTCCTAGGCAAGTCTGGCAAGGTTAATTCCATAAAACTCTTAAGGCCAATGTCTAGTCTTTGGCTTGAGACCCCACTTTGCATTACCCACATAGCTCTGCAAAAGCCTTGATTCTGAAACCCAGAAAAAAAAATCATCATTCTTGGGCTGGTAGTAGAAAGATCTGGCAGCTTTGGTGGTCTCTGAGTTAGCTTCAGGGTAATTCTTTGCTTTTTTTTTGAAAATTTGTTTATGTTCAATTTTGAGCATCTCTGTGGTTTCATCATTTAGGTTCCAAGAAGTCTGACATCCTTCATTCATTTTTATCCTGATTTCTGCATCCACTGAAGTTCAAACTGGCAGTGTGGCACAATATTTATTTATGACTGCTGCTGAGTTAGCTGACCAATATTGTGGGGGAAATGTTTGTAGGCAATGTATGTCGAGCATGACTTTTCAGAATCATTTCTATTTCTATACCCTTTCATTGCTCCTCTTCTATCTTTAGGTCTGTCAGTCCATCCTTCTTTCCATCCATCCATCCATCCATTTATTTTCATTTCTTTCTAACAGCCCCTCATTTGTCACAGAACACTCTGGGGTACACACTAGGTCCTGGGGAACAAGACCTCTTCACGATGCACAGACATGAGAGACATTTGAAGGCAATAGTTTTTCAGTGAACTCTCAGAGCACAGAACTTTGGGATCAAGACTTTCTGGGCAATTGGTGAGGCAGTCTATCCTTGGAAAGGGTAATATGAATGCACACAAGGATGGGATATTTTGATATCATTTCATTTTGGGAATTAAAGCCCCAGGATGCTTTGAAGATACAGAAAAAGGTCTCCTTCTTGTATCCCTCATTCTGAATGATGGAAATGCTGGGTCACCTCTCAAAGCCAGAGAAGCATGAACCTTTGGCCTTCTTTGCCTTCTGGATCTCAAGATAACTGCTTAGCTCTTTCATGTTCCTTCTCCCACCATGAGGTGGACCTTGAGCACACAAGGTTTGTGCCAACAAAGGAACTCAGCATGCAGTTCTGATAAGCATTGTTCCAGTGGTACAGGTGGCCAACTAGTTGAGCTCATTAGCAGGTTCAGTTTACCTGACAGTTCCCTTTGATGATAATATTGAACTCTTTTTGGACAAGCACCAAAACTCTACCCCCTGAGGGAAATAGCTTGAATCCTATGTGCACAGCCAGGCTTGATTGGCTATGGCCTAATACCTGCATGCCAGCCTGAGAGCTTGCTAGGCTGCTTGGATTTCTACAGATACGTTATTTACTGTAGCTTTTAGAGGGGCTCAGTATGGCTGCTAATGACCTTCTGGATCCCATAGGGTCTGCCAGAATGTCTGGGATATATGGCTTGGTTCCACACTCCTGAGTTGGAAGTAGTTGGTGTGATATAGAGTATTTACTACATTCTTTCAAGTGTAGCATTCCAGCTTCTTTGCAGTTTTAAAAGGGAATTTGTTATCAGGCAGCCTCATAGAGTTGAACAGAGGTCTGGCCTCCAGATGTTTTGAGTCAAATTTTGTTGTCTATTGTCCTGCTCTGGGGATTTAATATAAAACACCCCTCTCCCCAACAAAAATACAATTCATATGAGTTGATTTTGAACAGAATGACAGTCAGTCCCTTCATCAGTGCCTTTTATTGGGGGGATGGAATCCTTTATTCTAGAGGGAGTCTAAATCTAGCCTAGGAACACTATCATTAAGTCATTGATTTACACATTTGTGTGTTGAACCTCTGCTGTGAAACAGAGACCAACAATTATGTTCCTGCCCTTTAGGAGACTAGAGCAGGGGAAAGCTCTATGTCTTTCAGAACACTTTAAAGGAAAGCCACTGTAGCGGGTGGAATGATAAGAAATGTTTACAGAGGAAACCTAGTTGTCCCTGCAAGTAATTTTCCCATAGAATACAGTGGACATATTATTCACTAAATCCTGTGTCAGAGACTAAGTGATTGACTTCATAGTGATATCTAAGACCCTGGCCCTACCATAGCTATTCCCATTTAGATCTATCTCAAGATTGCTGATTTTCTGTTCTGCTTGCCAAATGGCTCCCTCCTGCTCACACCTCCCCTGTCTGCGATCCACTTTCTCTGCATCCCAGGGTCTCTTTTGCAAAGCCAATCTGCTGAGGACACATCCTCCCTAGTTCCTGGCACCTAGTGGCTCCATGCCACCTACAAAGCTCAGCTTGTAATCTTTATCAGGACATCCTAGGCTTTCTGCAGCAGCTTCCCTTCTAGGGCAGTTCCCCAGTCTACAGTGAGACTGACTTGTTAAGGTTCAAGAGTTCTGTCCTCTTCCTCTGCACTTTGGAGGTGTTATCTTGGTACCTAGGTTAAAACCAGCCTTTCGACCTAGAGCTGGGGCTTTTTAACCCTATAGTGATGCCCTGGGCAGAGAGCTTTGAAAATAGGCTTCCTGAAACTAGAGTTCTAAGACTAGCAGCATTGTGAGTATCCCGAAGTTGGCACATTTTTTCTTCTAGGGGAAGATTAATTAATGCCCTGGGTCTCTAATATTTGAAAGAAATTTAGGTCCCAAAGAGAACCACTATTCTGAGAGCTTATTATGCTCTACATACATTTTTGACATGCAAGTTTTTAATATCATAAAAGTTTGGCATTCCCCACCCTGTGCCTATAAAGGTTATAGATGCAGTTGGCAAAGATGCGTTTATAAACAGTGACATTCTCATGCCTAAACAAAACAGACTAAATGACTACTGGCAATGTGCTTTTGCAGGGAAAGGTGATTGGTGTAGAAAACAGTGAGTGATAAAATCCTGTAACTTTTCCTCCTTGAAGTATGGGGCAGGCTCCAACACAAAAGTCAGAACTCCATCTTTATAGTCTTTGAAAAGTTTTATGAGATGGTAGGGCCCAAGGACTGTGACATTGCTGCCTTTGGGATGTCTGGGGATATCCAAGAACCATCCTGGGTCACCCCTGTGATGCTATTTCTAAAGAATGTTATTGTTCAGGCTCTTCCCTCTCCTTTGGCCACTGTGGTTTTCCTTTCCCATTTCAGCTGAATTCACTTCTTCCGTTAATTGTTACTATTTGTTTCTTTTTTCCCTAAATCCTTCCTTAAAACCTCCCCTTTTAATTTTTAAACACTTCTTCCCGTCTCTTATCTTTAGGAGTAAATTAAAGGACAAATTATTATAATATTGTATTATATGTTTAAAAGACTGGGTCAAAACCCATTGTATCATTTTGGCAGTATGAAAAATAAAAGAGGCTGGTCAGTAACTTGCCTCATGCTTTCACGAAAGTAATCATAATTAGAAATCCTCTCATATATTATGTAAGGGACTTATCAAGAGAGTAAGGATAAGAAAAACAGCCATTGAAAAGCAGAGTGTAGGGAGCACATTTGATTATTCTAAAGTGGTCAAAGAACCCTTCGAATTTTGCTTAAAATGTGACTAGTTTGGTGTACAGGCTTTGACTGGTCTCATTTGTATCTTTCTCTTCTTAGTTTCTACTCAGGTGAAATGAGTATGGAGTCCAGGGCTTTTTGTGGGCCACCTCTGAAAAGTTATATGATGATGAAAGATAATTTCTTGTGTTTGACACAAGCATTTATATGAATAGTCACTTCTAAGCATATATCTGTAGGTTCCTGATCTATTGATTCAATCAACTTTGGATTAAAAACATTTTTTTTAAATTGCATCTCAACTGAGCATATACAGGTCTCCCCCATTATGTCCAATAAACCATATAGGTTAACAACTACTTACATAGCATTTCCATTGCATTTGATATTATAAACCACCTAGAGATGATTTAAAGTAGATAGGGGTTAAGGGGTAGGTTGTATACAAATACTGCATGTATCCTTTTGTTGTGAGGAACTTAAGTACATAGGGATTTTGGTACCCAGAAGGATCTTGAAACCAGTCCCTTTTGGATACCAAGAATGACTATATAAATGCATCCTGAAGTATTGTTTTCCAACTATTAAGAGGACTATTTTACATCAGTACACAAAGAAAATACAGTCTTACAACATACTATGCATGGTACAACTCTTATAAAATGTGATATGCTCCAGTAGTTTAAGGATTTATTTTTATGTGTAATTTGTGTGCACACATGTGGATACAGGTACCCCTGGAGGCTAGAAGATAGTATTCGATCTCCTGGAAACAGACTTATAGGCAGGTGTGAGCCACTCAACTTGGGTTCTGGGCTGGGCACCAAATTTGGGTCCTCTCCAAGACAGTATATCATTTCAACCACTGAGCCAGCTCTCCACAGTGACCTACTCATCAGAATTCAGTGTTCCTTTGTGGGTTGTGCTTGTGATGTTAGAATCCTGATAGAGTTAAGGTGCTGAATGAACACAAATGAATGCATTGGATCAGATGTCAGGGACCGAGATAAATTTACATATATTTTGGAGACATTCTGAGATTTTACTGATTGAAGATATATAGATCGAAGTAGCCAGAGCATATAACAACTTAAAGCAAAAGAAATGACCATGAAGCTACCTTCCTCTGATGTTTCTTTTTCTTCCTCAAGTTTTTCATAGGATTTGGAATCCTGAAATTGTTTCTTCCCAGTGCAAATTAAATACTCAGTAGGAATCTCAATGTTTGTGTGTGTATTGTAAAACCTGTGTTTCATGGGGTATAGATTCCACTTATTTTTTGCAGAGTTTGCTGAGTTTGGAACACACACATTACACACACACACACACACACACACACACACACACACACACACACACACACACACACTTACTTCCCACCACGTCCATGTTGGTCTTCTTGCCCTGATTCCTCTTTAGAAATAGATGTTTCAAAAGCCTGACTTTCCTGGGTGTGATCATTTCTTCCCCTTTCCTGATAAATGAAGTGAGATGCTTGGGGATCTTTCCAAGGGCCAACTTCCTTTTTCTGAGGTTCAGGAAGAAGGACTCACATGTGTCCTCTGCACATGTATAGATAAACCTGAAGTTTGAGAGGAGCTTCAGGAAGAAAAGGGAAGAGATGACCTTCGAGACTTATTTATATGAGCCTCCAGTCTACTTTTGGTTGCTCTTAGCTCTCTGTCTAGAATACCATTCCTAATTCAACAAGCCCATGTTTCTGATAGTGCTGATAAACAGTCGAGAACACCTGTTGTGCCCAGTCCCCAAAGAAGAAGGCATACATCTATCATGTTGGAGGCCATTCTTCTAGACTAGTATTGCAAGACTCAAATCTGTAATTAACTCAATTCATGAGTTATATTCCCTTGAGAGTAGCAGCAACTAAACAGAATACTAAACCTGTTGTATATGACACCTATTTGCATGGTGATCTGCATTCAGTGTTAATCAAGTAAAGTCTGACTCATTCTGTATATGCAACAGAGTACCTGCTAGGCATGCCCTAGAGTTCCACTGAGGTTGAGTCAGAGTTAGAGGAGATGCCAGTCTAGCCCTTGAGGCACCAATACTAGGGGGGATATGACATATAAATAGGCACATCACAGAATATAGTAAATACTGAAGCCAGTCAAAGAAAGGCACCTTGCTCAGGTATTGAGTCTAGACAGGAGGAATATGGACCACAACTTGAAAGAAGCAGGAGGTGGGTGAGGGAGAACTGTGGCAAAGAGAAAGAACAATTCAAACTTGGATACAGGGTTGCTTGAAAAGCAGATGGACAAGGGGCCAAAAGTTTTCTCTTTGATGTCTTAATGGTTTCTGAAGCCTGGTTCTTTTATAATTCCAACTAGGAGCTTGCAGAGGACAGCTTCTCTGCTCAGACAAAGTTTTAGGGCTCTAGCATCAGCCAGATAGTTTTCTATTACCATCAATCATAGAAAAAAAATTGTAGAAGTTAGGTGACACCCTAGATCTGAGGTTTCCAGGATAGTATGCATAAACCATCCGACCCTGAAGAGTTGCTTTTGGTAAGTTCAAAGTGGGAAGAGCTCAGTGTGTAAAGAACATGCTTGATTTTAAGGACTTTATACAATTAAGAATATAAACATCCCAGTTATACTTTTTATAGTCGTTACATTTTTAAATGATGGTGTTTTTCAGTATCTAAAGAACAAAATATTTTATTATAATGAGTTAAATAAAATATGACTTTACAATTACCTATGACTTTTCCTTTTAAATTAAGTGTTTGACTTTCAGTGTCATAATACTTCCCTAGGAAAATCATTTTGCTAACTAGGCTGAATTTTACTTTTATTTCACCTCACTTTTTATATTATTACAGCTTATACATGGAGAGGAACAAAACATTTTTATGTCACCTTCGGAAAGTGAGCTTGATGGGCTTGCAGAGAAATTCTTTTTCTTGCTCCTGCTGGGTGACTGTGATTGGATTGGTCAGGCCTCTTCTGGGTGTGGTTTCCTTTGGGTGGTACACCAGCAGGTTGGTCTGAGGTCAAATTGCTTTTAAACTATGTTCCACTCATACAATATTATGCTGCTAAATCAGAATAGTAATGACATTCTTCTAGTTTTTACAGGGAAAAAACAACATAGAAGGAAAATAAACCTTTATGGATTATGAAGTAAGTTCCAGAAGTCTTGATACGGTTTTCTACTTTTCTGCCCCATCACCCACCTAGAAAAGAAGAAGAAACTGAGATAGGAGATTGAGTCATTTGTCTGGGCTCAACAACATTACTGTATAGTTGTTCACCTTTATAGTTTTAGAGAATTGCCATTGTCTATGCATGTGAGTTAATAAAATTTATATTGAGGACCTTACATTCAGCCACTTGTCAACAGATAACATGTCCCAGATCTTCTCACTTCCATTACACCAGTACCTGAACATGTTTTAGAACTGTTTGAATAAGATGGCTATGAGAGCTGAGCCTGGGAAGTTTGGACTTTTTCCTAAATGCCTCCTCTACTGATTTGTCTTAGGACAATTTATTCTTTGCTGGACAATAAAACATCTTGCCAAGATCTTACCTCTAGATTGTCTTCTCTGGCTACTTCCTTTCTTATGGACAAACCTACATTTAGGAAGCCATATAATGTATCTGAAGTTGGCCTAGTCAGTAGAGAATCAGAATGAAAAGATACAGGAAGTCTTCACTGATTTTTCACTTGACTCTGGTAGTCTTTCCCACTATGAAGTACATCAGCTTAAAAATAGAGATGTCTAAGGAAGACCTGATCCTGGCTTCTAGAGTCGCATGTTTTTTTATCATCTAGGTTTTGTGATTTCAGGCAAAATTTTTATGTATATGACATGAGCTGTCTCCAAGACATACCAGGAGAGGGTATCAGATCCCATTACAGATGGTTGTGAGCCACCATGTAGTTGCTGCAAATTGAACTCAGGACCTCTAGAAGAGCAGAGTCAGTGCTCTTAACCACTGAGCCATCTCTCCAGCCCTTGAGTCTTCTAATAGACTGTTTTCTGTCTACCCACCTCCACACAATGGTTTACATTTCTGAAGTCAACTGGATTAATTGATTAAACACCTCATTGTTTTGCTGGGGGCTCCAGCTCAGAAAGGTGAGTCTCAAGGAACAGAATTCCTTCATTCAAGAAGCTCATGGACTAATAGGGAAGGTATTGCCTACATTGACAAGTAAAAATTGATAATGACCATAATAGAAATATAGACACTGATCTTTCTTAGCCTTTCCTTGTAAGACTCCAGAGTATATGTATATGTTTTGGGTAGGGAGGGGAACGAAATTCTGTAGTTGCTTACATATCTTGTGAATCACTAAAGAAACATCATCAAATGAGATGAAATAGACATTTCACAGATTCAAAACATCGTTCTTTCATTGTCTTGCTCTTCCAGTATGTTATAGCCAGCAAACTGTCAAACAATCATTCATGAACCTAGGCTTTTTCCATGGTGTGGCTCACCTATCTTTTGGGCCTTTGCTGCTATCTACCTACTCCTTTGCTTTTGGACAATAGAATAGGGAAGAGAGATCACATGAGGATCCTGCCAGAAGCTTATGGGACAAGCCCAGAAGCAATATGTGTGTGTGTGTATGTGTGTGTGTGTGTGTGTGTGTGTGTGTGTTAACCTCACATTTCCTCAATTAAAGCCCAGCCACAAAACCCTACCCAAGCAAGAGAGGCTGTGAAGTATGGCCTTTCTATAGATCCAAGAAACAAATCACAGTTCTTTTTCCATTATTTTGAGTAACAAGTACTCAGTCAGATACATCCTTTAAATATTGGCTTGACAGAATAATCCCATCTTATTGGCTGTTGAAAAAAGCACTTGGCACACTTAATGTGACATGAGTTTGTGACATGAGTGATACTGCTGCGGGGCTATTAGTAACACTGACCTTCAAACTTAGGCAAGTGGGCTGTAACCAGATTGCTACACTGGGCAAAGCTGTGCCCCAAAGAACATGGCAGTGTGTGGCTTTACAGGTAGGGTGTGCAGCAAATCATACATACCCGATGGGAAGTTGTGCTCCTGGGAGAGTTATTGTCATTTAGAAGAATCTCAGTAACACTGACACACCTACTTGAAAGCTATAGGTAATTGTTATAGCTTGTGGCCATCAAAGCAGCAATATAGATCTGGTGATGTGCCTTTTGTCTGTCAGAAAACATTTAGGCTGGGCGGGGGGACTCACAAATATACTAGTGAATTGCTTGGGGTACATCCAATTCTCTTTTATCATTTGCTTTTACAGAACTATTCCCATTAATGAAAGTTGTATATAGCTCTTTACTCTGAGGGAAGATCCAGGAGCTGTTTGTTGTTCTGAGTAGTCCATGAGTTTATCCATGTACCTTGACAGTTTTGTGTTAGTAAAAATGAAAAGATTAGTCAATGCTTACTTTAAAAAAATTCTTATCCTCCCTCTTTTTATTCAGGATTCACAATTTTTATTTAGGAATGATTAGTTCTAAGGATCTGTCATTGACTAGGACCTTCACATTTCATTAGGGCATGGCATGTGTCTGTAATAGTTAGACTGCTTACTGAGTAATATTACTCTTCACACTAAATTCTTGAGTTGGGACTTGATTATTAGTGCCAGTTCCATTTTTATCCACATTCTAGTTAATATTTGAGGCTAAAAATGCATTTAAACAAGTAATCCAAATGGCTTTTCAGAACTAATGCGGCAGGTTTGTGACATGGTACCTACTGTTTAAAACTTCAGCAAGATGCCTCAGCAGGTAAGAGTATTTGCCACCACGTCTGATGAACTGAGTTTTATCTACCAAGTCTCACAGTGTAGAAGGGGAGAATTACTATAAGATGTTCTCTGACCTCCATGCATTTGCTGGGGGAGATGCATGCCCATGTACATTTGTGTACAAACACACAATAAATGTAATAAAAATTTGGAAGGCATCCACAGAATCTTTTTTAAGAAAACCCTTGCAGCTTCATTTTTGGGGCCAGCAATGTCCCCAGAAATCTGTTGCTTGCTACTAAGTGAGAAGCTTGGCTCTGGGGTATAAATGTTATGCAGCCAAAAGTTTGGAGAAACAACTAGAACAGCTCACAGTGTTGAATTCACTACATAAGTAACCACAAACAAACTGTGTCCAAGTTCCGGTGGACTTTGAAATATACTCAGAGCCAGGCATCTTAGAAAAGGTGAAGGAAGTCATTATAATTTCTTGAGGATTGGTTGGCTCTGAAATTGAGATTAATGGTATCCTCTCTGAATAGCATATTAAAAACAAGCATGTATTAGAAATATAAAGACTACTTTGTTCCAGAAGAGTGAAAAGCATAGTTCAAGGGCAAAGGATTACTCTGGCATCCTGATAACAGAATGTGTAAAGAATCAGTGCCTTGCTCTCCTTATACTTCCTACTACTGGCCTCTACTTTTCTATAATTCGATGATTAGTGTGCTTGGGCCCAGTCTGGCTGGGAAGGAGAGTGTGAGCTAGGCTCATCTTCTCAGAGCCCTGCTGCCTTACAGTTGCTGCCTTACAGTGGGCAGAGTAATAGCTTTGAAGACATTTGTGTCCAGATACCTGTGAGTAAATTGTTTGATGTGGCCAAAGGGACTTTACAAATGTGATATTTTGATGGGAAGAGGTGGGCCCCATGTCATAGCAAAAGTTTATCTAAGTGGGAAAAATCAGAAAAGAGCAAATTTGGCCTTCCCAGCAGTGTTTCTTTGAAAATAGGAGGAGTAGGGGACTACAAGCCACAGCCTCAGGAGTTAGAAAAGGCAAGGCAACAGCACCCCGCCAGGTGTGTCCATCCAATCTGTGGCTTTATAGAATACATGTGACTAAAGGTAGCTCTGAATGTGATCCAATGCAAAATCAAAACCTTAGGACATTATGAGACTTTTATGTGTTATTTGTTCTGCTTTGTAATTTTATTGTACTGTGTATAAGCTTGAAACTTTTAGATGACTGTTGCAGTGTCAAAAAGCTGGACATACTTAGAAATATGAAGTAAAACTCTGTAACTGTGTTAGGTGTCTTCAGACCTCTGAGAATAGTCAGAGAACAATGGACCAAACAGCCTTTATGAACTGGGAGAGGGGAAACTTGACTGTTTGAAACCACCCCTTTGGTTGTAGCAAAATCAAGCAACCCAGTCTGAAGCAAGTGCAGTGAGATGGCCGGAAGGGGACTAAGTGCCTGCTGGTCTCCACGCTGCCACCAAGGAGGCCACAGTCAGCCAACATGACCCCATGAGGTTCATCTGGTTATCCTCAGTGTAAATATTAAGAAACATGTGCTGGGGATATAGCTGAGTAGCAGTGTATTTCCCTTGGCCTGGCAGATTTTAGACTGTAGGTTAAATGGCTCATACTGAGAACGAGAGAGTATTAGGAAACTGAGGCTCAGGGTAAAGTGGACTGACTCACTCAAGGTTTAATTCATGAGAGTACCAAGCTCTTTTAGAGCTGGCATTTAGACAGCATAGCAGGATGTGACAGACAAAGCAAAAAGAAATTAGAGTCTGGGCTTCTGCCACTTTCTTAGTTCATACTGCCCTGCTTTGTAAAAATGGCCAGCAGAATATAGTCCCTCTGTAGAGGCCAAAAAGTATGATTTTTTTTTCTCAGAGGAGAATCTGCCATGGCAAGATCTCTGGGTTGTGGTTCAGGAGAAAAAGTGATTCCTCTATTCTCAGTTTGTACTTCATTCTTCTACCTTTCCCACATTCTGAAAATGCTGTTCAGCTCATGGCACTATTGGGCCTCCCTGCCTGTTCTCTCAGGGTAAAGCACACTCAAGCCAGATGGACCTATTCTGAGCTCTGGAGTACATGTATTAAAAATATCTCCAGAGGGTGGTGACAGACCTTACTTCTTTGGCTGGAGGGAGCGTAAGGTGGTGGCTAAGCTCTTTGGCAGTATGTAGCAAGTTTTTAATATAAGTGCCTGTCCATTATTTATCATAAACAGCAGACCATTGGGACATGCTTGAACTATAGAGGCCTGATGAATAAATTGGGTCTGCTACAAAGAATGAAAGATTGCAGGTCTCAGAAAGTAATGTGAAAAAAGCTAAAAGAAATAAATACCCAACTAGAAAAATCAGCTTATGAAATTATACATAAGTATACATATCATTTGTGTGAAGAGGTAGGAAAAGTCAGAGAGGGAGCAAGCTAACACATGAAACTAGGGCTTATGTAGTATTATGAGTGTTTTCTTGCTGATCTTTTAGATTTTACTATCTGGTTTTGTGTATTGAATTTAAATAGAGTCGAAAAACTTCCCAAAGCCATATAGATAGATCATGTTTCATTTACTCAGTATTTCCATCTTTCCACTATTAAAAATAAGGTTTTGCTTTGGACCATGGAGTATAAGATGTGTGTGTGTGTGTGTGTGTGTGTGTGTGTGTGTGTGTGTGTAGATATTTTTATTTTCTATGTATATCTACCTAGAGGAGGGGCACTGGCTCTTATATTTTTGGTTGTGAGCCTAGCCTTTAACGGCTGAGCCATCTCTCCAGCCCGGGGCACTGGCTCAAATAGAAATAAGTATATGTTTAACTCTTTAATAAATTGCTGAATTGTTTTCTAAAGTGAATGGTTCTTATGGATACTTATATTATTGAAAATCTGGACTTAATATAGATGTTACTAGTTCAACAGAGCTTGAGTAAATTACATTAATCCGTTGACCGAATGATTTGTACAAATACAAGTTATTTATTTAGCAAGCATTGTGGAACACCTATTTCATTTAATTTCATTTTTCTTCCTTTCTTTCTGTGTGTCTGTGCATGAAGGTGTGAGAGCTCAATGTGCATGCATAGCATGGTGCATGGGTAAAGGTCAGAGAACAACTTAGAAGAGTTGATTCTCTTGTAACACATAGGTTCTGTGGATTAAACTCCGGTCAGTAGCCTTGGCAAGAGCCTTTACCTGCTGAGCCATCTAGCTAATTCTGAACACCTATTTTATACCTTGTCCTGGACAAGATCAAAGGCACTGTATATGAAATATTTGTTTCAAAGGAGCTTGAACTATTCACCTAATTCAGGTGATGTTTACAAATGCTTTATGACAATGGAGACAGAATCCCTATGCTGTAGTGCTGTTAGAATTTCTAGAAAGACTTATGAGTTAAATGTTACAAATTTAAGTAAAAACACTAAAATAAAATTTATATGCACTATGTGATCATGACTATGTCAGATATTTAAGTCTATAAATTTTATACATTTTCTATAATGAAGCAAAAACTACCAGTTATCTGTGCATGAAAAACTGTGGGGTAGAGTAGGTGGATTGTGGGGCAGGTGAAAATTGAAGAGGACAGACAGGTTTTCTGTGTGTAAAGATGAACCTTGGGAAATAGTGTGCTGTCTGCTAGACTTGATCCTTTCCTCCTCTCCTTCTCAGACAAACTGACTCCTATTTGATGTACTTTGCCTGTTCCTGGTCTTACCCAGACATCAGCAATTGCCCTGCTGGGTAGTTAAATAGGAAGCTTTTAACTTTTTTCACTGGGAAAATAGCTCTTCAAAGTTAAAACCTTAACCATGTTTTTGTAAGAAGACAAAATTGAATTGCTTATTTATTTGCTCAAAGAGCATTATCTAATCTTTTTCCATAGATTAGAAAGGATTCCAAGACTAGAGCTGAGAAACTGCCCAAACCAGCTAATCTACTAGTCTTGATGATTCCAGAATGTTCTACTTGGGGCCCGCCTGAGCGCCTCCCTTGCAAACAAGCCCACTTATCTCCATTTTAAACATTCGGATCTGTCTGACCTGAAGGGGTGGGTAGGAGTGGTGAAAAGCAATGAGCCAGCATGATTTTACTTCTGATGAGCAAAGGGCAGTCAGAAGTGTCAATGTGGGGGATTCCTACCAGGGTTGGGTGAAACACAGCAGAGACACCAACCTTAGAACAAAAGTGCCTTTCTTTTTAGTTTTGCCTTTTTTGTTTGTTTAATTTTTTTTTCTTTCTGAGATTATAATAAAATTACATTGTGGCCTCTTTTTCTTTAATTGTTGTTATTGTTGTGCTGCTGTTGTTGTTGTTGTTAGTGGTGATGGTGGTGGGAGGTGTGTGTGTGTGTGTGTGTGTGTGTGTGTGTGTATCTGTGTGTGTGTTTGTGCCTGTGCTTTCCTTCTTTTCATTTTGCTGGTGTAATATAATTTCCTGTGTTTTGGAGTTCCTTGGGTTTGGAGTTTTCTTTCTAGTATCTTATCTGATGCATTTATCCACTCCTAAAAATAAAGATGCAACCTTCTCAGTCTGTATAATGTTACTTATGTCTTATATCTTTTTCAGGGCTGACCATTTGCTATTGGATAAACAATTGGTGAGCTCTTAGTTCATTTTCCCAGACAGGAACTTACTATGTAGCTCAGCCTGACCTCAAATTCCTTCTTGCTTCAGTCTCCCCAGTGCTGAGATTATAGGCATTTGCCACCATGCCTTACTTTCTACTCCTCCCCTTCATTGATTCATTCAGAATCAAGTCAACGACTTTTATTAGTTAATATGTTTCATAGGAAAAAAAGGATGTAGGAAATGGGTAAGGGTTATGACAAAAAGAATAATATGTGTGTTTCTATATATCATTACTTAACATATTTTACTTGGGTACTCAACAGTGACACTAGTAAAAGTAAATATAATAAAAATAGATAGCCCTCCCTTCCTTCCTTCCTTCCTTCCTTCCTTCCTTCCTTCCTTCCTTCCTTCCTTTCTTCCTCCTTCCTTCCTTCCTTTCTTCCTCCTTCCTTTCTTTTTACACTCCAGATTTTATTCCCCTGACGGTCTACCCCCCCCAACCTCCCAAGGTTCCACATCCCATTCCTCCTCCCTGTCTCCCCATACACAACCCCTCTTGGCCCAGTCTCCACAAGGATGTTCCCCACCCTTCCCCACCCACCCCACCAGACCTCTAAACTTCCTGGGTACATTTTTCAACATAGAAAATGTTACCCTTAGATAATGTAATCACAGTTTGGAAATCCTACCTACTTGATAGTATTAAAAAAGCAGCTACATAAGTAAAAATTAAGTATAAAGAAACAAACTAAAAGACAAAATTGCTTAAATGAACTCATCAAGGCTGTGGTGATGCATGCCTTTAATCCCAGCACTCAGTAGACAGAGAAGTGGATCTCTGTGAGTTAGAGGCCACTCTGATTTATAGAGTGAGTTCAAGGACAGCTGCAGCAGCACAGGGAAACCTTGTCTCAAAAAACCAAAACCAAATAATAACAAAACAATCCTTAAGTCTGAAAAAAAAGGCAAAACCATCCAAACAACCAAACAAATAGAAAACCCTCATGATAGTCTTCATGAATTTTTGTCAGTGGATAATACCATAACACAGGAGGGTCTTGGAGATACTAAGATATTTGAGTCTTTGACATTTTATTTAATGTCTTTAGATTTTGTGATTTGAATTTTCTCATTTTTAGTTTTTGTCTCCTTCCCCTTCTTAATGAGCTACATTGTTTTCTGTCTGTTTCTGCTTCTGCTTTTTCTTTCCTGCTTCTGGATGGTATGTAAGGAAGTATGCAAAAGGTGAAAGACTTCAGGGCCTTGGGGGAGGTTGGAAGGAAGGGTCTCCAGTCCAGAAGTGAAAAGGATGTATAAAGGTCAATTTCTGCCTTATCTTTTTCATATTGTCTTTGACATATTTCTTTTTGTTCAGTTCCATTAAATGTCCTTTTCTTTTTGGATTCAACTGAGTCCGGATGTTATTTAAAGTTTCCACATACTGAGCAATTTCCGCATTTGTTTTAACGGCATTAAGTTCATACAAGCAATCTGCTAACATTGCCAGTTTTGTTTTTTCCCTCTTTTTGTTGTGATAAAATAACACAATCACAACACCTTTTTAAAGGAAATGTTAGCCAAGTTGCTGTGAGCCTTCTTGGCTCTTTCTGGTTCTCACTGCCTTTGTGCTGAGAAGAGTTCTGTGCTTTTTTTCTACCCACAATGACTTGAAAGCCATATGGTAAGATGTAAAAGTTTGTACTTATTGGTGTTAGGCATCCTGAAGATGCCTGAATTCTCTAGAGCTCTTCCCATAAGAAGGCGTGCATCCTGTGTTCATTGAGAAATACAAGAAGGAATCTGACTAGGAAGGGTAGTTGTAGGGTTTGGAGTAATTTAGATTAAAAGGCTTGATTTTCTGGAATCGGAGATGTGAATTTTATTGTAGGGGTACTATAGCTGACTCAGTGAGGATAGGCCTTTCTCAGGAGGAAATCAAGGCTGCTTTCCTTTACAAGGTCTCTGCTGGAATCTGGTTGAGTAAGGCCATTAAACAGTTAGCCTTATACCTTTGGAAGATGTACAGAAATGTAGTTGATGTGGCTCAGAGTACATATGGCAGTTTTCCTGCCCACTCACCCAGTGAGTCAAAAAAAGGAAAATTGCTTCCACAGCACAAAGGGTTTGGGAGTTGGACAGATCCTTGCTAATGATTTTTGAGGGATGAAGTGACCTTTTCAGATCTTCAGATGTTGACAGAGGAGTAGCTTTAGTAACACGCCTAAGAAAGACTAAAGGCAAGGTAGTAGACTGAAGTGGGCATGGATTTTGCAGGGTTAAGGGGAGGGGATCAGGGAGACAGAGTCTACCTGGAATAAAAGTGTGTGTGTGTGTGTGTGTGTGTGTGTGTGTGTGTGTGTGTGTGTGTGTGTGTCTGTCTGTGTGTGTGTGTGTGTGTCTGTGTGTGTGTAGTGGTTGAAGTAAAAAAGAACAAGATGTTTATGGGCTTGTTTGGGGAGGAGTAGAACACCAACCCAAGGGCCTGGAACACTCATTTGTGTGTACACATTTGTGTATGTATTCATGTATGTTCTTGGGGATGGAATTAAAGGTGTTACACATGTTAGACAAGCACACTATTGCTAAGCTATACTCTGAGACCAGTGTTGAACATTTTTGTAGAGGGCCACTGAATTTGAGGGAGAGTCCTTGTCTCCCTCTCAAGTGAAGGTTGATAGCTGGCAAGACAAAGTAACATGACATTTGTCCAGGATGATACCTTGTACCTTGCATTTGGTGCTGTGTGTTTGCTTCCCAATGAAGGTCTGTCATGAATGGTTCCCCAATCTCACCCTGAAAGTCAGGAACCTGGCTAGAGAGATGATTCAGCAGTTAAGAGCACCGACTGCTCTTCCAGAGGTTCCCAGCAACCACATGGGGGCTCACAACCATCTTTAATAGGATCTGGTGCCCTCTTCTGGTGTGTCTGAAGCTACAGTGTACTCATCAATATATAAAATACATAAATTATTTTTTTTTTTAAAAAAAAAAGTCAGGAACCATCACCCTAAGAACTTCACTTTCAAATCCCAGACAGTGCCTGGAGGCAATATCCTCATCATTCATGTGATCAAACAGTTTCTGAAGCTGTATAACTCATGATATATTTATTCTTGAAGTAGTATTTTCCCAAACACCTTTTTGGCAGAATAACATTTTTTGATATTGGTACAGTAAAGACATGATGAGGTAGCTTAAGCATCTTTGGAATGTGATTATGTTTTTTCTCAAAGCCAGTAGTCTAGGAGAATGTGGTGGGTGCTGTGGATTCTGAGACCATCTTCAAGGACTTCATAACTTTTCTGTGGCTATAGAGTCCTTGCTGTTGATATTAACTGAGGAGTAGCTCCTCCTTGGCTTGCATTGAGGCACTCATTCTGTGCACGATTATAACAATTCATGTTTGACATAGAAAGGAATGGAATCAGGAGACATGCCAAAATAAAATTCATCAAAATGGCAGAAGTACTATTTAGTTTTCTTCTGGAACAAAGAATATGGAGTTGTTATTAGAACAACTTGATTTTCTTTATAAAAAATGGAAACATAGCATCTTGTAATTTTCCAGCAGTTCTTAAGTCTAAAGTAAGTGGATTGAGCTCAGCAGTCATATAAAAATATGTTTCCCACTTGCAAATGTTATTAAATCATATCATATATGTAAATAAACTTTAGACATACCTGTCTCTGGGCATGGTTCGCTAGGCTTATATATGAATATTTACTATGCTGGGATGGCAATGATATATTCAAGATGCAATTTGCATTCAAGCAGAATTATTTTTGCTGTGATCTGTTCCCATCATGAACAATATCCTGCCACTGCTGGCTTAACATGGGAAGCATACCATTACCCTATTTTCCCTGGAAGTAAATCCTGTTTCAAATGTGTGTTGTGGAATGAAGCAGGGAAATGTGCAATAGATTGTTCTCTGTGGTTCTTCCCTTCCCCCTGTGCCTGCTCCTCCTCCTGCTTCTCCTCCTCCTTTTTAATGTACCATATTATGGAGGATGGCTATAGCCTATTTTATCTTTTATACATTTTTATTTTGCAATGACCATAGCTTCTTGAAATCATATGTTTACAATGTAGGTTAAGGGGTGATTGGAATCAGTGCTCTGATAATGTTTATTAAATTTTTTCAACCATCCCAGGAGAAAGAGCTTTGTTGTCGAACCAGTTTGGGGGAAATCTCATGGGGACTAGCTATGGTTTTGATGTCTTCAGTTTTCTGCAGCCAGGGACTTGAACAGAAGAAGTGGGAGGACTGAGCTTGTGAAATTTAGATTGTCAGATTCCCATGCATGCCAGTCAGTGTGCATTTATAGAGACAACCAAAGAGATAGCTGCCCAGACTCAGACAATTATAGGTGTGTCCTGTTTTATACAACAGCTGCTGCTCTCAAGCCGGCTTGTCAATCAACATGATCATGAGAGTGGGGGAGGGAAGTGGCTCTGATTAAAAAAATAATCCATGGTACACCCTTTACTTTCTCTATCTCCTGCTAAGCCCAGGATTCCTTAATCAGATTTCCTCCAAGAAGAGATATTTGTAGGCATTGTGCTTTGGCTGTTTTTCTGTAGGAAATGAAAAAGGGGACCCTTTGACATCTTTGATCCCTACTGTACAAGGAATGAAGTACTCAGAAGGCACATCACTATTATTGTTAGGTTTCTTGGCTTTTTACTTTTGTGCAGTGGTTGATATTTGATTTATTAGTGGGGAGATGACAATATTGCAAGTACTCGTACATAGACCTAAGGCAGTATTCACGTGTATTATGTAGAACTGAAAGTTGTGAGGGAGGACATTTCTCAGGGAGAGAGAACAGAGCCTAGTTCTCTCCTATTCTGGAAGAGTTACATTCCACTGCCATGGCCTCATTAATCACACTGTGGAAGAAGATGCTTGTCTTACTTGTTTGGTTGGTCATTGTCAATATCTGTTTTCACTAGTCTTTAAAGTGCGCTTTGCAATAGTATGAGGCTTTTAATTGTGTTCATACTTACATGATTATTGATTGTTACTTAACTAGACCTGGTAAATTAATTTTCAAGCAAGTAGGTTGGGCAAAAGCTATCAGTTAGTAATATGAATTATATTTCTTACTAAATAATACTTTAGATCAGCAAAGTTATTCAAATCTGACCTGACTTTTAAAATTTGTTTTCATAATTTTATTTTGCAGGATAACAAAGCCACTGACTTTTGCTGATTGTGTTGGGGATGAACTTCCTTTAGGATGGGAAACTGTATATGATAAACAAATTGGAATTTATTATATGGACCACATAAATAGTAAGTAGATTGCCACATTTGCATTGTTATTTTTTCTTTTTATTTCACATAGAATCTCAGAAATGCTAAACCCTTGTTCTCTAAAACAAAGTGATCATGGTGCCCCATGAAATATTGAGGTTTTGTAATATGATATACTCTGTTCTCCTTAGCTGAGTAATGAATACACAAAGCTATTTTCTATAAGGAATAAATTCCCCAGGCATTCAGAAACAGAAAATTACCTCATGTTGATCGCAAAGTAGAACCTACACATTCTTAGAAGCCGCTGTGATTGTCCACCCCCCAGAGGCAATGTCTGGAGACATTTCCTATAGCCAAGCCTGAGAGAGGTGTTTTTGGCATGTTGTGGGTGGAAAGTAGGGTTGCTTCTCAACATCCTATAGTGCTTAAGATAGCTCCAACATAAAGAATGAACATACTTCTAATGTGAGAAGAGGTGAGATGTAGAAACCCAAACTCAGAAGCTATACCACATTCAGGATCTGTCCTCTAGGTCTTGCTCTTGGTGTTCTGCCTCTTCTTAATCATCAGCCTTCTTTAACCAGATCTTAATTAAGGTTCCATTTCTGACTCTCTTTGCATTTTAATTCTAGCTCCTTTCAGTACTTTTGTCATTATCATATTTTGACTGGCTTGTTTTCTGTGCTTCAGTTTATTCTGTATGGCTGTATACCCATGCTGTTCTTTACTTCTGTGACTTTGAAGTTCTTTTCTACTCTGGGCCTGTGAGGCTGACTACATAGCTTTCAGTTTCTTGGAACTGAATCTTTGTGTCTTAGAACTTGGAACAGTGAACTTTCTGATGTTGGACACTGAAACTACATCAGTTCCAGTGTTTCCAAAGCTTAGCCAATGATGTTTGGAGAAGGGGAATAAGTACTTCCCTGGCCCTCCTGCTCTTCAGGCAGGTATCCAAGTATCAGAAAATTTTAAGGTGGATCTACTGAATACTGGAAAGGACAGAAGATGAGAGACTGAAACTAAAGGTAGTGTTTTCACTGGCTCTTAGCATGCCCGGCATCTCATCACTGTGGATGTTCAGGGGAAGGTGGTCGTCTAGACTTGTCTTCCTAGCTAAGGTTCTAAGGGGAGGTTTTGAATACATACTCTCTTCCTCTCTGGGTCTCCTGGACCATGGGTATTGGCACTGTGGCTATATCACTAGGTTTTGTCCTTCTCAGGAACCCATGGCGTGGATGTTTATGCTTACCAAATGGCAAAGGGTCTATAAAGATTTCCTGAAGTTCCCAACTCTTAAGGGTTTAATACTCTCAAATGTAGACATGAACCTATGAGCAAATAGAGACAAAGGATTTTTTCCAGCCACCGTAAAAGTATATCCCACCACATAGGAAACAGTAGGTGAGGAACAACAGTTGTAGTGTCATACCAACTCCTTCCTTATAGATCTTCAGAGAATCCAACTTTGAAATTCTTTAAAGCACAAAATCTGAGGAATCAAGTATTAACATTGGAACTGTACAGGTTGATGATGAAGTAAGATCAACAAATAGATCCTAGACTGGCAGGCTACAGGTTCCCAAGACCCTCAGGGGCTCTGAAATAACGTGAATAATGCTGTTCACCTGGCTGGTTACAGTGGGTCTCACAGCTGAATAAACACCAGGAACATCTGGGCAGTTATTAAAAAGCCCTGCCCTTGTCTTACCTTAAGCCAACTGTATCTGAACTCCGATGCTGGGGTAGAGTTCTGACTTTTGGTATTTTGCATTTTTATTTTCCTAATTGACATACTAAATGCTTGGAGAGCTTTTTAAGAGTCTGGGGTGACAGCGGTGACTGAATAGGGTCAAGTAGGTAGGGAGAGTATTTCCAAGGGGGTCTTCTTGGTTTGGAACATTTACTCTGTCTCTGCTTCAGCCTCTTTGTCTGCCTCTGCCTCTGTCTCTTTCTTCCCTCTCCTCTCCTCTCCTCTCTCCCCTCTCCTCTCTCCCCTCTCTCTCCCCTCCTCTCCTCTCTCCCCTCCCCTCTCCCCTCCCCTCTCCCCTTCTCCCCTTCTCTCTCCCCCTCCCTCTCTCTCTCCATCCTCTCTCTCTCTCCCTCCCTCCCCCCCCCTCCCTCCCCCCCCCCCCCCTCCCTCCCTCCCTCTGTGTATGTGCACATGTGCATGTGACAGACAAGATATAATTTACCTTTCTAAAGCCCTTTGAGATAAAATCCATACATCATAAAGGAAGCCATTTTAAAGTAAACAGTCAAATTGTATTTTGTACATTTGTGCAGCCAGCTTTAGTTGCAAAACACTCTTATTTAATGCAAAGGGAAACCCACCTCCTTAAGCAGTCACCCTGCAATCATCTTTTCCACAGTCTCTGGTAATTACCAATCTGCTTTTTATCCCTGCATTTTTGCCTATTCTAGACCTTTCATATCCATGGGGTCAAACCCTATGTTCCCTATTGGGTCTGGATTTCTTTAGTTAACATTGTGCTTTTAAGACTCTTCCATGTTGGAGCCTCTCTATGCTATTCCAGCAAGTCTTCATGACCCTTAGCATGTTATGGGAGGGGAAACTAAGACCTGAATTTCTTTGAGGATAGGATTCAGGTTGATTCCCAGTATGGCTAGCTCAGATGAGGCTATTTTGTGCTACTTACAGTAAAAGAGGAAAGCTTAGGATGAAGTAATATATTGTCTGGCATGGTCTTGCTTTGGATAGTGAAAGGCCAATGTATGAGAATGATTTGTGTTTTGGAGACTAGCTTACAACTACTTTGAGTCTGTGTAGAAGGAGTTGAAGTCAGGAAGTAGGAATTCCACAAACTGGAATTTGAGAAAAAAATTGGAGCTGGAGACATGTCTGTGCCCTCCCCAGGCCTGCAGAATGAGAAGGCAGAAGTGGGGAATGTTACAGTTGTGTCAAGAGATAAAGAGGTCAGGAGAGAATACAAAGACAGTATTGGGGGCAGTAGTGTGTAAATTATTCCACATTAAAGAGGTCTGTGGGAAGAATGTCATAAATGCCCTTTAGCTTTACAGTTATAAGCCCATTAAGGGTCATCTCCAATGCTTATTTTCTTGTATTTCCTTCCCTTTTATCTCTGTAGCATTTTCTTGTGTGAGCTATGAGTACTTTAGTAAAAGGTGTGACACTCTTCATAAAGGTTCATGATGTAGACTCTTTCATATTATTCATTCTGGTAATTAGTTAATTAACTGGTCGCATAAACACCTGTCAGTCAACTTGCAGAGTTCACTCTCAGCTCACTTGTGACTTTCCCTTTTTTACTTCAGAGCTTACTCAGATTGAAGATCCAAGAGAGCAGTGGAGGCGAGAGCAGGAACGCATGCTGAAGGAGTATTTAATTGTAGCCCAGGAGGCTCTCAATGCCAAGAAAGAAATCTACCAGATCAAGCAACAGCGGTTTGAGCTAGCTCAGGAAGAATATCAACAACTGCACAAGTTGTGTGAGGATGATGGCCGCTCATATACCAGCTGTGAGTTGACTTTTCTCCTTCAATGAACATCTGTTTCTTTAAAGCCACTCTCTTGGCTGAGTTCTCTGAATATGGTCAGTTGTATTTGGGCAAGAAAGCTTTGTAAAGTCTTAGTCACATACTTTTAGGCAATCCATATTTATCAAGTTGTCTGTGTTGGACGCAGATTCTGGACTATGGTGGTGACTAACAGAGAAAGATCAGGTATGAATGATAAAAAGTAAATATCCATACAATTTCAGGCTGTGTGGGAAACAATCTTCCATTTCATGATTGCCAGGTTTCACTTGGAGGGTTCTGCTTAGAGATGGCTACAGTTAGCACTGCTTGTCTGAAAATGAGCTCTTGAGTAAGCCCACAGAACAGCTTTCTGAGTACTGAATGGGGAGATTTGGGAGTCTGTAACTGTCAGTCTCCTAACAGTGTAAAAAGGCTGTTCCTGGACTTTAGGACTTCATTGGTCAGAACACTGAGGGAGTCTAACCCAGGTATCTCTGACTCTTAAATAAGAAGCTGTTCTCTGCTGATCTCAAATGGAACCTTGGAGGGTTCCATTTAGAGGCTGCCAGAGGTGGGCTCTCATTTTACTAGTGCTTAGCAGGCACCTAGGTGTAGAAGGATCCAGGTTCAGTTTCAGAAACCAGAACCTTTTGTGACATGAACAGTCACTATATGGACATGCATGATCCTTCCCAAAAGAAATGCCTATACACATATCTTAGCCACCATTGTTTTGGGTGGCAATGACCTTGGGGAGGGAAGGAAGGAGGAAGGAGAGAGAGAGAGAGGGGGGGGGTGGGGGGGGTGGTGGTGGTGGTGGTGGTGGTGGTGGTATGAACTTGGTACTATTAGATTTTGCTTTATGTCTGATTGTGACATGGGGGTGGGGAGGAACCTACTACTGACACTGTATTTTTACCAGGTATTTACTGTGGTAATGGAGCTTTGACCACTAAAGATACAATCATAGCATTTTTGTATTGCAAGTCAGAATGGAATTGAGGCCAAAGGGCTGTATGCCTTGTGCTTTTTTTGTTGCAACTGCTGAAGGTGAAAAACTTAGAAGCTATTGCATATTGGCGAAGGGTTTCTCCCTGAATCAGGAATTTAAAGTATTTCCATTGCTCTGTTTCTTGAGGGAATGGCAAGGGTATAATGATGTGTTGTTTTCAAGTCATTTTATCTCTTGGTCATATAAGACATTGGTTCCTCCTACTTTATTTTTTTGAACTTTCCACTAGAAAGTGATAGATCAACTCAGCACTGAGCTATAGAGGCTTTCTTCTCTCCACAGTTTTCTTTTAAGACTGCTCTAATTTTTGTAGGAGGGCAGTATTGGTCTCATAGAATGCATTAACATGTATCCCTTCTGTCCTCTCTGAAAGAGTTTATGAAGGGTTTAGTATCCATGCTACCTTAACTATTGTGGTACCATTCACTAGAAAAGTCCTGGTGTATAAACTTCTTTGTGGAAACTTCTCAAGTAGATAAAGACCTATTTAAATTTGTGTTTCTTCTTGAGTTCATTTTTGTATTTATATGTTTCAAAAGTTTATCTACTTCATTCAATTCCTAAATTAACAGTCTTTTCTGTGAAGTATCAGCAGTAAATATGTTAAAGTTTGTTGGCCATTCTATCTCAGTGCCATCTACTCAACCATGCTGTTATTGTGCTAAAACAGTTAGAGGCAGAATTTGAATAAACTAAATTATGTTCCAGTAAAAAATATAAATACAGGTAGCCAGCTACATTAAGCCTATAGGAAGATAGTTAGATGGTAATCTGAGCTATCAAGTCTGAAAATTATTTTTTTAATGTTCATAGGCAGGCTGTGAGGTAGGTGGTCTCTTCCTTCATGCCTGATATTAATCATTTATGTTTTTTCTCTCCTTTGTGTGTGTGTGTGTGTGTTTGCGCGCGCGCGCGCGTGCAAATTCACATGGAGACTAGAGATCTGTATCAATCGCTCTCTATATTATTTTTTTAAAACACAGTCCTCACTGAACCTAGGCCTCCCTGATCAGATTAGACTGACTGGTTAGTCCATCATGTGGGTTCCAGAAATCCAATTCAAGTCCTTGGGTTTGGCATCAAGTGTCTTACCCATTAATCCATCTTGCTACCCCTTTCTTTTTCTAGTTTTATTAAAGCAGAACTGTAGGTTACTGATTTAAGACATTCTTTTTTTGTACATACCCTTTCAAGTTATAAATTCATCTTTAAGTTCTGTCTGACTCTATTTCTAAACAATGTAGCACACGGGGCTTTTTTTCTATTTCTTTTCTTTCATATATATATATATATATATATATATATATATATATATATTTCCCCTAGACACTATACTGAATGAAATTTCAGTCTTTTTATGGCCCATCATGTAGTGTTCTCAAAGGTGTGAAGGTCACAGACTTAGAGCCTCAAGGTCACACTGAGCTGAAGCATTGACTTATACTTGGGTCTGAGGTCATATAGTTAGCAATTATTAATCTTCCAGAAAGTTACTTGGCAGAAACAAGTTTAATCCATATAAGATTAGCACTTTTTGTAGCTAAAGAAGAGGTGGATATTGACAGTGTTTTGTTGCTTCCTTGTTTTATGTTAGCCATAGTATTGTATTTCTTTCCAGAAATGCTTATGTGCTTTATTTCACACATATTTTGGTTATGTCCCCAAGAAAAGATCCAAATTCAGACTTTAGAAGGCAATAAATGGCATGAAGAGATGCCTCACAAGTTAAGAACTCTTGTTCTTCCAAAGAACCTGGATTTGGTTCCCAGAATCTACCTGATGGCTCACAACTGTCTGTAAATCCAGTTCCAGGGGATCCCATGCCCTCTTTTAACTCTGTCAACACAAGGCACATGTGGCACACCAACATACAAATGAACAGAGTAAAACATATCACCCATAAAATAAAATCAATAAATCTAAAACAAAATTTTGTTTTAAAAAGAAGGGAAACAGAAGGAGGTATGTCAGGAAAACTTGAAAAAGAATTTTCTTTTCAGTGACTGGAAAAGGTAAACTTAGTCAAAGGAAGTATGTGCTAAGACCTGGCAACTACTAGTTTAGCTAGGCCTGAGCATTGAGACTCAGCAGTATATGACTTTGAAAACACAGACATCCTTAGAGTACTTGATTTGAGGAAGAGTAAGTGAGGCACTTCAGTATCATGCTTAGTCTATGGAGCAAGGTTACTCACAAGTCCAATGGAACTAATGCACTGACAAGATCATTTCTTTTTTTTTTTTTTAAATATTTCCATGGGCTTTTCATTCCATTGATATTTAGATAAATAAATAATTATACTCAATTACATTCCTTCCTCCAGTTCGAAAGACTCAAGATACTGTTTTTGAAGGGACTTCTGTGTCACCAGGAGAAGTATCTGATGACTCTGAGTATAGTGATATTTGGACATGTTCAACAGGTTCCATCTCCTGACTTGCCAGAGTAACCTTCTAGACTCAGTAGATCCAGGAGTAGGCTGTTTTGAAGGCCAGAGTTGGGCCTGTCTGTTTTCAGGAAAAGGCTGGAGATGCCAATGGAGCTTCCTGGGGCCTATCAGCTCACCAGGGAAAAAGTCAGCTATGAATGGAATCTAGGAGTTAATCCAAGTGGTTTATCAAGTGGCTGCTGTCCCTAGGGTTTCCACCAGCCCTTTTCAGTGTTCTGTTTAACCTGAGCTACTGATTACAATGAGGAAAACCCTGCTAGTCATGACTCAACTGAATTCTTTCTAGCCACAGGGTAAAGTTCAGTAGAGTCCTGTTGGCTTAAATGTCTATAATCTAACAGATGTCTTATACTGTCACAACAGAGGACCTGGGACCATGTTAGGAGTTTCTTCTGGCTGGATCCATAGCACATCTGGCTCCAACCGGCAACATTGGATCTCTCTGTGTGCCAACTGGTCAATTCAAGCAAGGAGGTAGCAAGCCTCCTTGCTGAGGTACTGGGAACTGAGTGAGAACTGTCTATCTAGATTTGCTTCCTATTAATTAATTTTCTCCATTGGAATAACTTTAAGCAAAAGCAAAACTGTATTTAATAAGCTAATGTTTTGAATATGATTGCCAATTATAAGCACAAGTTGTGATCTTCATTGTTCTCTTTTTTTCCTCTTTGTTCTCTGAAGAAATTGAATATAAGCCTGGGAAGATAGATTAGTCATTAAAGTGCTTGCCTTCTGAGTTCAGTCTCCAGAAACCATGCAAAAAGCTGGGTGTGGTAGCACATGCTTCTAATCCTAGCACTAAGGGAGGTAGAGATAGGTGGATTCCCCCAGGGATTGCCAGCCTAACCTACTTGGCAAGTTCCAAGCCAGTGAGAAATCTTGTCTCAAAAAGGTACTGCTTAAGAAACAAAATCTGAGTCTGTCTGTGAGCGACACTTGCATGCATACCAGCACACACATCTATTCTGTCACACAGATGAACAAGCACAAGTCCACACAAGCACAAACCTCAAGGTTGTGGAGAGAGACAGAGAGAGACAGAGAGGAGAGGAGATGGGAGGGAAAGAAAGTGAGAGACATCTGTGGGACTAAACGATTTCTTTCAGGCTATGTACCCAGATGATAGAAATTCAATTGGAACTCATTGTGTTTGTGACCTTCAATTGTCTATACTCTTTCTTAAACAACGAAGAGACATTGCAGAAGTGCTGGTTGCAATTTTGAAACACGTTTGGCACTCCTCCATTTTCAAGTTATCTAAAACTGATTGACTATAAATTAATAAGGTGTCTAGAAATTATGCAAAATACATGGGACAACTATAAGGGAGAGTACTTACTGTTTCTTGACTTTCTTGTGTCCCACACAGGATCATTAATGAATGGATATTCATTTTTTGCACAGATATTTAGTACCTGCTGTTGATATGAATTTAAATGCTGGGGACACAATTTATCCTTAATGGCTGATTGTCAGGAAAATGAGGCAACAGCGATAAACATAGAAACAAACTAGAAGAGCCATTTCTAATGCTGGAACAGAAGGGTGTGGAGAGAATTGGAGGAGCGGAAGTGCATTTTGTCCACACCCTTCACACATTTACCCCCTGAGCTATATAGAATCACCAGAATGAAACTTTATTCATTGGAAATAAAAGATTTTGTATCAATATTGGGCCATCTGGTATCTAAGAATATCCAAGCCTTGACCTTTTTGGTTCCTGACCAAAACAGATTCAGATGTTCAGATGTATTAGAGCAAACATGTCTCCAGGCACAGAGATCACAACCCTCCTAAATGTCTCTGAGCACTGAACTCACTGCCTGGTATACAGTTCTAGTTTATGCTTTGTATACCACTGGAGATGAAGCACTTCTACAGTTGGACATACCTTTATTTTTCCTACTGTTCCATTTTGCAGAATTCTCTCCTACGTGTTTCATTGCAACATATTCCTCTGTTTGTCTTCCTTTTACTGATTAATGCATTCTTTATCTCAGCATTTTTTTTCTGTAGTTACTCCCTCATTCTTGTGAAACTCTAGCCTCTGCATGAATTCAGATGAACTATGTGACCATTCACAGGAGCTTTTGGAAGAAATTCTTGCCTGGGGTAGAATTGTACTCTGAGCCACAGGTCTGCAAACTATGTTAGCCCTGCAGGCTAAATTCTATCAATGCAGGTGTTTGCAAAAACATTTTCTTGGAAATGAGCCATGACCATTCACTCACTTACTGTCTATGGCAGTTAAGCAGCAGAATCAGGTATTTGAGACAGACTATCTTGCCCAGAGAGCCAAAAACAAACAAACAAACAAAAAACCCAACAACAACAACAACAACAACAACAAAAACCTAACATAATTTGTATTTCTCTCTTCCTGGAAAAAGTTTCTATTCCTCAGTCTAGACCAGCAGTTGTCAACCATGAGGACAAGTCTCCTGGAGAGGGCCTTTTTCAACTGCTACCGACTGTTAATTATCAAAGGATGGAGTTAGACACTTTTATTGTTCCTCTCTTTAAAGTCCTGTAGATAGTTCCTAAATTGAGGTCTGGTGGTCTAGATTAACTGTGACTTGTCCCATCTAGCAGCAGGAATGTAACTTTATTATCCTGGTTCCAAGAATGAGCTGAGCTGCCACAAGTGTTTCTGGGTGCCTGGGAAAGAGGCAGTCTTATCTCCGGTGAGAACATGCTGACTCATCCTGGATTCTTTGGTCAGGTGGTGGCAAAGCTTGACCTTATCAGCCATCAGTGCTGCCAACATTCTTTCTGAGGCTCCAAGCCCATCCCACTCAGACTATCTTCCATCGGCACTCAGCTAAAGGTTTTCTCATCTGCTTGTCTGGTTTAGGATTGAGAGCTTTAGGCAGTCCTGTCATCCTTTTGTTTCCCTTCCCACAGGCAGGTTGGAGCAGGCCAGAGAAAAATAGATCACACAGCATTTTTCTCACATGTTAGTCAGCAAGCCTGAATTCTGAAGGCTACAGGAGGGCATGCCTATTTACTGAGAGCTAATCCCCAAGAGCTCAAAAAAGCTGTGGTTCCCTCCTGTGAATGATGGAGTAGTGTAGGTCAAGTCACTACAAACTCAAGTGTTTTTCTTATAGAGGGGAAACACTATCCTTTTCTCTGTTTGACAAAGAGTTTTCTGACAATATGTAAAATACGTATGAAAGGCATTTCTGTGATAATAACGTATAATACTTTGCATTTTGTGATCCAGCTAAAGCTATAACATTATTGTTATCCAAAGCAACATTATGTTCCTGAACATATTCCTTAAGTTATTTAATGCCTTTCTACATTGAACCGCCAATAGAGAAGAGATTCTTGAGGTGGATGCCTGGTTTTTATTATAAACATTGGATTGAAGATAGGTACCTTGTAATAAATGTGACATGTGTGCTGTGAAGAGGGGTCAGGAGTCCAAGGTATTTTTTTGGACTCTGAAAGTGATTCTGATAGATTTACTGGAACTGAGGATTTTATTTATAAATTGAATTATACTATTAAAAGTTTTGCCAGTGTTCACAACTATTCTTAGCATCTAGAGATTAAATATATTTGCAGCCATGGATACTCGGATTGCTTTTCCCTCATCCCAGAGATAGAATTTCTTAATTTTAGAGAGTAACAGAAATGATTTCAGTGTAGTAAAAGCTGACATTTCATATTGTTTTACCTGTAGACGTGGACGACGTGCCTGGACCCACGTGCTTGGACACTAAGCATTTCATGAACAATGGAGTCTCTCTGAGATTGGGTAGAGGGTTTTAGTTGGTGGGTTTGGAGCCTCTGAGATAGTAGTCTTGTTTTATTGAGCCTACCATCTAGATCTTAAGAATGCTGAGGATGACTACTGCTCAGTGTTAGGATTATGTTAGGGAGAAGCAAGAGATAGGGTAGGGAGAAGGATAGGGAGAGGTTGCTGTGTAGATGTCCAGTTGTGGCCAGCACAGCTCTCATGTATTTTTCAAGTCCCTGCTAATATTTTCTGTGAAGTTTCAGAGGCAGGAACAGTTTTATGGTGGTGAGTTTTACTTCATGTTACTTAGTCAGTCTCCTCTCTCTCTCTCTCTCTCTCTCTCTCTCTCTCTCTCTCTCTCTCTCTCTGTGTGTGTGTGTATGTGTGTGTGTGTGTGTTCAGGGAGTACACATAATTATAATTATGGGGGGTGCACATATGAGCATCTGAGTGCAAAAGTATGTGGAGACTAGGTATTGTTCTTCAGGGGCTTTAGTTTGCTCTTACTATTATTTACTTTTTGGAGACAGTGTATCTCACTGATTAGGCTATTCTGTCTGGCCAGCAAGTTCCAGGGATTCAGCTATCTCAGCAGTGGAATTACAAACAGCCCCCTGCTCCCCCTCCCCCAGTGCTTGGCTTTTTACATAGCTTCTGTGGCAGGTACTTTATGGATAGAGCTTTCTTCCAAGCTTGGTTGTTACTAGTTCTTAACATGGAGTTTGATGTTCAATTTTAGTGCAAAGGGGGTTAGTTTCAAGCCTCAGTTGGAAGGATCACAGATACTGACTATTGGGGTGATCCTGAATTAAATTTTAAAAGTTTAACTTGAGTGTACTGAGATTAACAATTTTAGTCTCATTTACATATTACACTTAACTATTTAACTGGGGGCTTTTAAGCTTAGGTGTGGGAGTTATACTTGATGTGGAGATCATGTGTATATGATGTGTGCATACAAATGTGGGTATTGTGGAGGTTATGGAGCAACCTTAGATGTTGTTCTTTATATTCCACCTTGAGACAAGCCATCTTGTCCTTTCACATCTCTGTATACCAGGATATGTAGCCCAAAAGCTTCTGGGTATTCTCTTGTCTTCACGACTTACCTTGTAGGAACATTGAGATTAGAGATGTGTTATGGCTTCATGTGAGTTTGGGGGATTTAAACTTAGGTCTTGATATTTGCAAAGGAAGTACTTTGCTCATTGAACTGTTTCCCTGGCCCTGATGTAGAGATTTTCTAAAAATAATTTTTGCCTGATAAGAACAATGTGCGAGGAGGTAAAGAGATACCTCAGCAATTAAGAGCACTGGTTACACTTCTGAAGGAACCAGGTTTGATTCTTAGCACCTGCATGGTGTTCTCACAAACTCCAGTTCCATGGAGTTTGCCCTCTTCTGGCTCCAGGCACATGGACACCAGGCACTCCATGGCACACAGATATACATGTTGGCAAAACACCCTTACATATACAATTTTAAAATTTTAAAAATAATATTGTTTAAACCACAAACATTCATTGTTGACCTTAAATGAAATCCATGAATTAGGTAACATTGAAAGTTGTAGAATTTGGAAAGACATTCTTATCTAAGAATTCTGGTGTGTGGGGAGTAAATTCCAGGCTGGTGCATTCTGTGAAGATTTCTATGAATGATTTGTATTCCTAGCCTAAGAATTATAGATTTTGTTCTTGTTTGTACAGGGTCTCACTCAGTAGCTCATGCGGGCCCTCAGTTTAAAGCCGTCCCCTTGTCTCAACTTCCCAAATCCTGGATTACAGGCGTGAGCTACCACACCCAGCTAAAAATTGTGTTATAAAAATGTGTTTCTCCATGTCCTTGAGAGATCACAATTCTAAGTATAAGACAATTTGAGATAAAGTTGGCAGACACTGCACTCTTCCAGATATTTATTTCTAGTATATTCAGTTGTTTGAAGTTCTGACTAAATGGGGTTTAAATAGTAGATTTTCCATAGAGCTGTTTTTAAAATAGGAGCTCTGAACTGCTCAAATTAACTTTGGATGTGGTTCTAATTGAAGTTTTAAATAATCCTGCTGTGTAAGCTACTTGATGGTTTTAAGCTGTCCTTTCCAATATAAAGTGAGGGAAGGATCTTGAATTAAATTCTAGTTGTTAGCATCTAAGTTAACTATAAGAGGAACAGTCTGTCATAGGTACTGAAATCACAGGAGGCTAATGATGCTCGGGTAGCTTGACTCACAGATAAAGACCATGGAACTGAGGAAGAGAATAGCGATTAACTTACTATAGTACAAACCACCAAGAATATAGCTATATAAACAAAGGTGACAGAAAGAGAAGGAAAAAAAACAGTATAGAGAGGTGAGAGCATGGGGAGAGAGGAGAAGCAGCTACTGTCTGTCTCAAGACTCTGGAATGCAGGAAAGTTTGCAGCTTCGAGAGGACAGAAATGGGCAGAATCAGATCTGTGAGGCCTATTCACACCATATTAATGACATTGTGTCTTTAGAAAGCATTAAATCACATTTATGGTACTGTTTAAGAGTCTATGGATTTATTTTAGCCAAATATCCAAACAGACCTAGAATCAAAGTATGATCATCTTACTTCAGTTTCAAGGGAACAAGTAACTTGTGGGTACACTACCTTAATCTGGTTAGACTGACATAGTAACTAGATTTTGACATAACTAGAAAACTAACTGCTTTATAATTTTATATATTTCAGTGTTCCTTTGTTTTCTTTCTTGTGTCAGCAATTATCCATCTGGAGAGCATATACAATAAAGAAATTCTTTAACATACAGCCATGGAGAATAACAATAGTTAACATGAATCTATCTGTTAGGCACTTCTGTGTGTTTATATGAGAAAGAGAGTAACAGAGAAAGAATAGTTTTCCATATCAATCTTTTTTCCCTTGTGTCTAAGTGAGCTTTATTCATCATAGGTTTGTAGTAGAAGCAAACAGTTTACTTCCTTGTAGCTTATGTTTCGTTAGGCGATAATTCAGTAAATATTAATGCAAAAATCATTAAGGTTGTGAAATGTTAATTATTTAGGAGTCAGTGCCTAAGTGTAAACCCCAGACTGAGAATCAGTTATTAACATGATGAATCAGAAGTTACTTTTTTCTATTTGTTTAAAAGATGCTAATATAAACTAAAATATTTTCATTTTCCTTAGCCTTCTCTGGATATTCAACTAATACAAAGTATGATCCACACCAGATTAAAGCAGAGATAGCAAGTCGTCGAGATAGGGTAAGTAAAACAAGGGTTTCCACAACTAGAAGCACAGTGTGTATTTTTATGTAACAATACTTATCATGATTCATTGTGGGATCATTGTATGGCTGACACTAAGATATTGGTAAAATTTTTATTTCCTGAATTACTGATGCATTTTGCTTTATTTTTCACTTGTTTTGTCTTGGCAGAAAAAAAAGTTTTGTTTTTTTTTTTAAAAGCAATTTCTCATCAGACAAAATGTAGCCAAGATCCATTGCATGTTTCATAGGGTAGACTATTCAACCATTTGGGATGATGGCATGATATCAGGGCCAAGTATCACAGGGCTGCTTCTCTGTGCCATTAGGATACCACTTTTGACCCTTGATAGTTGTTCTTCTTGGGTTGCTAGTCCCAAAGGGCCAGCTCCTATAGAAGCACTTTATCAAAAGTATGCTGATCCTTTCTTGATGACACCTTTGTTCTTTAAGTGACACCTTGTCTCATTTTTTAGACCCTTGTCCACCTGGTTGTGTGAGAGAGGACTCATGCATTGTTTTGTGACAAAGCTCAGGAAATATCTTGATAATGAAGCCTTTTCTTTTACTAGTGTGCAATTCCTAAAGTGGGCTATGTGTTTTAGTTCTTAAGACTGATCACAGCAAAGAAAACCACCTGGGGATCTTTGTGAGCTTGCAAGTTTTGTGGACCTATTTCTCAGTGGTTTGATGGAGAAGTAGAGTAGGTTTAAATCTGTGTAATGAACTTTATGAGGGGATTGAGGTTCAGGTAGTCAGAGGCTACAAGTATTCTTGGTACTATCTAAGAGGAGTAAATACAAGGGAAGATGACAAAATCTTATTTGCTGTGTGATATGTACATTGTTACCCTCAAAAATAAGTACTTACCATTCCCTACTTGCATATGATCTGCCAGGATTAGGGAGTTAAAAATTATTCTTTGGAGAATTTCATTCATGTATCTTATGATATATGATCATATCCATCATGTTTCCTTCTAGCTCTCTCCCTATCTATATAAACAGATCCCTTTCCCAACTTCATTCCCTTTTCCTTTTTTTCTTTTTTCTTTTTTTGATAGCCTATGTCCAATTAGTGTTGCCTGATATGGGTATGAGGATATTTACATTAATATGGGAAGCCTACCAGTGGCCATATCCCAAAAAGATTATTTTTTTTCCCTTCCCTATCAGCTACTAAGTGCTAAGAACTCCTCAGTAAGGGAACGTCTTCCCATCTATGCTGGAATTTTGGCTAATTTGTTTTTGTGCAGGTCTTGACAGACAATCACAGTTGCTGTGAGCTCATGGGTGTAGTAACATGCTATGTCTGGAAGACAGTATTTCATCCCACTACTCAGGATTGGGGATTTTTAAGTCTGTGCAAGGCAGTTTTCCTAGAAATAATGGAAGGTGAACGATCCATGCAGTTGAATGCTAAGGAAGAACTTGGATGACTGTTGTATAAATAATTTATCATGGCTTACATTTGGAAAAAAATGTTTTTAGCTTTCCAGATTAAAACGAGAGCTGGCCCAGATGAAGCAGGAGCTCCAATACAAAGAAAAGGGTGTGGAGACCTTACAAGAGTAAGTTACTTGCATGTGTGCATGAGAGCATTTTCACATGTGTTTTCAAATATCTGACACAGTTGGTGCTTGGACATGTCATGTATCTTCTTCTTGAAACTACCTTGTTCCTTTAAATGGAAATACTTGGGAAATAAAACCCTTTATATATATGCATACTTTTATATAGCTATACTCCTTAAGACACACATGACAATTTACCTTTAAACTCAGGACTTTATTAGTTTCTTTTTAATTTTTTAATTCTAAAAATAAATTGAAATAAAATTCCAATCTAGTTCTTCAGTATTAGTAGTCACACCTGAAGTTTTCAATGGTCATATGTGGGTAGGACTTATTTTCTCTATCATGACAATAGTGATATTTTGGGCTGGATAACTCTTGTTGTAGACCATCCTGAACACCAAGGAAGTTGTGTAGCATCTCTGACTTCTACACACCAGCTGTCAATAGCTTTGTGACTGACTTGAAATGTGAGCTACCATGTGGTTGCTGGGAATTGAACTCAGAACCCCTGGAAGAACAGTCAGTGGTCTTAACCACTGAAACATCTTGAAATGATCCCTTGAAATGTGTCCAGACCAGTGGTTCTCAACTTTCCTAATGCTGTGACCCCTTAATATAGTTCTTCATGATGTGGTGACTCTCAACCATAAAATTATTTCATTTCTACTTCACAATAGTAAGTTTTGCCACTGTTATGAGTTGTAATGTGAAGATTTTTAGAGAGTGAGGTTTGTCCAAGAGGTTGTAACTGACAGCTAACGAACAACTGATCCAGATGTTTTCCAATGCTGGCAATTAAGAAGCCCAGAGCTATCGGCTAGACATTGGGCAGCATAGGTTATAGATTCCCATCATCACAAAAAGTATTGTTAAATGGTGTCATCCAGAAGACTTCCTTCTTTTCACACCCTTGCAATTAGAGTTGTATTACTATAAACTTGTTGAAGACTATTTTCTTATAATTAGTAAGTTGTATTAAATCAGCACATTAAGTCAACAAGAGTCTATATTTTGCAAATGATAATGGTGTTGGCCTGGAAGAGTTTTCCTTAAGAAACAGTAATCAGACTACTATTTCTTGGGAATCCTTTTAGAGGCTGGCTCCACTGGCTAACTTAGCATGTGCTTCATACTTCCTATGAATGTGTTTCTCCTCTTTACATGATTGTTTTAGCTATCTTGCCTGCTACAACAAAATACCATCATCTGGGACTTGATGAACAGTCTTGAATTTTATAATTCTGCATGAAGTTTGGAAGTCTGAGTCCATTCCTAAAAATGACTTAGTCCCTGTCTTACAGTCACCTTTACACTGTATCCTTACATGGCTGAGAGAGAAGTCATTTAGTATTGCTCTCTCTCCCTTTCTTTTGAGGACTTGTGGGTTCACTTACGCCTTTGTCTAACCATTGGCCCTGTCCAAATATCTTCACATTAGAGAATAGGACTTCAACAGAAGAATTGGGGAGAGATACAAACATGCAGTTGATTAGCAGTGCTGATCAAGTTCAGTTGTCCAGAGTACAAAATTACCTGATACCTAGTTAACCTTCAACAAAGTATTGGTCTATCTGCATGGTTACTGTGGTTGGTAAAAATGAACAGCATGGAATGTTTTGTATTCTGAATTCACACTCAGTAACACAGTAACAAACATGAGGGCACCATTGTTTGTCTTTATGAAGAGGTAATGGTTTACTGTATTTGACAAGTATAGTTACCTTAGCCCTGTGAAAGGGGTATAACCTGAACATATCAGACTCTAGTTTTGAACATTAAATTAAGATTGACTAAGTTTTCTTTTCCACGTGTGTTTGTGGTATATTTGTATATGCATATGTGAACTGTAAGGACATGCACGTGGAGGCCTGAGACTGACATTCGGGAGTGTTCATCACTTTCCACCTTATTCATTAAGATAGGGTTTCAGTGGAACCTAGAACTCCTCTCTCCACCTTCTGAGTGCTACAATAATAGACCGGCTCTCACAACTACCTGATAATTATATGAGTTCTGGGCATCCATATTCTGGGTGTTTGCTGCTTATCCACCAAGTACTTTAACTTGTGAGTATCCATCCCAGGAATGACTCTTGTAGTCTGCCAGGATTGGCTTGGTTCAGGGTTGTTTTATTTGTCCCTTTATTAATGTTAAGGTCGTCTGGGTGCCAGGGATGACAGAAAACAAAGGATTTGTTAGATTTTGCCTGGGGAACCCCAGGCTTTCTCTGGCTCTAATTCCCAGGAATGTTAAAAGATGGCCCTTTCTCAGAAACACAGGCATGCCCCCTGCAGGTAGGTTTTGATAAGCCGATCAGCATAATGCCATTTGAGCTCTTTTAAAGTCATTACCCTCCCTCTTTGTTGTTCACTAGCACTGAGCAGTCTGTTTGTGTGGTCTGCCTCTCTTTCACTTCTGCAGTCTGAGATTCTTTTAATTAGCAGTTAGCACAGCTGTTTTTGTTCTTCTTTTTAAAAGTTTTTGTCTTAAGCAAATCAAGTTTCTTCTCCAACACTGCTCTGTTGGAAGCTGCATTGTCACCTTATACTTCCTGGCTACTGACTTTGATGCTCATTTGGTCCACTTGATGCAGCCAGTGTACTAATTCAGGCTCTTTATCTTCCCATCCCCCATCATCCAGAGAACCTACAGATCACCCAGCGTTCTTAGGATGTTTCCTTGTTTTGAGGCTATTCTGCTAAAAGGGATGAATAAAGAATAAAAGCAAACCAATAAATGGATCTGATAAGTTATCAAAAGTTGCCTGGATTATGTAGTTGAATAGGAGTTTGATTTCCTGCTTTCAGTGTTCTTTGCTACTGATAGTTTTACTCTATGATGCTGGATAATCTAACATTTTCATGGTGAGCTCTGTGTATGCAGTCCATTTCATTTTTTATTTGCAAATGTTTTGAGGAAATTGAGTGGGGTTCAGAAAGAATCTGAAAAATGTACAGCAGCCCCAAGGCTCACAGGGGAGCTGAACTATGCTTTTCCCTAAAGGCTGTGACTTTTGGTGGGGATTGCTTTTCTAGGTGCCCAGTGCTTCTCCTGGCCCATTGTGGATAACCTGTTTCCCAGTTTGAATACACTGTTTGTAATATCCAGTTAAGATTGTGTAATATAGAACCTGAAATATGTTGGGAACTGGGAAATGGACTTTCCTTTGACCTTGCTGGGAAGTGGTGCATCTGGTGTAGTTGTTAGTGGCTCAAGGATAAGAGATGGCCTCTATTTCTCTTGCAGGGTAGTATGAATAAGCACAAAGAAAGAGGATAGCTTTCATGCCTGCATCTGACATGGAATATGATTTGGGATCCTAGAAGACAGAGATATGATGCTATTTTTAGTTAGCTTCTGCTTGACTGCAAGACTCCATGCTTGGGAGTAGTCATTGCAAACTTATTTCCTGTCAAAGGCAGGTTCTTCTGGCCTGCTAGAGCTCATGAAGATGTCCACCCTACTCTGGTTATCAAGAAGTCGCTGGGGAGATTCTGGCCCTAGCCTTGGTCCTGAGGGGATTACTTCATTTCTGAGCCCCTACCATAGATCAGGCTTCGAATGCCTTCCAGGAAGAAGAGAGAGACAGAGAGAGAGAGAGAGAGAGAGAGACAGAGAGAGAGAGAGAGAGAGAGAGAGAGAGAGAGAGAGAGAGAGAGAGAGAGAGAGAGAGAGAGAGAGAGAGAGAGAGAGAGACAGAGAGAGAGAGAGAGAGAGACAGAGAGAGAGAGAGAGAGAGAAACCTTAAATAGCATGTCACTGCTCTGTTGGAATCTTTATCGTCTCTATGTGCTTACTGTATTCTGTGATACACCATCTCAAGGAAAAAATGCGAAAACATAGACACACCACTCTTAAAATGCCTGGGAAGTGAAATACAAGCTGGTACCTTGCCTTGAGTTCCACAGGCGATGAGATTTTTACAGTCCAATTATTTTCTGCTATTGAGGATTGGTTATTTATGTTTGTATCAAATCGTGGATATTAGTATTGTTCATTGAGAATTTTTGAGAAAAAAAATAATCCTGCTGTCACCATGAAATCCATATAGGACATGGGCTATTGTATATAAACGTGAAACTTATTTATTTCAGTTACTAACATAGTTTAAGGCAGCAGTCTTAGGTTTTCCTCCAGAAATCATCTGCTCTTCTTGCTTCCCAGAAACTGCAGAGCACCTCAACAGGAGTTTGGCCTCTTATAACTTTTTAAACTTGACTTGTTTATCTTGAATTTGCTGGCTCCTGAGGAAATCCATCATTATGCTTGATCCAGGGGAGGAAAAAGAACCTTTTGTATTTAAAAAAAATCTATATATGCTACAAATATTTGTGGAGGGGAGCTGGCCTTGGATATGGATTAATGATAAAATTTTATATATAATGAGAGAGAGAGGGAGGGAGAGGGAGAAGCAAGATTTCAGTGATAAAAAATTAAAGTAGAGAGAAGTCTCCTACAGCCCTTTCTCTATTTTAATTCCAATAATGATTAGTCTTGGCCACTATGTAGCCCTGTTACATTCCCTAAGTTCTTATTGCAAGAAATACCCCCAAATCACATTAATTAAAAAGTCTTTTTCCTAAAACTGTAGATTTTTTTGGAATGAAATTGGAGTACTAACATCTCACGTACTAGTCACCCAGTCAGCAGTGTCCTTTCCAGTTTCCTCATTCTGTTTGTCTCCAGATTCCAATGAGGCCCTCACAGTGCAGTTGTTTGGTGCATCTGTTAAATCTATTCACCTGTGCTTCTCCTCTTTTTGTAGTCTGAAAATTGATTTTCTCAGGAAAAGAATTTGTGTGTACTGTACAGTTTCCCTGGTGGCTTGCCTCAGCCATGCAAAGTATTTTCTATAAGCTTTCTGCCTCTTTTTGTACTTGCACATTTTTAAGGATAAGTACCTGAAAGGTAGTTTGGTTGGTCAAGATAAATATATTTGTTTTATATTAAACACTGCCAATTTTTTCCTACAGCAACAGCATCATTTTGTCTTCCTGCCACTTGACATGAACATTTCTATTTTTCCATGGCTTTTCCAACAGAATGTGTTGACAAGCTAAGGCATGGCATTTTTGCCTATCTCATTGGTGAATGAGAGAGAGCATCTAAAGGAATTATTTACGTACATTTCTTGCAGGACCCTCTGCAAAAGTCTTCAGAAAATAGAAACATCATTTATCCTTAAAAAGTCTTATGTGAGTTTTTCAGTGAAAGATCACTGGACTCTCCACAAGTTTTTGAAACCTAACTTGAAAATTACCTTAATGTGACTCATTACTAGTGTCCAGAGGCAAATAGAAGGAGACAGAAACTGAAGAGTGTTTCTGGAATAAACAAAACACAAGAATGGGCTGGGTATGCTCACAGATAAGGGCAAGTCCCCTTGGTACTCCCCTGTTTGGAGATCTAACACGGATCTTGTGCTAGTATCTGAGCTGTTTTGGCCAAGAAGCCCATTGACTTAACATGACTTTTCCCTAAGTTTCTCCCATTGAAGCCTTTATCTGCCTAACAGTATATGTGTCTGACACCTACGTGATGGCCACCTTGTTACCACATCTATTGTTTATGGTGTGATATTTCCATATTTGGCATGTGGTCCCTCTCACAGACTCTACTTTGACCACTCAGAGTTGACCCACTGTTGTGATTCATGATTCTCATGAGTAACCACAGAGGTTCTTTTAAATGTTTCCTCAGCTTATGACCTTCAGATGGCCTTCTTTCTCCCCTCGAATGTTAGCTAGACATGATGAGTTAGCTTCCTGAACTAACCTCATTTCCCTTTAGATTCTTTCTCACTCATCCATGCCAACCCTTTCACCCATCAGGCTGGCTCTCTGCATGCCTGGGACACTTGCTTTTAGTACGGACAAAAGCTTTTCCTGGACTGCTAGAATCTCAGGGGATCTGTATGTTGACCTGGTTATCTTCTTCTTAAGTTCTTTTCCTTCCCCTCTATATTTTGTATTATATTTCTTTTGAGCCCTTTGTTTTAAGATGTCCTGCTAAATGATATTCACATTATTAAAAGGAGTGTCCACTAAGCGGTTCAACACCCACTTTCTACTAGCTTCATTGCTGGCACTCTGTGATCCTCCCAGTCTTATGATTGATTAAAGAACTTCCCAGTTAAGGGAGGATAGATAGAGTTACACCTATTTGTTTCCTTAAATAAGAGTGAGTGCACACTTCTGAATATTTGATATCAAACTGAGGCATTACTAGATAAGAGAGTTAGCACTTTCTTTCTGAGGACTTAGCAGTTCAGGAAGGAATGGAATTGTGTACAACTAGAGTAGGGTTCCATCAGCAGTATCCTACTAACACAGACATAAGGTACAGACTGTGCAACTCCTGTCAGACAGTACTAAGATAGCAGTAAAATGCACAGGAATGGGATGGAAGTAAAAGGAACATTGTTTCCAGTGATGGGGTAGACCTAGCATTCCTAGAGGACCTGCTGTTGCTAGCAAGTGGCCAGAAGCTTCCTGATCTGCATTCAAGGCCTTTTCTAGAACTATCAATGTAAAATGTAGTAGCTGTAACAAAAATATTTATTCTTTTGGTTTTAATCTTCATTTTTAACTTAGAGTAGCTCTAGAGAACTGACAACTCTTTTCTCCAAGATGATGGTTTAAGGTGTTAGCCTTTATTCTTCTGCTAGTGTATTCTACCAGCATTTCAGTTGATCACCAAAAATGGAAACCTTAGGGCAATATGATATAAATTTGATGATAAACATCTCTTAAATGTCTCTGACTGGTATCTTTTTCCCCCTTTCCCCTCAATTTCTTGAAAAAAAAAAACTATAAAGAGGATTTGGGAACCACATTTGGCTATAGTCTTAAGGTTTCACTCAGTAGGCCTTGGCTGTGCGTATATTGTTAACCTAGTGATGAAGAGAATTAGTACTAATAGGAAGAACCTTGTTTGGCCTTCCTATTGTATTTCTTATAGGCTATATAGCCCTCAGCATGTTATTCAACTATCCACCAAGGCTATGCTTACCAAAACACAAATACAGAGTATGGAAAACTAAAAATTGTTGAGTCTCTGTACTGTTTTTTTCTACACTGCATAAGAACTTTTGTCCTTCTTAGTATTACATTTTATTCTTTCTGAGAAGTTATCACATTTCTATTAGTAGAGAATATAGCTCAAGCACACTGATTTGCACTCTAATAATAAGAAGCAAAAAAAATTAAGACAGTTTCCTTGGCAGATATCTGAATTTTCTGTAGTAGAACTTTTTAATATTTTATATAAAAAGAAAAAGATAATTGAATGGTCATCTGAATTTGACCAGAATTAATATATAAACATTTAATTTTGGAGACCAGGACTCATTCTATATCTCAGGATGACCTGAAACTTATTATTTATTCTATTCTTGGATTTAAGGTGATCCTTCTGTCTTAGTTTTCTCAGTAGTGTTTCTGAATTTTTCAAAATTAGAGGGAAGTCATAGATAAGTTAATTTTACAGAAGGGGAAAAAAAGAGATTCCCTTCTCATTGAAGTTTTTGTTAGATAACAATTGAGTGTGACTGTAAAATGGAAGCAATTTGAGTTTTATGAAGTATTTTCTTGTACACAATCTATTTCTTCCCACTTTGGCCACTCTGTGACAGTGTGATGGATGACACACTGCACAGGAGGGACATCACCTTACTCTATGATTCTGTGGAATTTTAAAAACTAGGAGTATATGGGTGAGTAGCCAGATCCTTGCCTACCACATATTAATTTGTCATCAGGGCATAGTTAATTGCTCCCAAGCTCAACTTCTCTATTATAAAGTCCAAGAGGATTATACTTATCTTATAGATCTGTTCATGGCTTAAATGAATACCCAGTGTAAACATACAGCATGATTCTGTCTTCTAGGAACTTGATATATTGAGACATTTTGAATTTTATTTATATCATAGAACTTGTAGTACTGATTGAATAATTTATAACAGTGCATTTTGTAATATTATACAACTATTTTGATAATGGATTTTTAATGGCTTTTAGTTTTTGAGGTGTATATAATTGCTCTCTTTTTAATAATTGTTTTACTTTATGAATGTTTTATCTGCTTGTATGTATGTGTACCATGTGTGTGCCTAGTATCAAGGGTGTCTAGAAGAGCGCATTGAATCTCCTGAAACTAGAGTTACAGACAGTTGTAAACTGCCATATAAGCGTAGAGGGAACTGAACCCGGGTTCTCTACAAGACCTGGAAGTGCTCTTAACTGCTAAGTCTTCTCTCAAGATCCTTCCTTCACAATTTTTACAGCAAACACTTTCCCCATTTCCTTCTAAGCAAACAACCTTATACAAAATAGGAAAGCTGTGGAGATTGTATGTGGTTCAGAGGCCTACTTGTGTTAGGTTCTCTGCTCTGTTCCAGGGTATCCCTGAAACAGGAACTAAACAGCTACTCTGGTATATTCTCTATATCTATATCTATATATCATAGCACATATGTGGAAGTCAGAGGACAACTTCTTTTTTTACTTATATCTCATTCCTTTCTTTTTTCTTTTTTCAAAATTGGATATTTTTTTATTTACGTTTCAAATGTTATTCCTTTTCCCAGTTTCTCCTCCATAAACCCCCTATCCCTTGCCCATCCCCCTTCTTCTATAAGGGTGTTCCTTCTATAAGGGTGTTCCTTCTCCCCAACTACCCCTCCTTTTTGCCTCTTCGCCCTGACATTCCCCTGCACTGGGAGATACAGCCTTGGCAGGACCAAGGGCTTGTTTTGGTGCCCAACAAGGCCATCCCAGAGGACAACTTCTTTTTTTCTGTTGAGGCAGGGTTGCTTATTTCTGAGGTGTTGCATATCAAGGTAATTTAAGCCATATACCTCCAGCCAGTTTTCCTATAGGCTTACCTTAGGCTACTACTATATTTGGCTTTTAATGTAGGTTCTGTGGTCCAAACTCAAGTCATCAGGCTTGTATAGTGACTGCAGTTACACTCTGAGGCATCTTGCTAGTCCCTCATCTTTATTGTTTTTCACTGTCTCATGGTCATTTAGGTAGAGCTGTGGCTAGAGCAAGGTTCATGCCTTGAAGTTCATTTTCATTCTCTAAAGGCTTCTGAAATGCCCACTATTAGACTAAATCACACATGATTCTGATGAAGTAAGGTCTTTTTCCCTTGATATGATTGATGTTCCTGCTGTGCAACCTAGTGCCACGGTAGGCTGCTGCTGGCCCACTACTAGGTTTAATGGTAGCCAAGCTTAGGGGCTCCAACTAAAAGCTGCAGGGCACCCACCACATTCAGATCTAATAGAGCAGCAGGTATAAGTCTGTATTTAGCTTTCACCATGGAACATAGTGTGTGTGTAGCTATGGATACTTATTGATACTCATGCCCTTGGAAAATTACATTTAGTATAGTCAAATTTCCCTTCTGTCCATGAGGTTGGTTGCAGGCCTCGTTCTCTTTTTCTGGAATAATAGGAAAGCCAAATAGCAGAGGCAGTGGCCATTGATGGTTAGATAGCAATTGAACTTTCCTGGCTTTCGAGTTTTTTTTCTGAAGATCACCTTCCCCTTTTCTATAGATTTAATCAACCTACAGAGAATTCAGTTTATGATTAACAACAATATAGGGTAAAACATGTCATGAGAAGATTAATACGAGACTTATTATTTGAATAAGCCCTGCAAAAAACATTTGGTGACTTCCTTGGCCATGAGTGATTTAAAAATGTATGGCCCTTGAATTTTTCTTTGTGTTAGAGACTTGTTGCTCTTCCTACAGTATGTAAGATGGAAACATATATGAGAGTTCCATGCTTTATGTGTTCCTGAATTGTGGGTCTTGATGCTGAGATGGATAGCTGTCAAGGGACTTTGGGTGGGTGTGGGGGGTGTTGGAAATTGAATTCAGGTCTTCACATATTTTAAGCATATGCTCTAGTCATGAGATACATTCTAGCTCCAGAAGAAGAATAGGACCTAACTGCCAGCATATATTCTTAAATTAGACATGGGCTAAAATAATCTCATCATTATTTGGGGGTGTCTCTTTGTCCTTCAGTAATTTCATAACAAAAGCATTCTCTATCATAGAATTTTTTTCTACTGTCCAGTCATGGGTCTTTGCATGTATTGAAGCCATGGACTTCGTTTTAGTGGTAACTGCTTTATATGTCAGTGAATGATAATTAGTATAAGAAGAGGCTTCTCTAACCTTGTGGGAGGTAGTTGTTGGATAAATTAATTTTTCATTTCTACCTGTAGATGATCAGGTTCTGCTGATTATCTAGTCAGTTTCCAGGCTCCCTGTCTATCACACCATTTAGGTTTGTAATATCCTCTGTATGTACACACACACACACACACACACACACACACACACACACACACACACACACACACACACACAGACCTTGTCTTATTTTGTTTTAAGACATAGTCTTGTTGTATATCCCAGGCTGACCTCAAACTTGTGATCCTCCTGTATCCTCTGACTGACACCTGCCATATATACCACACTCAATAGAACTTTTCATATGTGGCTGAGTTTCATGCAGCCATACCATCTAGTTATTGTGGAGTTACAGCTAATTATGTCTCAATCAGTTGGATGAGTTATTAGAGGAGGCAGAGTGGAGATCTTTTTTTTCTTTTTTTTTTTTTTTGGGAGCTGGGACCTGACCAGGGGCTGCTTTGCTGGAGTCTTTTAAGAACAAAGAATAGGGGTTTGGGGATTTGGCGCTCAGTGGTGGCGCTTGCGCCTGTGGCGCCAAGGCCTGGGTTCAGTGCCCAGCTCGAAAAAAAAAGAATGAAATAATATCCACCAAAGTTCAGTTCAGCACTGCTCATGTAATTTAACTTTTAGCCTATAACACTGTAGTTTAAAAATGTATGCGGCTTGCTGACAGGAACCAGATATAGATCTCTCCTGAGAGACACAGCCAGAACATGTCAAATACAGAGACGAATGCCAGCAGCAAACCACTGAACTGAGAATTGGACCCCTGTTGGTGGAATTAGAGAAAGGACTGAAAGAGCTGAAGTGGCTTGCGACTCTCCATAGAAAAGCAGCAATACCAACCAACCAGAGCTTCCATGGGACTAAACAGCTACCCAAAGACTGCACATGTGACTGTACCCTGGGTCTCCAACTGCATATGTGCAATGAATAGCCTTGTTGGGGCAACAGTGGAAGGGGTAGCCCTTGGTACTGCCAAGGTTGGACCCACAGTGTAGGGGATTGTTGGTGGGGGGAGCAATGAGGGTTAGATGGGGAGGGAAACACTCATATAGAAGTGAATGGGAAAGTTTAGGGGGATAATGGACAGGAAACTGGGAAAGGGAATAACATTTGTAATGTAAATAAGAAATGCCCAACGTTTAAAAAAATGGAAAAAATACAGAACCTTTATATCAAAATAAGCCTTCATTATAACTGAAGTTGTGTAGATATTTACCGTATTCTATTAAAATATATTTCCTATCAATAATAAAAAATACATGCAACTGATTAAAATAATGTCTAAGTAAATGTGGAGTCAGATTATGATTGGATTTAGGAGCATCATTATGCAATATGTGTGGTCCATTGGTGCATTTGTATCTGTCTTTTTATGGAAAGGACTTAGGTTCTGTCTTCATAAATGTTCATAGTAGTTGATTGCTATCAGAGATAGGCTCACTGCTTCTATTGCTCTGTTCCATCCAGGACTCAGTTTCTTGCTTCTGTATTTGTTTGTCTGTTCTTTCTTTTTTTTTTTTTTTTTTTTTTTTTCGGAGCTGGAGACCGAACCCAGGGCCTTGTGTTTGCTAGGCAAGCGCTCTACCACTGAGCTAAATCCCCAACCCTGCTTGTCTGTTCTAAGAATGCCAGTAGGTCAGGTCAACTCTGCTGCTGAGCTTTGCTTTGTGTTGTATCATCTATGTCAAGGAATTTATTAATAATAATGAAATAGTAAAGTTGGCAACTTAATACTTTTTCTCCAATGAGTAAGTAGTTTTATTATCCTGATATTAATCATTACAAACATTGCATTCTAGGCCTTCTGCCAGGTGAGTCCTTTCCTTATATATTCTCCTTAAATCTTATGACTGGCCTGTGGGAATAGTATTGTTAGTATACTTATTTGAGTACAAGGAAGTAGATCAAAAGACGTGGTTGATTTGCCTAGGGTCCCATAGCTAATGAGTGGCAGTACTGGAATTCTACCCATACTCACAGCATGCCAGATTTGTGTGAAGTGGAAAACCAGGCAATTTTAGGCTCACAACCATTGATCCAGATCTTTAGGATAACCTGTGGGAAAACTTAGGCTCAGAACTTTGTGTAATGGGTGGGCTTGGAAGCTGAAGAATGAGAGTGGCTACTTTCCAGGGAAGGAATTCATTCCACATCCAGACCAGTTTCTCCATCGTTTTAGCCTCAAGGGCTTTCCAGACGTGAGACCTAGGCTTGGGAGACGTGACAGAGGCCATGCTCCCAAGACGGCCTGCTCTTGGAAGGTGGGGTCAAGTCTGGTCCTGTTTTATGTCCTATATCTACTACTCTGAGCCAGGCCTTTATGTGCATAGGTTGACTCAGTTGTGGATGAACAGACAGAACAAGGAGAGTGGTGAGAATGAGGAAGGGGAAGGAAGGAAGTTTTGCTGGATGGATATTTCGACTGAAGAAAAATAACAGGGAGATAGAAAAGAGGATGATAAGTGATAGATAGAATGAAATGTATGGATAAGGCATACATTTCCAAGTGTTGAGGGCTGAAGATATAGTGCAGTGGTAGAGTGAGCGCCTAGCCTGGGCAAGGTCCTGAATTTAATTCCCAGCACCACAAGAGAAATTCCAATCTTTGTTCAAGTATTTTATTGAAACATACCACTTCTTGCTGTTTTCTGTATCCTCTCCTGGCATTACAAATCTCACCCATAAGTTTTTTTTAATAAACATATTTGACCACTAATCTGAGGATGCTGAGAATAAATGAACAAACTTTGGTTGTCCTCCCAATGACGAATTATCCAATCTCATGTATTACTCAAGCCTGCTGCTTAGTTGGGGGTAGGGGTCTCCTCCCCTGCACAGGATCCTTCTGGAGCAAAGGCAGACATCCATTAACCAGGTCTCAGGTCTTTCTGTTTCCTGAAATGAAGGAAAGTTTCATGGAGTCTTTGCTCTTCTGTGCCTAAACTCATAACAACTGTTTCTAACCTTGATGTATTGAGAACTTTTAAAGGATATTGAGTCTCATGTGGAATGGCTCTAATTTTAATTTTTAAAGCAAGTTGACGAATGTCAAATACTCACACCACCTACAAACTGGATGAGGCCCAGGCTATTATGAGTGAACTCCGTACTATTAAGAAAGCCATTTGTACAGGAGAGAAGGAGCGACGGGATCTGATGCAGGTAAAGCTAAGGCTGCCTCCTGAAGACTCTGCCAGCCTACCTTTCTGTCATTTTTATTATATGCTATATATTTGCTGTATACATATCTCATAAGGACTGTATATGTGCATTTGGTTAATTTTGCCTGATAAATATATGATATAAGATATTATTTTATATAAACTCAAGATGATCATGTCTTCTAAAAACCATTGTTTTAGATTCTGGAGCCAACTATCAGCTGAGCTCTGTTTATGTCCCTACAGTTCTGATGCTTCAACAGTGCCAAAAGTGAATGGGTCCCAAAGCCTAAAGAAATAGAAAACAATTCTATTTCTCTCGACTTCACAAACAAGCTCCATGTGCAAAAAGACATGATTTTCTGTAATTTTTGGCATACTATCACCCACAGGAGATTACTTTTGACCATGTAGCACAGTGGGTGAAAAATCAGGTTATAAAAGTCTGGTCTGGGAGATGTTTTCATCTCTGGATTAGCTATAAAAATGTGAGGTGACATGCATCTTTATCAGACCCAGTTACTAATTAGGCATTTGGGATAGAAATGCTGTTTTAACTTAAGAAGCACAAACATTAAAAAAAAACAATAAAAATGGCTTCATAACTATTCTCTATTTCAGGTTTCTATTACCAGAAGGATCTAGTTTTTCATTTACTTAAATGACTAACAATTTTATTTAAAGCATGTGCATTGAAAAAGATTCTTTTAGAAAAATCTAATGCTAATTGGTAGTAGGGTGGGGAATCTCTCTAGTCATAGGCTGTAAACCTCCATGAATCAGAAAAAAAGACCAAAAAACCAAAACCAGCTACTTCTAAGAGAAATAAGCTATGCCATCTCCACTCACAGAACTTGTCTTACTCTTTTCCAGAGTCTGGCCAAGCTTACTGACAGCTTCAAGAATAGCTGCTCTATTGTGGACACTCTACCAGATTTCTCTCACAGCACAGGTTCACTTGGTAACTCTGGTGCCTCTCAGCAGTTTTGTGATGCTGGCTCTCAGACCGACACTGTAGGAGAGGTATGCTCATCCAGGGCAGAGACATGAACGTGCTCAGAGGGGAGTCACTGACTTTGGTGGTGTTGTCACACATTTAACTTTTAATTTCTACTTTAGAGATATTTTAGTTGATGTGTGAGTAAATTTGAATGTCACATTTATCAATTTAACTATAATGGTACAATGGTATAGAATGCATGTTGTCTTGTGATTAGGAGTCTTAAAAATGACAGCTGCCTTGAGAGCAGTAAACCTAAGTCTTTTTTTTTAATATCCATGACATTTTAGAGCATGGCTTAGCAAATTATTTCTGTGAAGAATCAGAGAATGAATATTTCAGGCTTTGAAAACTAGGTAGTCGTATCCTTGAATGTTCTCATTATACTACAAGAGTGTCTTGGGTGAAACCTAAGAAAATGGGCTTTTTGGGTGTCAATAAAACTTTACAAAACCAGGCAAACAAAAATCAGGCAGTGGACTGGACCTGGTTCCAGGATCAGATTGCTGATCTCTGGTTTGCGCTATGATTTTTAAAGCTTTAGGAATATACATTGTTGGCATTTCTTGTTCTACTAAAAGAATATTAAGAAACTGATTTTCTTTGAAGTTTGAAACAATTTTAGCATGCTTTACCTTGACAGTCAGAAAAGTATCAAATTAGGCACAAAGACCAAATTGGAAAGTAATCATTTGAAACTGGGTAGTTAATAATCCAAGACTTACTGTTGTAATTTCATTGGATGAAGTTAGAAATTAATTTGCTATCAAATGGAGAGCAGTTTGGAGGGATTCTTTTGTTTTAGGGTCATTATGTAAACATAAACTATTAGTGAAACTTGTAATAACCCTAACACTAAATAAAAGAAAGCTTACAAGAGAAAAACAAACAGTTTGTGGGGAAAAATAACAGTTTTAGTTATTTGGTAGTTTGAATGTTTGAAAAATAGTACCTTTCGAGGAAAAGTATAATATAAATTATGAAATGATTAGGTGTCCTGGAAATAATTTGTTTTCTATTTTTATTTTCATTATTGCTGAAAATATATTAGACATTTTTGAAGAAGCATATTTTATTTAAAAAGCATTGTTACCACTTGTAATACACAGACAAGAGTCTATGAGCTAAAAACTTGCTGATTTTGCCTAACGGTTTTGGAATGGAGTAAGGAAGCAAGCACAAGACTCGTTGACTTCTGGAAATGACTTTTTTTTCTTCTTATCCTAAAGTTGATTTAGAATTTATAGCTCTTAATTAGTTTGAGTAAAACAGATAAGATCAAAGCTCTCTAATGATTTCAGTAAGCCATTCTAAAAATGTCAGGCTAGGGGTAGTAACTGGTTCTGCCATTCCAGCTGTAAAATGTCATGGTTTATAAGCCCCTGAAGTATACTGGGGTTGGCCCTAGGATGGCAGCTTTATAGCTGTTATCTTAGTTTAACTAGTTTTTTGTTTTGTGTGGATTTTGTTACCTTTAATATAATTGGTATGAAAAAATTTAAGCCCAACTACTAATAGTATTCCTAGCATTTATAGTGCAACTTGTAGGTAATCCTTCCCAGTCCAGATATTGCCTTCTCCTCCCCCTTTTTAATACCTTGAGTCTTGGGAGGTATTGTTTATCCCCTTCTTTAGGAAATTAGTCTGTCTAATGTAGGCCTTGGGATTTAAGAGTACAACATCTAATTTTGTCACTGTATTCATAGAATTGGTTGCTTAAACCCCTTGGAATACCAGAATCCATTAATGATTATGCCCCATATGTCAGATGGCATGCTATTTGCACAAATCCCCATATACTTCCTGCTGTTAATTGCAAATCACCTCTAGATGATTAATAATACCTGATGTAATACAGGTAGTTATTATATTATTATACTTTATGGAATAATGACAAGGGAAAATGTCTCTTCATATACAATACAGATACAACCATTGTGGACTTAACTATATTTTTGAACCATGGTTGGCTGAATCTATAACATGGAACACACAAATATGGAGGGTTGACCATGTTTTGTATTAACTGAAGAATTGGAGAATGTACAGTACAAAGCAGGAGTGGATGTTTTGCCTTCAAGTCAGTTTACAATAGTTGCCTAGTTAATTGGAATGCAATTCATTTTTATTCATTGCAGTGAGTGATGTAATAGATGAATATATTAATATATACTCACATATACACATAGATATATATCATATATATCATGAGATATATAGTCCTTGTTTTGAAAGCAAAAATAATAACAGTTTTAGGAGCCAGCAGTTGTTCCAGCCTGCCTTTTAGCCTTCAGCAGTCAGGGGTAGCAGCACAGTATTACTTCTAGTATTCCTCCTAGACCTTTGAAAAATACAAAAACACACTGTAAATGATACTGTGTTCTTTTCCCAAAAGTTTAAGTGTGAATTTTCTATTTTAAAAACGTGTTTTTAATATTTGTTCTCTTTCCTTTTTTGTTCCTTGTGTTCTGGAAAGTTTCTCTTTGATGATAAAACAAGACTTGTAGACCGTGTCAGACTTAACTGGCAATATGAAGAAGCCCGAAAAAGGTAGGAAGTGCACGTTTACACTTTGGCCTTCTGCTTGCTTGCTTTCTTCCATAGAAACAGGATGAGCATGTCTCTAGTATGTGACTGCCCATATTTTACCAGAAAGCAAATTCTGATAAAACAGAAATGTCCTTTATTCTTTGAATTTTCTTAATATACCTGGTAAGCTTTCAAGTGCCCTTAAAATGTGAAATTCTCAGTACTGAAAGTTAAAATGATGTGAAGCCTTTAGAGACTTCTTCAGGTTTCTCTGTCATATCAATCCCCTCCCTGCCCTCCCTTTCTTCCATCCTATAAGTAGCATCCATCTACCAGGCCAGTGAAATGTAATAGATGCCTTTTCACATGCAAGATCCCTTAGACTGATACAGTAAATCATTCATCTTACCACCAAAAGCAGTTTGGTACTGATATATATTACAGTTCATTTGTTAGAGACAAGTAACATCATTTATGTTGATATATATTGTATTTTACCTACCTTCTACAAACTTCACATTTGTCTTTTCTCTTTCCATCACTCACTCCAGTCTTTATCACAGGACATTTGCCAAATCCTTGCAAAGTACAGTATTTTTGCCTCTGTGAGTTTAGTGTGTTGTCTTCCTCAAGTGTTCATGTTCTCAATTTTTAATATTTGAGTGGTTTACATGGCCTCTTCTTAGAGACATTTTCTCTATTATGCCTTATGGAAAGAGTCTGAAAACCAAATCATTTTAAAATTTGTTTCAGAAAACCATGAAACATAGATTTTTGTTTTTATTTTATTTTTATGTGCAGTGCTGAGGATAGAACCCAGGCATCACACATGTTAAGCATGTGACCTAGCACTGAGTTAAATCCCAGCTGCCCTATTACCTTTTATTTTCATTAGAGTCTCCCTCATTGGCAAGTTTGGCCTTGAACTCATGCTATCCCAGAGAAGTCTTAACTTATGATCTTCTTTTATCTGCCTCAGCTAGAGTGATAGGCCTGTCCCACATGTCCCAGACTAAAGAATAGCTTTAAAAACACTTTATTCAGTTGTAGATTGCATATTATCTTAATATCTTGGGCAGAAGAAGAACAGAATACCAGACAGGATGAGGAACTTCTGAGAAGCTTGGCATTTGGACCAATGTTCATTGAGATTTAGAAAGCCACCTTTATGAAACTATAACATTAATAGAAAAGCAAACCATCTAACTTCCTTCTATGGTGGTAACCTAAACCAAAACCTACTTCTGTTTACTGGGATGCATCACAGCAGCTCTCCTAGGACTTTTCAGGGTGGACTTGTGGTTGGCATTGAACTTCCCAAGTTCATTGGCCAGTGCTGGTTACCTCCCTGGTCATATGCTTCATTTTGCATGCATTCTTTCATGGTGGCTTTGGGTGCTTGTGGGGGCGATTGTTTCTTCTGACCAGTCCTCTACTTCTTCGCTCCTATTTTGAAGTGGGATTGCCAAGTGTGGGTGCTGGAATTTGCTGTGTTGTATTCAACACAGAAAATAGATTATTGCTACACTTACAACCATAATTGTTATGTGTTGCTGTGACATTTACCAAACATAGCAAGTGACTTCTTTGTTCTAGAAATGGTGTCAGTACATACCAAGTCACCTTTTAAATATTGAAGTACATTTGGGCAAAACATTGAGGATTTAAGATTATTCAATGGGCAGGCACTACATTAAATCATTACATTTGCACCAAAGTATGATGTTATAGTTGCTAGAACCTTTTTAAGATGTTTACTGTAACTACTTAGAAGAATCCAATACCAGCATTTCTGCATTAGCAGGAGAGTAGAGCCTTCTTAGAAATGAAAAACAAACAGGACTCCACAGGTATGATAAGGTTAGGTATCGCAAGATGGGGAGAGATGTTCTTAAATGATCTAAGGAGGCTTACTTCCATGATCCTTGTGACATACTCTGGATGGTCAGAGTGAGAGAATGCATAATGATTGGAAGTAGAAATCAGCTACAAACTGGAGGAAGCAATAAGATGTATTTGTTTCTAGAGGTTCTAGAAAGAACATAGCTCTGCTGACCTGTGGAACTATGGTCAAATAGTAGTGTTGTTTTAAGCAATCATGGCTGTGGATCAGTTTGTTTGTTTTTATACTAGGAAATAAAATATTTTAATTCAGTCCTTTTGGATATTGCTTGCTACCACTGATAAAAGCATATCTTTTAACTTAGTCTTCTTATTAAAATGCTAAGAATTTCCAGAAATTCTCTCATGTATACTGTCAGACATCATGTTTTGTCAACTATCTGGACATCCCTTAGCCTAGTCACCTTCACACATACTAAGTGACCATTATACATATCCACTGCAAACATATATGTTTCATATATTTCATATATGAGTGGTCAGAAGAAACAATCATCCCCATAAGCACCCAAAGCTACCATGAAAGAATGCGTGCAAAATGAAGCATATGACCAGGGAGGTAACCAGCACTGGCCAATGAACTTGGGAAGTTCAATGCCAACCACAAGTCCACCCTGAAAAGTCCTAGGAGAGCTGCTGTGATGTATCCCAGTAAACAGAAATAGGTTTTGATTTAGGTTACCACCATAGAAGGAAGTTAGATGGTTTGCTTTTCTATTAATGTTACAGTTTCATAAAGCTGATTTTCTAGGTGAATTACTTTTGTCAGGTCTACGAAAAGGAGAAAGTGATGTTTTTACATATTTTGAGAAAGTCTTTCCTTCAGTGCCTAGAGCTGAAGTTGTTTTAAAAAATAAAAGATTATCAAAACTGTAGATTTCTGGATAGTGAAGGGCTATGTGTATGCTAAGATTTACAAGAAGTGTCTAGGAGTAGAACTTGTAATTCCAAGTGATAGTGTGAGAATTCTGGAGAATTATCTGGCCGCACTACCACTGTCAGACAAACCTGTTTCGTATTTCAATTCTGAGTTATATGAAGTATCCCAAGAGGGCTACTCTTACCTTTCCTTCCCTCCTGTAATGACTCCTTGTTTTCCCTAAGGCAAGACATTATTAGAGGGATATTTTCCATTATTTTAATTTTTTGAATATTTTGAAATTAGAATAACGAAAGTCTTCTTGAAGCTTAATCCGGATGATTTAGATGGCTCCATATTTTTTAACCTAAGAGCACTTGTTCCAGAACTGTGCACAATTTGTAGCCGTTCCCATGGAAACATTCAGCTGAGATAGGAACAAAACATGTGGTTAGTCCAGTTCCTGTGTCTTCAGTCTTGCTGTCAGGGTTGTTCCTGGTGTTCATCTATTGTCAGGATCCAGTGATTCCAGTTGAGTTTGATTATTCACTTGGATTTACCACTTCTTTTCTCAAGTGACTTTGCACATGAGCTTTGACAAGTAAAGAAAAGCATATTTGCTATTGTAGCTCCATCTTTTTCATTTGGGCAAAGTTAAGGAGGTGAACTTGCTGCTTTTCATTTTAGAAAGTATCTCCCTAAGAGCTCTCCTTCTCAAGGGGAGAAAATGTTAAAGAGGGCAGATGAGGGATGGTAGTATATTGACAGGTACTTCTTGTACCATGTGTTCTAGATGGAGAATTTTCCAGGTAGAGGTTAGTGAAATGCACACTAGCCTGTCAACATTCATTCTGTTGAGGAGATGTTGTCATATTTGCAACTTAGATCTCAGCTGAGATTTTCTTTGACCTTTCTTTCGTAAAAGTAAACATTCACAAGAAGAAAACTAAGTAAAAAATACGTGAGCTATCAGGGCCTGGAACTGAAATATGAAGACACAAGTTTCTAAGTTGCCATTATGGCAGTAGGATATGTTATGGCTTGTCACCATCAAAAATGGACAATAGATTTCCTGAAATTGTTTACTATTCCAAAAAGCCACAAGATTTTAAGAACATGGAAAATTATACAGCAGATTGAAGATTTTAGGTATAATTTGGGGTTACTCTTGATGTGCTTCCAATGTTTTTAACATTAAAAATACACTATTCTTAGAAATTGCAAACAATTGAAAAATTTCCTGTTAACTGTGAAGATCTGAGTAGTTTCTTCAGCCTACACAGAGATTTCCATTCATGGTTTAATATGCTTTGGTTATGACAGAAAAAACCACTTGATCAGATATCAGAAGTGAGCCATAGTTCAAATTTTATTTTCTGCATTAGACCTTCTCAGGGAACAGAATTTAAAAATCACTTAAATAAATATGAAACCTAAAGTGAGATTTTGCTTTCATTTCTTTACTCTCAGGACATGAAGAAACACATGTTTTAAAGCTCTTAAAGGCATTTGTGTAAGATTATATGTATGCCATAAGATGTTTTACCTGTCAAAAAAAGAAACAATAAAGCATATAGTAGATTTGTACAATAAAGGAAGAAGATCCCTTCGAAAGTGTAACATATTTAATTTAAAGTGGCCCTTAGGGTTGTTTAAAAGTGAATTTGGAAAACGTGTGTGTGTGTGGGAGGAGTGGGAGTTCCGTAAACTTTCAACATGATCTTGCTTCTCAAGCACTTAATTTCATTGAAATGACACTTCTAAGAAAAGCCTTTCTGGACATTGTTTTTCTACAATGGAATGATGGCTCTTCTTGGGCCTTCAAAAAGTGAATCAACTATTTAGCATGGATCTAGAAGGCATATCAGTGTTTTCCTTCAGGCATGAACTCTACTTCCTCAAGGAACCTCCAGTAGTATAGATGCTCCCTGCATGTGACTCTATTCCAGGCTCTTAGCCCAACAGAGAAGGCATGCTACCGTAAGGCCAGGGAACTGTGCTAATAGTTGTTGGGAGAATCCTTTCTTCTGGTGCTTTTTGGCTTCTAGAAGAGACAGACCACAGACAGATATGCTTCTTTTGATTTGGCTGAAAGGGCTGAGAAGTCAACATCCAGAGTGTGGTCACAAAGAAGGTTATTGCCTTTTCCAATATGTCAGTATTCTAGATTCGGAGGTATCTTGAAAAGCAGCTTACAAGCATCTTCATTGTTGTGAAGTTGAAATTAACAAAGAAATATTCTTAAGCATGGAAATGCTTGCCTAGTTTTCAGCATACCCCAAACAACTTTTCCAGATGGGTCACAAGAAATCGTCCCTCATCCGGATCTTGTTTCTGCTAGAGAGGTTGGCCCTTCCTAGCACATTTTTCCTGTGAGCTATAGTTATAGTACATGGTTTAACTTTGGCTGTTCTACTGTTTTAGTATGCTTGAGGTGAGCAGGCTCTTTGGAAAAGTTCCCTGTGCTTCTCCTCTTTCCTATAAGTCTTTTTGGCACATTGATTTTTTTCTAGATAGCATGAATCCCTTGAGATTTTCCTGGGAAGGATAGAATTATCTGGAACTGAATTTTCTGCCACCGTCAGCCAGTTGAATTCTTGTAGATACCACTAACATAGAGCTGCCAGGCTTAATGGAGTCTTGTATTTAAACCATACGAAATTCAGTTTGCTCAGGGTTTGGAGGTACGGTGTATAGTTTACTGATGATGAGTGGTTACTTAGCATGTATGCTATCCAGGAGATGGTTCTGGTAAAACACACATATACAGGGAGGGGCGGGGATCGAGGAAGAGAGGGGGAGAGGGAGAGGGAGAAGAGTGCACATCTATACACACAAACACACATACACACACACACACAAATACCACTGAAAACTCAAAAGGAGTGCTTTTGAGAATGTGCCTGTATTATACGTGTGACAGATGTGACTATTTTTTGGGTAGCTTAGCTAAGCTTTCCAAAGAAGCAGATAAAATGAAATAAAAATCTGCTATGAAGACATAGTCAATTTTCTCACTACTCTTCAAGTCTTTTATATTTAGTTTTTAAATTTGTCTTAGCTTATAGTAGATTTTTCTAGAAATTTTATTGGGTATAATGTCTGATTTGGCAATGAATTATTTATGGTCCTGCTCAGAGTGTGTTTTCATTGAGCTTCAGTTATATATTACAGCTATAAATTTTAATTCCACTAATTAGACTTCGGTGGATATTTAAGCCCTGTTTAGTTGCCTCTGACATTACTTTTTTAATGATATGATTTGGCATCATTTCCCAAATATTAGCTTTAAGTTAGAAAACAACTTAGCTAATAAAGCTACCGATGCACAAGTAGTGTTTCTTTACCTTCCTGGAGAACTAGGCAAGAGTAAAATACATACATTTAAGCTTTAGCTTGCAGACCCTTTTCCTCCTAGGACTATAGGTTTCAGGTTGATTCTATATGGAGGGAATGAGTCTTGTCTAATTCTCCATCCTTGGTGAGTTCCTGTGTATATTATCTAGATTAGACAGAACGTTATTTGATACAGGGTTAGGCTACAGTTTATTTAATGCATTTGGTAACTCCAGTCAATTGGTGGTATCTAAGTGGAGCTCAGGTTTGAGAAAGATTATGAGGGTTGGACCCAGCAGACAAGAAGCCAGACACAGTTAATGCCATGTGTCCTGGGCACAGGAGGTAGGCAGTCTCATGTGTGCTCCTGCCCTGCATCTGCCATTCCCATATTAGTGAAAAACAACATCCTGTCAGTCCCTGATGTTACTCCCTAAAGGTCATTTAGCACCTTCCAGACTGGGCAGAGTTGCAGAGGAGGAAGCTCTGAGAGTCCTGGCTGTTCAACTTGAGTGAGCAGCAGAAGTGCCCAGAGGACTTGCCAAGACCCCAACCTCATGGCGTAGGAGTCAGAAGATCTGAGCTTGGGCCTGATGCCTTTCTAACCACTCCCAGGTGATCCTGAGGCGCCAGTCCTGAGGCTCTACTTTTATAATCATTGCCTTAAGGCTGTGTGGTGCCTTGACACTTACATGTTTGTACAGATTTCTGTCATCTCAAAGAAATATTTGGACTTCATTTTTAGGCATGCGTGCCAAACTTCATACTCCCCAGCACTGGGTTCACATTGGGTCTGGCATTCCTAGTTTTGTCTTAAAGAAACCTTATCTAAAACATACTGCTCACGCTTTTAAGTATGTTTTCAAAACATGAGCTCTGTCTATTTCATTTAATCTGAATTCAACACCACTTCAGGGCACAAGTGATGAAGTCTGTTTGCCAGGCAAGCACTTGGAAATTTAGGGTCATAGAAGTGTTCAAGCACTCAGCTTTTGTTGAGTATTTGCCCCCTCCTTAAGGCCCTTTTCAATTCCACCTGGCCAAGGGCTTTGGGGCAGGAAGGAACAGATGTGGAGCCTGGGGCCCCAGAGCTGTTCTTTTCAGAAACATTTTTAATGGATGCATTTTCCTCCTATTATTTTCTCAGTCTGTCTGTTAGTGCTTACCCCTGGATGAGGGGGCAGAAATGCAGAGGAGTCTCTTGGATGAACAGTTTAGATACCATGATGGTGGAGAAGGGAGCCATGAGCTTTCTCTCTGGGGCGATATCATGAAAGGAACAGAGTGCAGACTTGTTGAGGAGTAGTAGCTGTTTTTGTCAATTCTTTGAAACAAGTACAAAATAATTATTGTCACCTCACAGCTCAGATGAGAGATTACAAAGGACTTCTGCAGTGTTTTCATGACCCCTCATTTCCAAATGCTATTAAGTTGAAGCTCGGAGCAATTATCTTACCATTTATTTAACCGAGTGAATTTATAGAGTTGAAGATAGCGAAGAAAATGTGCCCACACCAGGTTTTCTGTTCATTTCTCCCTGCCTCTCTTTCTTTCTCAGAGTCTCCAATATTCAGCAGCAGCTGGCTCAGCTGGCTAACGAGTCATGGCCAGGCATGGCGGAGGCCGACAGGGACCGGCTGCAGCTCATCAAAGAAAAGGAGGCCCTGCTGCAGGAGCTGCAGCTTATTATTCAGCAGCGGAGGTCAGCAGAAGATGTGGTTCGGCTGGAAGAGGAAAGGAGGCGCCTGGAGGATGAGATTCAGCGTGCTAGGGCCACATCTGCACAGGGTGCCACAGAAAGGTGTGTGGCTTTCCAAGACTTTGGGAGCAGAGGGTACTTCGTCTAGAAATGAACCAACTAGAAATACTAAGTGAATGCCTTGTATATCGTGTGAGGGTATTCTTAATTGGTACAAGTTGAACAGTCCTTGTGTAAAAGCGCTTGAGCCCAGAAATGTCTTGAATTTTCCTGTGTTTTATCTAAAACCTTTTTATTACGTTTAATTTGTTTGGTATATGTCTGTATATGAATGAATATGAGTGTGTACCACAATTCTAGTATGAAGATTCCAGGCAGGCAGCAGTCTGCTCTATCATAATGTGGGTCTCTGGGATCGACCCCATGTCACCAAGCTTAGCAGCAGATGCCATTTTACCTGCTTGACCATCTCAGTTATCCTAGATTATTTTTTTTTACATGTTAGGTTAACCTTTTAATCAAATACAGCCCCTAGAATCCTTTTTCTTCTTTTTTCTTTTCTCCTCTCCTTCCTTTCTTTCCTTTGTTTCTTTCTTCCTTCATTGTTTGCAACAGGGTCTTATGTACCTAGACTGACCTCCAACTTGCTGTTATAGCTAGTGGTAGCCTTGTGTTACTGATCCTCCCGTATCTACCTCTCAGGTCCTGGGATCACAGGCATGTGCTTTCTTTTGGGGCTAGAAGTTTGGTATAGTTTTGGATTTTAAATTTTTGAGTATTTTTGTAGATGCACTATTCTGAAAAATCTAAAATCTGAAATGCTCCAAAATCCCAAATCTTCACATCATATTTAGGTAACTAAAACAGCTTGAGATTCTATATCAATTCAGACTTGGGACTCCTAAATGAGGCATGTTCTACTTCCCCTGAGAACAGTGACTGCCTGGCATGTTTCCTTACTATGTGCGAAGTGGGATCATGTGCCTTCTGTGCCATAAGAGGAGCCAGCTGCTTTCAAAGGCTCCTGATACCTACTCAGAACTGGGACATGGAAGCCAGGTGCAGTGTCTCACACCCCTAATCTTAGCACTGAGCCTTGAGAGGATCACCTTGGGTTCAAAACCAGTTTAGGATATACAGTGAGTTTCAGAGATTGAGAGCGGGCTACGAAGTGGCATCTTATTTGCAGAAAAAAGAGAAACAGACATAAAGTGATTGAGGAAAGCAATAGAGAATGAAGGACAAGCATCATTTATACTGTTTCCTGTCTGATGTGGGTGCTTGGTGCTTCTGCCTATGTTTACAGAGCAGTGCCTGTGAGGGATTGGAGGCAATTTGGGGGAGGGGGCAGGTGGTGCTCTAGCTCCAGAACAGGGAGCCTCTGTTGCCTAGGGGAACTGCTCCTTGTAGCATTGTGGGTATCTCCCTACTGCTTTTATCTCTGACTTTGATTTCTAGCCAGGGAAGCCAGCTCTTTCTTTTGCAGTAGGAAGTCGGCAGCCTTTGTGAGTCCCTTTCTGAACGTGCCTTTCCTCAGTTACTCTTGAGACGCTTTCAAGCACAAGACACGTGAAGCCTCTGTCTTTTGTATTCTCTGATGCCAAGTTGTTCAGCCTTTCATCATGTGCCACGTCTCCTGGTTTCCATTTGCTGAATACAATTGCGGAGTGTGCTGAAGGCTGGGTCTGCTTTCCACATTTAACAGCTGTCAGTGCTTTATCTGTGGCTATCTGCCGAGCTTTGGGGACCCTCTCCTTTTGTTAATACATTGGCTTACTCAAATTCAGCATATTTGCATGACCTTAAATTTTATCTCTCTGAGCATTGTCTATGTAGAGTTTAAGTAATAGGAATTACTTGACCTGTGCAAATACATATAGTGACAATATCATTGTGACTTCTTTTACATTTTATTTTAATTTATTTTTGGTTGTTTCTTTGTTTTGAGACAGGGTCTCATTATGTAGCTCTGGCTATCCTGGAACTCCTTATATAGACTAGTCTGGTCTCAAACTCACAAGAGATCCACCTGCCTCTGAATGCTGGGATGTACCACTCTAACCCATTTTCATTGTGACTTCTGATTGTTCTTTGTGTTGCCTAGCAATCTTGATGTTTGGATGCTTATTGATACTCTTTAGGGTAGATGAATGGTGGCTTGGAGGCTCATGGCAGCATTGAAAGGAAGTGGTAGTATTCAGAGAGTTTAGCTTAGCTTAGTAGTGAGCAGAATGATTCCTGAGATGATAGCATGACCTACCATTACACTCTAAAACTAAAGTACAGTCTGAATCTCAAAAGGCAGAATGTAACTGACCTTTCCTTTTGTGCTCTTGGGCTTGGTGCTTTCTGAGTTATACTTCAGCTTTTCTTCTACCTTGGTATTCTCTTTTGTATGTTGTGGATAGGATGAGGGTCCACAGTTCCTGCTGTTCTCTGTTCAGCAGGGTGGATTTCATCTAGGAACGGTGCCTGCCTCGTCAGAACTCCCATCTATGCACTTTTGACTCTAGTTGCCCTCCTCATGTGAAGTTCAACATTGCCAGTGCTGTGGACATAGGATTCACTTCATATCTGTAGAACTCTCTGGGGACAGTGTTAGCTCCAGTACCTGAGTCTAAGGAATAAGACAACAAAGCTGGAGTACTTTTTACCACGAGTCTCTAGTGGGACCATACTGGGTAGTCAGTTTTGGGGAAAAGAGACCTCAATAAGAGCTGAATAGATCCAAGTGAATTTCCTAAATCTGTGCAAAATGACCTTGGTTACTGGAAAACATATATGTGTGATAATTATCTTTCTCCTTTGTACTTTAAAGCTACTGAGTATGAGATGAGACCAAACACTTCAAAGGGTTCTCACAACTGTTGACACTCTGCTAAGTGGATGCTGGTCACATTTCTCGATGTCACTTCCACTAGTTTAAGTGTGGGGTCCCAGGATAGAGGTTTCTTGTAGCTCAATCTGTATGGTTAGACCCAGAGTGGAAATAGAACAAAGGGAGTGAGCTTGGCTCTTTTTTTGCTAAGTTGTGGCAGGCAATTGACCAGTTATGGGGTCTGTCTTATTTCAAGGTCATTCATACAGAATTATGATTAGAAAACCTAGTGAGGGGACATAATTGAAACTTACTTTCTGTCTTAGTGGGTTTGTTTTGTTTTGTTTTGTTTTGTTTTGTTTTGCTGTGAAGAGACACCATGACCAACGCAATTCTTATAAAGACAAACATTTCGTTGTGGCTGGCTTATACTTTCAGTCCATTATCTTCATGTCAGGAATCATGGAGATCTGCAAGTAGTCATGTACTGGAGAAGGAGCTGAGGTTCCACATCTTGATCCCAAGGCAGCCAGAAGGAGACTCTGATCCCACACTGGGCAGAGATTGAGCATAGAAGACCTCAAATCATCACATTCTACTCCCTGGCCTCCAGAGACTTACATTTATAATGCAAAATGTTTTTAGTCCAACTTCTAAAGTACCTGTAGTCTATCACAGTCTCAACAATGTTTCAAAGTCCCTTTCGAGGTTCATGCAATCTCTTAACTGTAATCTCCTATAAGATCAAAATAAAAAAAAAAACAGATCATATACTTCCAACATCAGAGGATATACGTTACCATTCTAAAACATCACAGTGAGATAATATTGGACCAAAGCAAGACCAAAAGACAGCTGGGAAATCTCCAAACTCTGTATTTCCATATGTGATGTCCAGTTCCTTTCAGCTTTGTTGACTGCAACACAATTCTTTCTCTTGGGCTGGTTCTATTCCCTGTTAGCAGCTTTCCTCAGCAGACATACCACAGCTCTGGCATCTCTAACATCTTGGGTCTCCAAGGCAACTTCAATTTCACAGCTTCTTGTTCCAATGCCTGGTTCCACACATGATCTTATGAGCTCCTCTAAAGGGCTTAGGTCACTTCTCTAGCTCTGCTCTTTGAATCACTCTAGGATCTGGCTGACTCCACTATACTGCCACTGCTATTTTTGGTGGTTATCCACGGTACTGGCCATCTCCAATACACTGGGGTCTTCTGCTGGAATTGGGCTGTACTGTCATCAATAGCCTCTCATAGGCTCTCTCTTCATGGTGCCAAGCCTCAACATTGTTCTTTGCATGACCCATTCAGTCCTGGGGCATCAACTGCAACTAAGGCTGCACTTTCACCAATGGCCTTCCGTGGCCTCTCACTGTGTCAAGCCTCTGCTGCTCTCCATGACCCGTTCAGACCCTTCAAAACCAATACCACCTGGGTGATTCTTACACATTACCAAGTCCAGGTGCAGCACAAGGTACAACCTTGTATATTTCTGAACATACCTTTTTTTTGTGCTCTCAGAAAACATTTCCAGATTTCACTACAGTGACGCTTGGTCTCTTCTTAATCACTGCTAATTTCTTAGCTCCAGCTAACGAGAAACAATTGTCCCAGTAGTCTTCTACTTTTCACTCTAAAGCCAGAGCCACATGGCTGAAGGTACCCAGTTCTACTCCTTGCTGGTGCTGGAACAACCCCTCTCTACCCCGTTCTATTACATTTTCACCAGCTTTCTCTTTTCCAATTCCCTCACTACCTAAGCTCAGCTATCTTGAACTTGCTCTGTAAAAAGACCTTGAACTCAGAGATCTGCATGACTCTGTCTCCTGAGTGCTGGAATTAAAGACATGTACCACCACCTCTGAACCTAAGCTTTTCTTTTTCCTGGAGCGTGTTCTGTACCATGCTGGCTTTGAACTCAGAGATCTGTTTTTGTCTCTCTGTCTCCATGGGATTAAAGTCATGTACCACTATGCCAGAACCTAAGCTTTTCTTTAATTCCATTTTACAAGATCTTTTTAAGTTCTGAATGGTACTTCAATCCATATATAGTCAAGTTGACAACTAAGAATATCCATCATAATTCATACCCTGTCAATTTGACACACAATCATATCTCCTTGCCTAAATGAATAAATGAATCTCATATCTAAATAAAAATAGTAACTCGGTCATAATAATGCCTAACATATAGCCATCAACCTTTCAACTGTAAACACATAAATAATAAGCTTAACTGAGTGGGATCTTGCCAAATGGTCACCACCCCCTTAATCTGTTTATCCCCTTGAACATAAGATTTTGCTCCATTCTGCTTTCTGGTGCCCTTTTAATACTTGAACCATACATACTGTATTTTTCCTTTTTAAGCTTGCTATGCTTGATAAAACTGCTCTTCCTAGGAGTAAACCACATGACATAGTCTATGCTATGCTGTTTTGAAATTTTCTTCCTCAAGGCAATTACTCTAAATTACTCTAAATTTCTTCACTTTAGAGCTGCAGGCAGACTCTTTAGACAAGCAGTCACATTCTATCAGAAGAATGATCTCTAAGCGACATTCTAAAATCCTTCTCCTCTAAAACCTCTTGAGCCAAGCCTCTACAGTTCAAATCAGCCTCAATACAACTATCTTCCATGTTCCTACTAGTATGGCCCATTAAGCCCCACTTAAAGCATTCCACTACTTTCCTAACCCAAACTCTCAAAGTCCACATTCCTCCAAACAAAAGTGTCGTCTGGCTTATCACAGCAATACCCCAGTCTCCGGTACTAACTTCTGTCTTAGGGTTTTCTTGCTGTAAAGAGACACTGTGATCAAGGTAATTCTTATAAAGGCAAACATTTCATTGGGGCTGGCTTACATTTTCAGAAGTTCAGTCCGTTTTCATCATGGCAGGAAGCATGGCAGCCTACAGACAGACACCAGGTGAGAGAAGGAGCTGAGAGTTTTACATCTTGATCCAAAGGTAGCCAGAGGGAGACTGTTTCACAAGCAGTCAGGTGGAGGCTATGATTTCACACTGGGTGGAGCTTGAGCACAGGAGATCTCAAAGCCAACCCCCACAGTGACATTCTTTACTTCCAACAAGGCCACACCTAGGAGTGCTACTCCCTTTGGCCAAACATTAAACTATCACACTTTCTTTAATTCTTTCTCCATTTTTTGAGAAGAAATTACAGATGAATGCTTGGTGCCTTAGGTAAAAACTTAAGCGTGACTCCAAATTAAGAAATGTTTTGTAGTAAAAAGAAACTCCCTTTCTTGTCACATATTAACAACAGAATACAAATGCCAGGAAGTAGAAGCAATAGAGCCTGGTAAATTCAAACTGATGAGTGAGCCTTGAACTTTCATAGCCAAGGCAAGTTACTTTCATTTCATGAGGGTTTATTTCCTCATCTGTTAAATGGAGGATACAGTCAAGTGAGTGACAAGAAATGAGGTGTGACATGATTCCAAGTGTTAAGGGCATTATCATTTTTATGCACTCACATGATTTCTAATATGTTAAAAAGTCAAGTTTTCTATGAACAAACAATAATATATTTTCTTTCAAAATTATAGGTAAGTTGAATCTTTAAATACATTACATTAAAAAGAGAATATTGTAGCTCTTCTCAAGTTGTTGGATCCCAGAATTTTCTTCTACTGTTAAAATGATTAAGAACTCCCAAGGAGCTTTTTCTCATATGAATTTTTATCTATCATTATGCTAATGATTTAGAAATTACTTTGACATTATTATTTGATTAGAGATAACAAGGCCTTATTAAAAACAATTTTATGTATGATAATGTTTTTGAAACCAAACAAAGAATTAGCATAGAACTTTAACATTTTTATAATAAACTTTTTAAACATCTGGTTTTCTAGAAGGCAGATGCTAAAGCATTTAGCCTGTTGTTGTATGTTATTTCTGGTGAACACATGAATATTTCGCTGCTCACAGACATGTAGTAAAGAAAAGGGGACACTTTTGGACCCTTGAGGTCTGTGGGCCATGTTTTAATGTATGTTATTCAACTTTTAAATGTGTTGTGTAATGGCTCCTGTCTTAAAGGTGTTTGGCTCAAAGAGAAATGCTATAGGGCTTGTTTTACTATAATGCCAATGAAACTTTACATAGCTTTTTGCTTATAAGAGTGCCTAGGATGATAGAATTATGTTTGTAGGATTCTGTAAGGAATCTCAACAGATTAATGCATGCTGTGCATTTGGACCCAGCTGGGACTATAGTGTCCCATCGTTCTGTCTATTCTTTTACCTATTTATCCTGAGATCTTCACTCACCTTAACCACCTATTCATATGACCACCTATACCACCTTGCCCTCCCACTACTTCCTTGTTCTCAAGTTTATGTCTCCAACCTTCCCTTTTATCCACTTGCTCCAACCACCAAGTATCTATAGTCTTTCAGCCAGCTTCAAGTGCCAGAGATGTATTTTCCAAATATGACAAGACCCTTTTTATTATGTTGCCATTTATAATGGATGCCTTTAGAATTCACTTAATCACTTCAACCAGAATGATTTACAGAGCATTTATAGTTGAATTTCTTCTGTCTTTTTTTTCTCTTCCTTCTACCTCACTATCCTCTTTCCCTTCCTCCCTCCTGTCTTTTGCCTTTACGTCTTCTACAATTAGGTGATGGGAATTGACCCAGGTCCTTAGGCATGTTAGAAAAATGTATCATCAAACTACATTCCAAAACCCTAAGCTGATTTTTTTTTTTATAAAAACAATTTCCCTGCCCTTTAGACCCACCAATTGACTATTTTTGTATCTACAGGATTTTACTTCAGGAAAAAAGAAATTGTCTGCTTATGCAGCTGGAAGAAGCTACACGTTTAACATCATATCTCCAGTCCCAGTTAAAGAGGTAGGCTACTTTTGAAGGGAATATATACTTACTAATTTTATTATTTTATTACATGAACATATATTATATTACAGTAACGTGAATGAACTTCATAGTTTCTTTTAGCTTAGATGTTCTACTACTAGTAGTGATTGGAACTTGAAGTGGGGTTAAACGGAGCAGAAAAGTAAATGTGTTTTGTTTTGTGCATAACTTGCTGACATACAACTTAGGTAAAATGAGGAGAACCAAATTTGACTTCAGAATAGTAAGTCTGACCCTAGGATGTTTATACACACCTGTAATTCTATCACTTGAAAGTTGAGGCAGGAGTAAATGGAGTTCAATTATGAAATCAAGTTTATTAAAGGAATGTATAATTTATATACCAGCTTCAGAAATATTCATCTATGTACATTTTTATTATGGGGCTTTTTGTAAAAAAAAATATCTGGATGTGTAATGGCAGCTCCACTTGTCAAGCTCTTACTGTACTGTGAAGCAGGAAGTTAAGGGCTTCATATGAATGACATTATCAGTTACTCCTCCAACTCAGGAAGGAGCCTGCTGTTTCGCACTGCCCCCAAGTGTCATTCAAAAGAGATAAGAAGCAAATTCTGGCCAGATGCTCTCAAGCGTCCAACTGCCTGCATTCCTGTTAGCTCTGTTCTTCCTGGGGCTACAGCTCTGGTACCAGGTGATGGGTGGTGGGAGCAGCATGCGTTTTTCTCATACCATGGCTTTTTCATTTCAGCCTGTCTGCCAGCACCCTGACTGTGTCCTCTGGGAGCAGCCGTGGGTCCCTGGCCTCCAGCCGGGGTTCCCTGGCCTCCAGCCGTGGCTCTCTCAGCTCCATCAGCTTCACGGACATCTATGGCCTCCCACAGTATGAGAAGGCTGATGCTGAGTGTGGCCAGCTTCTGCGCTTCGATCTGATCCCCTTTGAATCTCTGGGCCGTGATGTTCCCTTTACAGACCCACAGAGCCACTCTGGCTTCCACAAGCAGAGGAAGTCCCTGGATACACCACAGTCTTTGGCCTCACTGTCTTCTCGCTCCTCCTTGTCCTCTCTGTCACCCCCTAGCTCTCCCTTAGACACACCCTTCCTCCCAGCTTCGAGGGACTCTCCTCTGGCACAGATGACTGACACCTATGAGGCAGCAGGCCTGGGAACACTGGACAGACTGAGGTCACAGGCCTCTACTCTAGGAGATGAAGATTTGCAGGGATCTGCGACACTTCAGCCACATGGAATCCCTGTGGATGGAGAAGGACCCCGTGAGCGGGGACCTCAACCTGTGGCTCCTACTAGTGCAAGTAAGTGGTGATAGGAAGAAAGTCCTGAGTTTCTGGGTGTAAGGGATATGTGGGCTGTGGCTTTGAGGATAGTGACTTTCAAATTGCTGGTGAGCTGTTAGTTTTAGAATAGTAACAGGGCTAGGATGAGTCCAGATCTTCATTAGTCTTTCCTTTCTGTGTCAGGAATGCAGGCATTGATGAAGCTGTATTTGGCTTATTTGTGGAATGTACTTCTTAGTTGTTGAAAAATAACATTAAGAACTACATAGTCTTCCATATTCAAAGGCAAATAAGGAGGTGGTAGGACCTCAATGTACCTTTGCAGGGCATGAGCTAAGATGGAATTTTCTGTGTATGTTCCCCTTAGACCAGCATGTAGACATGCATCTGATTATACCTTAGTAGAAATGTCCACCTCTGTCAGTTTGGCCTCTTGTTTTAGCCATATGGCCTTGTTTCTGAGTATATAATTCAATCAAAAGTAGAACTAATTCTGATTGTGTCATGTCAATAGACACTCTAGCTTGCACCAAATCATTTCTCCAGATGGAGAGTAACCAGACTCTGTAGGAAGCTTCATCTACTCAGCTGTGTTATAGTTCAACCCTTTATTGATACCACAATGATGTTTGAGAAACAATAGACTACTATAATGTAACACCAGGAACATATCTGAAGTTCAGCCCATGTAGTTAATTAACTTTCATTTACCCAGCAAAAACAATGTTCTAGACATTCAATTTGGACTAGCACTAGTTAATTTATATAGAATAGATAGTCCTTCCTCCCTGCCCTGAGGGAAATTTGGTAATGTCTAGAGAAACACTGAGCTCTCACAGCCTGGCAGAGGGGATATTCTGGCACCTAATGGATTGAGACCAGGGACGTTACTAAACCTCCTATAATATACAGCACAACCCCTACCACAACAAAAATGATATATCCCAAGGTGTCAATAGTATGAAGGCTAAGAATCCTAAGAAGCATTCTTTTGACTGTGTATCCAATAGAGTACAATGTGGTGTAGTAGAAATGGCTTCAAATAAGCAGCCTGCAGGCCAAGTTCCTTGTCACTTTGACCTCTAGTTCCACGACTTTCCTTGAATTATCCTACTTTTCTTGTCCTCAAACAAGATGATCTTTATAGTTTCTTCCATTTGCCACTATTTTTTAACCTAAGAAATGAATCAATAGATTGATAAAAAGATAATCTTTCGATTAGCTTATCTATAATGTAGCCATCTGCTAGCATTTGTGTGTTTGCGTGGAGATCATTATGTTCTGGTTACCTCTTGACCTTTAACATCTCTGTTATTCTGGTGTCTTATACTATGTTTGCAAACACACTTGTATGCCCCCTGAAACATTGTTTCTATAATTCACACATCCAGGTAACCTTCATTCACTTTATTCTTCTTTACAATTACAGGGTTCTCCCTTCATACTTATTCCTTTCAGCATAAATGAAATAATGACATAAACCCATTGTTCTTCTAGTCCCCTCCATCACTCCTTATTATGTTCTCTTTAAAAGTTGAAATTAGTTTGGTTATGGGGAAAGTCTGTTTGAGGGTCTTCTAGGCCAGGGCAAAGGCAGGTTTGGAGGGAGAAGAGCTGAGTTAATTTCTGATTCTAATTTCTTTATTTTTCTTTCTTATTCTATGACAGACATTGATTGTCATGTTTCAACAATTTAGACTGGGAGTGATTTGCTTCATCTACATTTAGGGACTGCCACCTGGTGGTAGATTCATAGATGGCACTGTCAGTTGACTTGTGTCTTTAGGAATTTAACAGATTAAGTTCCTGGTCATGCTAGGGGCTCCCAGAATCCTAAGCAGGGGAACTGATTTCAAACCTAAACACCTGGGTACTCCTTGCCTTCCTGTGTGCTTTGACAGCTGCCGATCCCAGAGTTAGAATTCATGCATGCTTATCAGACCCTCCCCCCTCCCCATCCCATTATTTGGTGATGTTTAGAGTAATGCAATTCCCTCAATTTTAAGCCTTCGTCTGTAAATCTGTTTGGTTTCAAGCAAGTTTTAGTGAAATTAAAATTTTACTAAGATAAAAATCCAAATTGCCCAAGATAGAAGGCAATGATTCCCCCCCTCTTGATACCTTAAGGTAGTCAGATGGGCAGATGGCAAGACCAAGAGTAGATTATAATTTGGGACATTTTTTACATTTTTGCTACAGTTTTGTTTTTACTGGATTTTTAAAGTTAAATGTATCCTGATTTTGAAATACTTTCCATTTTTTAACTTACTGGTTAGTCTATGCTAACAAAATCCATAAAATTCTTTTGAGTTGACTGTCTATTTATTGATGGTTGTATTATACATACCCTGTTTAAAATTATCAGCTAAAATCTTAGAGTTTTCACTCTGTGATTTTTTTTTATCTCTTCTCATGCTGCTCCACAGAAACGTTTACTGTAAGTGGCCTTGGTATTCTCCTTATTCTTGCTCAGGCTGCGGGCAAAACTTTTACAGTGACTTCATGCTTAGGATGGCTGGGGGGGTGATAGCTTATTGGTTATCATTATCACTATTATTTCGCTGCTGTTATTCTTAATAATCATGTAAGAACAGGTTTTTTTTCAAAAAGCTTTCAGTATTTATTTCCTATATGTATTTTTCTCCAAATTCTACCAGCATTTATTATTTTAATATACCAGTTGGCAGCTTTGGCTATTGATTTTCAGTTCTTTCCCCTTCTTATAAAGCAGTTTTTAGTATGTTCCTTGGTTTTAGTGTCTGTTTTAGTAAAGAAAGAGCAGTGTGGTTTTTGTTTGTTTTATTTTTGTTTTTCAATAAATGTGTAATAGATTTTCTATTCCCTATATCATTTGTACTACTTCTCAATCAGTCTTGAAGTCCTGGAGTTTTGAATATGTAGTATGGACATTGCTGTGTCTTTTTTCTCTTGGGGGACATTACTCCCTGTTGCTGTGTGAATTCAGTGACACCATCTAAGCTTTTAGTGTCCATCCTCCCTGAATGGACTTGTAAAGATGAGAAAAAATTTGGTTAGAGCTCAACTGTGGGATAGGACTGTGGAAATGGAATTGTTACCTAGTGCTGTTTTTTCAAAGGGATTTCGAGCTGGTTAGAAGAATCATCTTTGGTAGGTGTCAGGCTAGGAAGTAGAAACAAGCATTAATTTCACTTGTAGAAACTTGTTAATATAGAGGTTCAGATCCCAAAGATTCCACATGGAGTCAGAGTTGGGGTCATTTCATGGGACAGGGACAAAGACAAGAGCGGGGCATTGGCTTACAGTTTGAGAGTTTTATACCTTTAGTTACTTCAGGATAAAGCCTGCTTCTATCCTTGGCTGATGAGAGCAGAAGTAGCTTACCCCTGTAGTTAGTACTACAGATGACTGGAAGGCCAGCTTTTGTTTCCAGTTGACATTACAGACCAAATGCCTTATCTGTTTAATATGCTTGAATTTAGTTGGTATGGGTAATAATTTGGTTATAAAAAGAGGCGGCTGGGTTGTCATTTGAGCCATCCTTTCTTTTAGTTCAGAATGTAAAGTTATCAGTTTGTGGAACTAGAATAGCCAAAGAGAAGCAGAGAGACCACAGAGATACCTGTATTGTTAGCAAGTGGCAACATGAAGTCCAAGTAGTATTTCTCTTGGAGCTTCATATTTATTCTGTACTTTAACAAAGCATGCCCCCTATAAAACATAGATTTTTACATGTATAACCACATGTATCATAAAAAAGTTGAGTATGTTTGTATTGATTTTGTTTAAAGAAACTCATTTCAATGAAAGAAAAGGATAAACTAGGTAAGAAAATATCAACGATTATTTAGGGCTCTTAAAGGTAGATATGAAAGATAAAAATCAAATACTCAATAATGGTAGCATTCTGACCCAGAAAAGCAATTCCAGAAAGCAGTCTGGCCTAGGGTGTGTCTAAGGAGGCTTCTACAGTGAGATCAACAGTCAGATGTCAGTCTCTGTGTAAGCCATAGGTCTCTAAGACTGTTTTCAAAGGATGGATCTGTGTTTTTGATTTGAAGAGCATTGTTAAGATATATTTGGATAATTTTAAAAAGTGATTATAAGCGCAATATCAGCAAGGCTTATTGTCTAAAATATGGAGAATACCAAATAGCATAAAGAAGGAAAGTGAAAAATAACACCTCTTTGTATATCTGCTGTTCTCCTGAGCCCAAATGTCTTTCTTCTTTTATTTTTAAATTATTTTTACATTTTATTCAATCAGTATATATTACATAACATTATGATATATTTAAACAAAGTGTGTGTTTGTGATTCTGTTTCTCCCCAATCTCCTCCAACCCCCTGTTACCTCTATCCCCTCCTTGTAGCTTTCCCCTCCCAGACTCTTTTAGGGGTTTCCCACTTCTGTCATCTTATTCAGTATGTGCTCACCCTCAAAGGGGAAATACAAGATGTATGAGTCCAAATATATTTTTAGACAGGTAAGAGATTTTTTTTAAAGGAAGATACCAGTATCACCTCTGGCTTTTGTGTGTCAGCCATAATGCTTCATACGGTAATTCCAGCATGCAGGAGGATAAGAAACATCTCAAGTCCAAAGAGCAAGGATTACATAGTGAACCTCTGCCTTAAAAAAAAAAAAGCAAGAAAGAAGTAGTACCCAGAAGTCTGTTGCTTTGGCTTTGCTTGTGATTTTCAATATTAAAGACAATCATGCACAATGCCTATCTGCATGCACATGCCATGGCTTGTCTTTGGAGTACTTAGTGACTTTTCAACACTCTGCCATATATGTCTAGGCCTCCTGTGCTATCACCTCCTGACCTAGGTATGTCCCTTGTTTGCAGCAGTGACCCTGCGGGAAGACAGTGCCAAGAGGTTGGAGAGAAGAGCACGCCGTGTTTCTGCATGCCTGTCAGATTATTCCCTTGCCAGTGACAGTGGGGTTTTTGAACCTCTAACCAAAAGGTTAGGAGCTGATCACCTTATTTCCTTGTTCCTAAGTACCCTTTCCAGAGTGCTATTGGTATGCACACCAAGAATCCATATGGAAATAATTAGCTTTGTCTAAGCTTTGTTTCTGGCTCCATTTATATTTTTCTATCACCTTTAATCTTTGGAAGGTTGGGCCTTAGAAGCCTGTGGAGAAAACACCTCTGGCTTACGTGTGTATTTGGAGGCTGGCTCTTAGTGTGTTGTTCTGGAATGCCTTTTCTCCTCCTGGTCCTGACTAGTAGAGCTGAAAAAGACCAACTACGCACAGTGCATAAAAGGGACCAGCATTCCTAGCAATGAAGTCCCTCCCTCTCTCTCTTTAGCTACAGGGAGCTCCTTGTGGTCAAAACAAAACCTTTGGAAATTAGGTAGTTCATTTTGATTAACTGTCTTTGTTGTCTTTGCAAATTTGTACAATTGTAAATCTCAAGTATCTGTAAAGACATTGTAGTCAATGCAAAGTTTTCTTAAAGTTCACTTTTTGAAAACTGCCTTTAGTGTTTCACATGGATTTCAAAATGTATGCAATTATTTTCTAAGACAAAGCAAAACCCCAGAACAACACAAATAAAAAACAAGACAACTGTTGCTATAGTTCATATCTATAATTTTGCCATTGTGGAAGCTGAGACAGGGAGAAATGCCACAAATTTGAGCCAACTTTGGGCTATAAAGCTCTTGCAGGGGACCTGATATCAATTCTCAGTACCCACATGGCAGCTCACAATCATCTGTTCCTTCATTTCCAGAGTTCCAGTGCCTACTTCCGGCCTCCATCTCCACTACATATGTGCAGTGCCCATACTTACAGTCAGCAATACACTTACATATATAAAATAAAAAGGAGTCTTTTTTTAAACCAAGGGAGTGATAAAAAGAGAAAGACGTTTGTGGGCAGGTACTGATGAGATAACCCATGATGGATCCGGGGACCAGCTGTTCCTTTTGAGCCCCTTAATGAACACAGATACTTGAATCAGAGTTTGATAAAACTCTTCTCAGTAAGAGATACTCTGAGCATGAGAAAAACCTTGTACATGCTTACAATGCTGAGGTCCTTTTAGAATAAACCTAATGTATTTCCCATTATGTTTAGAAATGAAGATGCTGAAGAGCCTGCTTTTGGAGACATGTATGGAAACAATGAGCCTCAGATCTATGTGGGATATCTGTGAGTATAGGAGCCAACTTGCTGTTCTTTAATATGCCCTGTAGAATAAGGCCTGCTTGGGCGATATTCTAACAGCTTTGATACTCCCTGTCATGTCATCAGCCTTAAAGATGCCTTGTAGATGCATTTCCATGGACAGGTGAAGGGAGATAGACGGACTGTATGAGCCAGGTGTTGCTACCCCATTCTTGTTAGCTCCCATCTTTCTTTTGTCTCAGATGAGTTGGCAAGGGTAGAAGGTAAGAGAAAAGTGACTGCATTGCTGTCTTTCATTCCAGACACCACAGCTGAGGACTGTTAGCTTAGACTTGGGAGTCGGCAACGTGGGATACTCAAAGTCTCATCTAACTCTTAGGAGCATATTTTCACATTTATGTTGGAAATTGACAGTATTCTCCATAGTACAGATATCAGAATCCTTCCCTTATCCCCAGAGTGAGTCATCCAATCATCTGTAACAATGGCAGCTGTAGATGTCTAGCTACAGTTTCATTAAAAGCAGGTGCCATGATGTTTATACTGGCAGCACAGGATTTTTTTTTTTTGTCTCTGTAGTTTTGGTTTGCCCATTCTTGTTATTCTGGTTGAGTTTTCTTGGTTCTCATACTGCTCACTTTTAGAATCAGGTCATTTTTTGCTATGGTGTCCCCATCTTGTGCACTGTAGGGAATTCGGTTGTACCCTTCACACTCTTGTTCCAGTTTTCATAATAAAAAATTCTTTGACATACTACCAATCTCGCTTATGGGTGAGATAAGGTAAAATACCCCTCAGACCATGGGCAATATTGGGGTTGAATGACAGGGTCATTTCTTCCATGGGGAATTTATAGTCTATGAATTTGTGCTTTATTTTCTAGGCATGATAGTACAAATGAATATCTCCTTGTGCATGTGTTGCAACTGAGGAATCTTGCTGGTCTGGTGATGAAGGAAGACTGTAAAATGTAAGTTCCTGATATTGAAGACCTGGAGGCTATATACAGTTAGTGATGTCCTTCCTCCAACTTTCCTCTGCATGATACAGCTCATTGCCTATTCTGCTCAGCAGACTGGGAACAGAAAAGCAGTTTGGGAGCCTGAATTTACAGATTTTCAGTAAAAGAGTAGGGAATATCTATTTAAAGTACAAAGGATATATATATATATATATATATATATATATATATATATATATATTAAAAGAGCTTCATTAATTGAGACATTTGGTGTACTGTGTTGCTGTCAAAGAAGGGCCTGTCACTGGCAATATTGAGGATTACCTTGTGATGCTAGTACAAGCCCATTCCAGTCTGTGATCCTATTATGTGTATTAAGAAGCCTGAGACTGGGTTCAAGGAGTCTTTAGCTATGGAGAGGAATAGGAAATATGAGATGGGACCATTTTGCAGTCAGCTAGTGTTCTCATTCTCACTGGCAGAATTGCTGCCTCTCTGTGCTCTGTGACCCTAGGTGGGTGTTTATAGAGGGTGTCCCTAAGGTGGCTAACTGCCAATAGTAGTCCATTCAAATCTAAGGTAATCAACCCTATACATTCCTTGTTGTGAACTAACTTTGTAAACATGAGGATCCATATTTCAATCCAGCTCTCCTGGTGATACACACAGCAGTCATCACAAATATTTCACGCCTGTCAACTATTTGCTAAGTTCCAGACTGATGTAGAAACCAGAAAATAGACTGTACTGCTGTGGATGTTAGAGCTGTGAGGAGAAAGCAGAAGAACTCTTGCTGAAAGAATGTCCAGCAGAACATCAAAGCTCCAAGTCTTATCTTAGCCAGTCAGGCATGCTCCATCTAATCTAAAGAGACACATTAGTCCTTTGGACCTGGAGGGTGGGAACCATATTAGCTCATGCTGACTACCAATATGTTTCCTTCCCTCTATTCCTAGCCATATTCGCGTCTACTTGCCCCCACTCGACTCTGGCACTCCGAATACTTACTGCTCCAAGTCTCTGGAATTCCAAGCTCCATTGGTGTTTAATGAAGTGTTTAGAATCCCTGTGCATTCCAGCATGTTGACATTGAAATCACTGCAGTTATATGTGTGTTCGGTGAATCCTCAGCTACAGGAAGAACTGCTGGTATGTTTAGCAGTATGGCCTGTGATCACTCATTTTCTCCTTCCCCCTTTTTCTTTTTCCCTTCTCTTTGTTTTATGACTCCATCTTCTTTCTCTCTTCCTCTATATTTTCTTTGTTCCTAATTTTATCTTTAATTTCTCTTTTACGATTACTCATATATATATGGGAGAGGGGCATGCAGCTGTGAGAAGGTGTACATGCTATAGTGCATATGTAGGTTCTGGCAGTCAAACCTGATATCTTAAAGGACAATATTTATGGAAAAAAAAACATTAAAATCTGGTTCTTGCTTTTACTTTTAACACCCATGCAGGGAATTGCTCAGATAAACTTGGCCGACTGTGACAGTTCAAGTGAAATGCAGCTGCGCTGGTATCCTGTGCAGGTCTTTGCCAGCCCTGATCCACCTAGGCCAAAAGAGCCTGTGCTGCGAGTTATGGAGAGCACCACACAGGAAACCATGAATGCCAGCTCCGGAAAGACGGTACATGGCCCTGGCTCAAGGAGCCAATCTTCTATGGCTATTTTCTTTACTTTGAGACTGGCTTTGCTCCAGGTACTCATTTCTAAGACGATTTCTTGTAGATTACAAGGCAGCATGAGTTACAGTAAAGAGTTTCAGGGGAAGGAATCATATGGGAACATAGCAATATAGAAGACCACTTTCTGAAAATGATGTTTAATGCAAACACATTCATGATCACTACTTTTGTACAAATTTGTGGACACAGAGCTATAGGCCCAGGGTGAACACTGTGGTACTGTTCTCGTGTGTGGCCAAGAGATTAAACTGGTTCTCAGAAACATCCTTTCCTCCTTCAGGATGCAGTGACAGTGCTGCTGGCCAGAACCACAGCACAGCTACGAGCTGTAGAGAGAGAGCTGGCCCAGGAGCGTGTGAAGCTGGAATATACCGAGGAGGAGATCCTGGAGATGGAGCGTAAGGAAGAACAAGGCGAGGCAGTGTCTGAGAGGTGAGTGCCTCGTCCTCTGCCCTCTTAAGATTGCATGAAGAGGCAGAACACAGTACAATATCTTACGGAAGTGAAGTGAAGTTACTGCAAACAGGCTAGCCTGCCCAGTGCCAGTCAGCATGTCTCTCAGGGGAGTGTTTCTGAAAGCAAACCACTTTCCTCCTCTTTGCCTCTCTAGAACATGCTGGGACATGCTACCATGCCATTGCTCAGGACCCATATTGTGGTGGGGAATATCATGGTTATATTTATAAGAGAAATACCCTGACTTGTGTGCCCAATCCTCTTCCTTTAATTCCAGAAGTTCTTTTCAGGATTCCCCTGAACATTTTGGTTTTATGGAGATGGGCCCTTAGTGCTTAGTCTAAGGTGACTTTGGAGTTCTCTTGCCTTAGCCTTTTGAGAGCTAGCATTATAGACATATGCCACCATACCCAACTCAAAGTTCCCTTCCATTTTTTTGTTGTTTGTTTCATTTCTCTTTGGGTACTGGAAATTCAACCTGTGGCTTTGTACATTCTGGGCAGGCATTCTGCTATGGAGCTATACTTCTGGGCTATTCTCCTGCTGTTGTTGTTGTTGTTGTTGTTTTTGTTGTTGTTGTTCTTAAAACCCACCTTATAGGAATTTAATCTGTCTGCATTTACACTGTACAACTCACTAGTTTGGTATAGTATAATTATAGTATGCCATTTTTACTAACATCAGCTGTAGAGAACTTTCAGTAAACAAAAAGACCCCCACACATACTAGGAATCACTCCCATTCCTCCTTCCCTCTGACCGCATTCAACCACAAATCCATTCTGCATCCTGGACACACTCCTCAATGGAAGCATAGAATCCCATAACCAGGCAGCATCACTAGCCACTACTGCTTAAAGTGGCCCATCAGTGTGACTCCTTGCCAATAGAGGCCTATGAGAAAAGGATGAATAGTTCAGGTGAATGAGCACCTCTGGTGTAGTGGCTTGTCTGATCCTCTGTGGTGGGGGGAGTCACAAGTTGAATCTCTTCCACAGGTTTGCAAAATGAATATTGTCTTTGTGAGACTTACTGCTTCTTCCCATGACTTTCTCTGAATTTAGTTTAGAGAGAAATGTGCTTTTCAAGCACCTGGCAGAGGATAAGACATGCTATGCTGTTCATGGTTTAGACAGCAAGATGGGAGGGTTTTCTAAAAAGAGTTTTTGGTACCTTAAGTGGCTCAAATTGGGTGATAGGAAAACATAAAACTGTTAATGAAAGGCTGCTTCCTTAGAAAACAGAAATACTCCTACTTTATAAGAACAGCAGCTGTCTTTATTGAAAAGAAACAGGTTTTCCTTGCTCTTTCTGCTGTTCTCTTCTGAAAACTGCCATGAGAGGCATCATCTCTGATGAGGTTTTCATGGACTGTTTCAATATTTACCTTTAGGAGTTGGCAGGCTGACTCGGTTGATAGTGGCTGTAGCAACTGCATCCAGACCAGCCCCCAGTACCCAAATTCCTGTTACATTGGTGCAGACTCTATCCATGGGCATGTGGTTACTGGCCAGGCAGATTCTTACAAAGCTGAGAAACTTCAACCCTTGCCTCTAAAGGTAAGTAAAAAGTGCCAATAGGGCCTTTGAATATTTAGTACCTGGCCGTTTCTAGAAAGAGAAAGGAATTTTCCCCATACCTATTAAGGGAATTATGAGGGGCAGGGTAGATTAGTGGTAAGTATACTGCAGGAAGCTAGACTGATGTGCTCACATGTAGGAGTAGAACATATACTCACTAATGACCATGTCTTGTGGGTGTGAGAGGGTATGGAGATGGGTGGCATTTGAAGGTAATATGTAAGCAACAACTCTATATAATCAAGTGCTGAACTGTAGCATTGCCTAAGATTTGTAAGGGATTAATGTGAACTCAGCAGTTCCTACAGAAGTGTCCATCACCTGTAGATTATAAGAAAAATACAGCTCTGACTTAAAAAATTGAGCCTTTCACACCATTCTGTGGCAATTACTTCCCATCTTTAGGAACAAATAAGCTTTGACCAGTTGACAATGTATCTCACTGAAATATTATTGTTCTAACTATTCAGTGTACCAAAATATGCTACCACCATGGTCTCTGAAACAACATGTATGAACTCTCCCCTAGGCAACTTCTTAGTCTTCAGCCTGTACAGCAGATTAGAGTACTTGCTTTAGATGAGGTCTCCAAGAATTGCTGCTGTTCTACTGTTTACACACATGAAAAGTAACAGCTACCAAAGGAGTGGCTGGGGAGGCTAGATTGATGCCCCCTTTAACTTTATTTACACTTATATTTTGGAAATGACAGGGTTGCAAGATGGGATAATTGTTATGGAAACTGCCATGCAGTCCTTCAAAGTCTTCCAGTGGTTCATTCTTCTCATCCTTACCTCTTGGGAAGATAAGTGAGGAAGAGTGCCTCAAGTTCAAGACAAGCATGGACTATATAATGAGTTTCAGGCCAGCCTGGGCTCCATAGCAAGACACTATCTCCAAAAAAATAGAAAAAAGAGCTGATAGGAGTAGGGAGGGAGAAAATGAACTGCTGTCATTCCAGCAATGACAATTATGGGTGGTAGGTATAAAAAGGCAGGTGGACCAGCAGGAAGAAACTGAAGAGGAGTTTGTTCACACTAACTGTATTATTTGTGCTATTAAGAAGTCAGAGTAACAATAATCCTACTACCTAGGTTGACAAGGAAACCACCACAGAAGACCTTTACATGGAAGAAGCAGTGGCTGTTCGAAAGGAATGGCCTAGCCGTCGTGCCCGTGGTTCTCCTTTTGTCCGTAGTAGCACCATTGTGCGCTCTCAGACCTTCTCACCAGGGGCAAGAAGCCAGTATGTTTGCAGGGTGAGTTGAAACTCCTTTACTCTTGTGTGCAACATTCTCTTCTTCTTTCTCTTTGTTATGTTCTCATTTTTACTATCTCTGATAAAAAAATATATTTTCTCACAAGCCATACCAATGAATAAATGACCATCATATATGAGTGGAGATAAAATGAGCAAATGAACACTAGGCATTCAGCTTGCCACCTGGCTCTGAGCCTGTTGAATTTTGAATTTTCTCTGAATTCTACCTCCTAGAGATTTTCATTCTTCTATGTGATAGATCTCATGATCAGGAGGCAGGGCGAATATTTTGAGAAACAGCAAGTCAAAATGGAGATTGTCTTGAGTTGGATAGAAATCTATAGGTTGCATTAGCTTGTTTTTTTCATCCTTAGAAGTTCCAAAGGTATTGCCCTATTTGAATCCTGTAGGCTCTAAGGAATACATTCCAATTTTATACCTTTTGGGAAAAAATGGGGATCCATAGTCAAATCACATTGAAAGGCTTCACTAGATACTGACACCCAGGTCCCACTCCTAGAGACTTGTCACTGGTCACAGGTGGGACCTGAGAATTAGAACTTTTGGAAATTCTAATGTGCACATGAGACTGAGAGCCTGTAGGTAGGTGGCTTGGAGGTCCAAAGCACTGTAGTCATTGAAGGGAGGACAGTAAATTTGAGCTGATCTGGCCATTCCAGAGTGACAATAACACCATTGACCTGGATAGTGAAATGATTTTGAAGGGAAAATGGTCATGATGCCTATATGGGTGGTTAGACATACTCATCTGAATACCATTCTCATGGACTCTCCTCTTTTGCCTATGCTCTGGCAGAACCACAATAGGGTGCTAGTAGGACAAAGTTTGCTGCTTAGAGGAAGACTGGCAGCTGACGGGTTGAGCTCTGTTCCCAGTATAAAAGACAGCATTTTTTAGTAATGGTGTTAAAAGCCTTGATGTTTATGTGCATATTGGTATGACCACAGGGCAAGTAAGCTTCCATGCCACTGTGTTTCCTGAATATCTCCTGTAAACTGGTACAGAAAATAAGGCTGGGAAGCAAGACTTGGGCACTCACACAGACAACCATTGATCCACTACCACATGAAATCCGTAGGGGCTCCCATAAAGAAGTGTTCTTTATTTTCCTCTTTAAAACCACACCTTTCCCTTGACTGGCACAACACGGCTTGGTGAATGTTGGCTTGTCTTTCTACCCGGAATGAGTCCTTTTTCCAAAAAGCCATTTTACTAAAACCAGAAATAAATAGCAAATGTGAATGATTGCTAAACAGTGAACATGCTGAAGACAGTACCTGCTTTCATAAGCAGCTTACTTAATATCAAATTGTAGTTGGTATGGATAGGAGAGAATTATGATTAATTTGATCAGTGTAGAAAGATCATGTGGTTAAGTTGATGAGCATGAAAAAAAGATCAGGTTGGCAGCTTTGTTTGTTTTGGTTTTGTCTTTTTTTTCTTAAAACTCTTCTGTTGGTCCAAAGACCTGGTAAATGCATCAACAAAAAGTTTTAATGTGTTTTAAATGCATGGGAAAGGAAAAAATTAATCCCATTTGGATTCACAGAGATTGAATAGGAAATGAATAATAAATTGTTTCTGGATATTCTTTTTGGTGCAGCTTTATCGTAGTGACAGTGACAGTTCAACACTGCCCAGGAAGTCCCATTTTATACGAAATACTTTGGAAAGACGAACCCTTCGCTATAAACAGGTGTGTGCTACAGAAACTAATATGGAATCTATAACAGCTTGTTTTTTATTTGTATATTTTTCTTTATAAAGGTATTCCTTTAGGAAATGCTTCAGGCCACATTAATTAAAAGACTTTATTTCCTTGTAACTTCTTTAGAATGTGCAATAGTGTCATAATTCTATTAGCATTTCTTGATGATTTTATATCATTTGTGATTATTTTATTCTTATATTTATTAAATGGATAATCATTTCATGATTTTAGAAAGTGCGTGTGTATTGGCAAATTTCAGCTTCTTTTTTATGCTTTATTTTTAATTATGTATATATGTGCATGTGGTGCACATGTATGAATTCCTGAAAAGTGCATGATCCCCCCCAGAGGGAGTTATTAGGGGTTGTAAGCCACATCATGGGTTCTGAAAACACAACTCAGGCTCTTTGCAAGAGCAGTATATGGTGCTATCCACTTAAAACTTCTGTAGCCTCTACATCTGTTTGTTGACATATAGCGTGCTTCTATAGTTTTCATTGCCTTTGCTTGCCCGTGTGTGTGTGTGTGTGTGTGTGTGTGTGTGTGTGTGTGTGTGTGTGTGTGTGTGTGTGTGTGTGTTTGCCAAAGGTTGTAGTTTATGGGTAGAAGGTAGGCAGTCCTGTCATTTCTGGGCAAGCATCTTCTGGAATAGATACGTTAAAAATTCCAGATTCCCATGTGATGTACTGAGATTAGTTGCAGAATGCGGGAACTAAAAAAGTATGTAATTAGGCTTCAGAAGTTGTGTCTAAACAGCAGCAGTATGAACATTTTGAATTGAGTCATTGTTATTGTCCTGTCCTCTCTTGTTGAGCACCATCCTTGAGCTTGACCGATTGGATGCCAGAAACACCAGTTTCCTGCTGTTACATATTTAACACAACTCCCCCATTTTAAACTTTACCTAATTGAGTCACTTTTGCCAGTCATGTTTTTCAGACACCAGTAAAAAAATGAAATTTCAAAACAAAAAACAAAGCACATTTTGCTACCTTAGACTTATATTATCAAACAGCATTTCTAAAAGAATGTGTTTATTTTATCTGAGAGCTTCATATGAGGGTCTGTTGCTCTATACTTTGACAAACAGTTGTAGGTCATGATTAAAGAAGAAGTTTGCTGTTCTTATTTTGAAGTAGAGTTTTGTTTTTTTTTTTTTTTTTTTGGTTCTTTTTTTCGGAGCTGGGGACCGAACCCAGGGCCTTGCGCTTCCTAGGCAAGCGCTCTACCACTGAGCTAAATCCCCAACCCCTTGAAGTAGAGATTTAATCTTGCCAGAATCTGGTGTTTTAAAATATGGATATGGGATAGGTCAGACTTAGAGAAATACTTGTACCATGGCTATGTCCTGTTAATTGTGGAAGAACCTTCTAGAAGATGGAGCCTATGTCAGCCCAAGCTGGTTGCATGCTCACTGGTGCCCCTCTGCCTGCCCTCCATAGTCTTGCAGGTCGTCTATGGCTGAGCTGATGGCCCGCACCTCTCTCGACCTGGAGCTGGACCTCCAGGCCTCGAGGACTAGGCAGAGGCAGCTGAATGAGGAGATTGGCACCCTCCGGGAGCTGAGGCAGCGTCTGGAAGACGCCCAGCTACGGGGCCAGACTGACCTCCCACACTGGGTGCTCCGAGATGAGCGGTTCCGCAGCCTACTGAAGGAAGCGGAGAGGCAGGTAAGACAGTCAAAGGCCTGGTCTGAACTCCCTCTAAATTCCCCAGCTGTTGCTTATCCATGTTTGCCTCCCTCATCTTTAGTTGTGAGTGTTCCTATAATGATATAGTAATAGAAAGGATTTTATGTTTTATGAAATTCTCCCCTACTATGAACATGTAGACAGTGAGAGATTCTTCAAGGAGAGTGAGGAATACCAAGAACCTCCTTCCCTTATGTGTAGAATGCCCTGAGGCCACATTCAGCCAGGCCTGGCTCCAGCTACTTCAGGCACCTCTGTGGAGATTTCTTCTGTAGACACAGATGGGGCAGACCTGCGTTCTACATATCTGTGACTGATATTATATCTTCTGGACTCCAGAGATGGGAGTGAGCTCATTCATTCTTTTGTTTTAAGTAGCAGTAAAAGATTTTGCTCATCAAATGTTTCTGTTATAGACAAGACAGACCAAACTTGACTACCATCAGGAACAAGTAGCTGAGAAGATGCTGAAGAAGGCCTCCAAAGAGATCTACCAGCTGCGAGGACAGAACCACAAGGAGCCCATCCAAGTACAGACCTTTAGGTAAGTATGGAGTGAGGATGGACCCTGTGCCCAACATTACTGCTTACTGCTTTCCTATCACCATGATGCCTGGGTTAATATAAAAAGTACAGTCACCAGGAATCTACTGTAAACAGCATCTCCTGCCACTAGCAACATTTTGATGCTTTTACATGATGTTTATATTTTTATACTTTTTTATGCTACCTGCCATCAATGTAGAGTTTTTTGTTTAAAAATTAAAATACCCCACAATGCTACATGCTTTGTTAGCTTATTTCAACATGTTTTATCTATAATTCACCCATTTGCTCTATTTTGTAACCTGATGCTGCTTTCTAAATGTTTGCTACTGTAGGTAACTCAAATGCATACATATGTACATCCTTATCACATTTGCTTTTAAATTAACTTTCAATTGAAGCCAGATCTACAAACTGCAAAGCATGCGTATCATATAGTTGAGCTATCACAGTCTTGCTATCACAGGTATCAAGCATTTATCACCATCTCACCATCATCTATTTTCCTACATTATAATCACTATGGCATAGATTAGGTCTACCTGCAAAAGTAGAATTAATGCATGGTATCTATATTGTCTGTGGCTGTGAAAAATTGCAGAGAATTTAGAAAGCATAAATTTAATGCATTTAAACATGTCAATAACAATTGCTGCATTAATAATGTCATGTTCCCACTCCTCCCATTTAGTTCTCAGATACTGTCCTCATTCCCAAAGGAAAGTGCCTCATACTCCTTGATGGTCAAGCCTTCCCTGAGCTATGTGTGCCACTCCCCTATCTCTATATTTGCTTCTTGACTATTTCCTATTAATGGAATCATACAACATGTAGTTTTCTGTTTCTTTCTCATTGCATTTAGCATCAGGCTTCTGAAGGTCATCCACATTGTAGCATCTACATGTGTCAATTCTTTTTATTGCTAAATACTACATTTGACTTGCAGCTTTCATGTTTTAAAATCTTTAATTTTCATATCCTTGCCATAATTAGCATTAAGGAGTATGGCATTCTGCCTTCAGTTATGATTTAGAACTTGTTTACTCACACAACTCTCACCCTCATATTTCTTAATAAAACAAGTATTTTTGTGTGTGTGTGTGTGTGTGTGTGTGTGTGTGTGTGTGTGTGTGTGTACCTACCACATACAAGTGAGTATTTTAGCCACCATAGATGAGCACACCACAGGACTTCTTCATATAAACAGTTGTCACTGGCAATTTTAATTCAGCTCCTGCTACTGGGAATTGATTCCTAGGACCTTGTATAAAGTAGACATTAACTCTCCCACTGAGCTGTGTCCATATCGCTTTCAGATCTACTTCTAATGCATAATTCTTTCTAATTCTAGGGAGAAGATAGCATTTTTTACAAGACCAAGGATTAACATACCTCCTCTCCCAGCTGATGATGTTTGATGTAGTGCATTGTGCACATGAAGTATTTATCTGCCTGTTTTATTTTCATGAAGTTCTTAGATTAGCTAAATTTGTCTTTAAAATATTTGTGCAAAGCTATTAATATACACATTTTGTAAAAAAAAAAACATATATCTATACATATATATTTTATAATAGTGACGGCAACAGGGCTTGGTTTTTCCTTGTTGTGAAATCGACATCTCTGAAGACAGGTTATTTTATAAAAGATCAACTATCATGTTAAGAGTGTATAGTTTTTACACTGTTTTATTTGACTTAAAGGCTGGAAGACAGAAACGAAGTGAGTTCAGGCAAATTCACTGTATTGTAATTTATTTATAGTACTTTTTTCCTTGAAGGAAAATACTGACTTTAAGGTATATTTTAAGGCTGAAATTTTGTTCTTCAGTATTTGTCATGCAGTAGAATGGAACTTGGGGCCGGTTGTATTTCTGACACCTGAAACGCAAACACTATGTGCTGAGTTTGTCATGTGTATCAGTTTCTCATAGGTGCATCTACTATGTATATTGTACACTTTCACTCTCTCTGTGTTTTGTTAAAATATCAACTGCAGTGGTTCAGTCATACTCTGCAAGCTGTGTATGCATTGTAGGGCTCAGTGTCCTGGGCACTGACAACTCCTCATTGCTGTGTTGTCATCTAATGCATCTTTCTGTGCTTTCCACAAGTCTGAAGCTGGCAACAGAGCTTCCGGCATCCCAGGTTTCAGCCTGCCTGTCCACTGGTGACTGGTGACTGTTCACATTGCTTACATTTGTCAAAGCATGTGCAGCTACCTTTGCCACCTCTGGCTGATCTGATAGACATGGTGTGGGCGTGCTCTCCTGCTACCCTACTGTTTTATGAAAGAAAGTGAAAAGAGTGGATACAGCAGATACTAAAGGCAGAGACAACCTTTGAAGGTGCTTTTTTATGTGTGGAGAGAAGGGCATGTGGGTAACATAGCTTGCCCAGCAAATCATTGCAGGGGAATATTTGAGTTAAATCAGAATGCTTCTCTCACATTGGAGCTAACCAATATTCCTCATAGAATCTTAGAACTAGCTCATGAGGGAAAAAATTAATGGAATAAAAATATGCCATGATTCTTTTAAATGCCAAACAATTTAGTTTGCCTAGCACACATTTATTCTACATAAATGTGCTTTCCTTTCTGAGGCCTTGAATGAATAAATGAAGTAATCACAGGAAATGTAAAAGAAAACAGAACTCTCTTCCTAGATCTTTCTTCCCCTCCTTGGAAATCTCCCTTTTAATCAGGTCTCCTTTCTCATCAGTCTGTAACCCTTGTATAACCCACTTTCATTTTTGGTTTTATTAAAAATGAATTTTGTTAAAAGCATTTCATTGACATGTGACCAATCACAGACAATGGAATTTGTCAGTGAAGTAGTAAGACTGAAAACCTTTTACAGTTGTCATCTCTTGCTATGCATTCCTGCTTCTAGCCTTGCTTATTTGCCCCATCCCCAATTTCCTTTTTGTATGAATCTACAATAGAGGTAGAGACCCAAGGTACCAGTCCTTAGAGCACTGCCACTAGCAAGCACTATTGGTAAGGAGGCCTTGCCCATATGCCTGCAGAATATTGGGACCTTAATCTCCAGCCAGAGCCAATGTGGCTGACACTGCCTCACAGGTATAGCTCTTCCCAGGCCATTCCCAAGCTGGAATGATGTAGCTTTTCTGCCAACTCAAATTAGGGAGCAGCTAGGAAAACCAATTGTGCCAATACAAAAAGACTCCCAGATGTATTTAAAAAAAAATCACTGCCTACCTTATACCAATTTATGTGGGGAGTGTTGTCTTCTTACTCTTGCCCCACAGAAAACACTTGCAGTCCCTGCTTTAGGATGAGTCTGAAGAGGAGCACCTAGGTTTGATACCTTTCCATCATAATATCTCCCTGCCATCTGGCTTTGCAACATGTGGAAGGTGAATTGTGTACAGGTGTACTGCATTGCATGGACTGTTTGCTGCCATAGGAGAGACATGGTACCCAACACCCTCACTTGCTTCCTTTTGGCAGCTACCAACCTCTTAAAACTACCATGTTGGGAATACATTGCCTACTTCAGACAAATGAAGGTATATGGGCATTAGGGAGCTGGAGGGAGTTTCCATCTGCTGTGTGAGTTTGTATATGTGCTTAGCCTGGTGAGAAAGAAAACCACTGTCTCTGAGCAGCTCTGGTCATGCAACAACCTGAATTCTGCCACCAGGGTCTCTGAAACAGCACTGTGTGTAAAAGGGAATTTGGTTTTTCGCTTTATCTAATCATTGCCTTGTCGGACTTTGGTGATTATTGCTGAAATAAGTAACCTTCTGTTGTGGGAATAAGTTATAATCAGTATTCATCTCTTTGTTTTGTCACTGTTCTCTCTGATTGTGTAATTTGTATCGTTTGAAAGTATTTCTTCTATAAAATTAAACTAACCTGCCTTAAGAACAAATGGAAATGTGTGGTTTGTTTTTTAAATATATGTAACTTACAGGAGACTTTTTAAATAAACAAAAATGGTGCTGGAAATGTGGCTCAGTTGCAGAGTATGTATTTCACATGTATAAGGACATGGGTTCAGTCTCTATAGCAACAAAGAAATAAAATAGAGACATTGTATTCTACATCCATATAGAAAGGGAATTTATTAGACTAGCTTACAGGCTGTGGTCCAGCTATGAATGACTGCCTATGAATGGAAGTTTCAAGAATCTATTCCACAAGGCTGGATGTCTCTCAGTTGGTCTTTAGTATGTGCTGGAATCCCGAAGAAGTAAGTTCTAATGTTAGTGAAGGAGTGGATTTACCAATGATAGCAAGAACAAGCAGGAAAAGAGAGAGCAGGCTTCTTTTTCCATGTCCTCTATATAGGCTGCCCGAACAAGGTGTAGCCCAGATTAAAGGTATGTCTTCCCACCTCAAAAGACCTAGATTAAAGGTTTATCTTCCCACTTCAGAGGGTTTAATTAAGAAAAAAGTTTCCCACATGTTTGCACAATCACTTAGATTTTAGTTAATTCCAGATGTAGTCAAGCTGACAACCAAAAATAGCCATCTCAGACAGGTTTATTTTAAAATACCAAATAGAGGTATGAGAGAATAGTGCAACAAAATGCTCACTTAATACCACCTTGCTTTCACACAAACTATTAGTGTTCCCCCAACTCTCAAATCTTCTGATTTGGAGCAAGTTCCACACACCTTTTTTTTTTTTCATTTTAAAATATTTCATTGTATATTATTAATGGGAAAAATCATTCATATTGACTTTATTATTACTTAGCATCTAATTACCCCTTCATATTTAAACACCAGAGTTAACAGCTCTGTTTAACTCTGAACAGAATCCAAATAATCAATCCATTCATTAATTTTATATATATGACTTTTTTTGTTAATACCTTTCTTGAAATAGAATTCAAGTAACAGAATGTACTCATTTAAAGCACATGACTTGAGTTTTTTTCATATATTTAGAGTTGTGCAAATATTACAATGATTAATTTGGATATTTGATCAATCCCAAAGAAACCTACACATCTATCAGCTGTCACCCTTCATTCTTCTCTCCTAGTCTACTTACTTTCCTATGGATTTGCCCGCTTAGGACATTTCATCTGGAGGGACTCATACAATATGCATCTTTTCTATATGCCTCCCTTCATAACACATAATGCTTCCTAGAGTCAGGGACACTGTATTGTCTATCAGCATTTTATTTTTACAGCTGAATAATCTTCCATTATGTGGACAGACCATATCTTATCCATCCATTTGTCACTTGGACATTTAGGTTGCTTCCATATGGGGATGATTATATGTAGTGCTGCTCTGAGCTTTCATGTTCAAGTTTTTATGTAGACATGTTTTCATTTCTGACTGAGTTGTATTGAGAGGAGTTGCTGAGTCATGTGACTCCTTGTATGCTGGAATATTTTCCAAAGTAGCTGCACCATTTTACATCTCTAGCAGGTATGCACCAGGCCTCCAGTGTCTCCACATTCTGGTCAATACTTGTTTTGCCATTAAAGTGACAGCAAATCTTGAAGGTGCAAAGTGGTATTGCATTGTAGTCTTTGAGTCTGCACAGACACACAATCTGTCACAAGTCCTACAACTCTTCCAATTTCTGGACTTAGTGGATTAATCTCTGGTATAATTGAGCATTCTCTACAAAGTTTATTACTTATAAATCTGTAGTTGTGTGGTGGTATTGCTGGGGAGATGTGGATTTGTTTTTCTCATCAACAACAGGCCAAAAGGAGAATACCACCAAGTATGACTTGGCGGACCAATACATTTATGGAGTTACTTACAAAAGCAAGGGTGATTCACAAACCTAGCCACAGCATGGGAGTCATCTCATGAAAACTAGAACCCTGCAATGCTCTGCACAAATTGCAGGCTCCACAGGTTGGAGAGTACCTTCTACTCAGTGCGGACCTTACTGTTTATATAACCTTAGGGAGAGTGTAACCTTGTGCATATGGTTTCAGGACATTGCTGAGACTTTGAGTTGGTCACTTCTTGGGTCTCTTTTAATTTTTAAAATTTACTTTCATTTTTGTGTATGTATGTTTACATGCCGAAGGTACAGGCAGTTTGTGAGCCACCATATGGGTGTTGAGAGTAGAACCAAGGTCCTCTGGAAAGGTACCCAATGCTTTTAACCACTGAGCAATCTTTTTAGCTCCTATTTTAATTATATTTTAGATTTACTGTATTTTTTAGGAGAGGGGGAAAGGAGAGGTGAAAGAGAACAAGAGAGAAGGCTGGAGGAAGGGACAGATCAAAGGAAAGAGAAAATGAGCACTCTTGCAGAAGATGGCAGAAGGTGTTGGATTCTGTGGGGCTGGAATTATAGGGAGTTGTAAGCCACCTAGAGTGGGGTTTTTCAAGTGAACTCTTGATCCTGCAAGAGCAGTGATTAAGGAAGTAACCAGTATTCTTCTCATTTTTGCTGGATATTTTCTTTATCTACATTTTAAATATTATCCCCCTTCCCGGTTTCCCCTCTGAAAATCCCCTGTCCCATCCCCCCACCTCCTGCTTCCATGAGTGTCCTCCCCCACCTACCTACTCCCTCCTGCCTTCCCACCCTGGCATTCCCACCTTCACTAGAATCAATGGGCCTCTCCTCCCATTGATGCCTGACAAAGCCATCCTCTGCTACAAATGCAGCTAGAGATGTGGATACTCTTTGGTTGGTGGTTTAGTCCCTGGGAGCTCTGGGGGTTCTGGTTGGTTGATATTGTTGTTCTTCCTATGGTGTTGCAAACCACTACCCAGAGTGATCTCATTAGTTCCTCTGATTTTATTGTTGTTTGTTTGTTTCTTCCTTTGAATTAAAACAGGGCCCCCTTTTAAAACTTTCTCAATCGTAATGAGCTTTCCTCCAGGATGGACTATTCAACTATTTCAACTCAAAGGAAACTGCTCCTTGACAGTAGTCAAATCTGGAAATTCAGTTTCTTTCCTTTCTTTTTGGGTAAGATTTCCATATGGTCATCATCTGGTAACTTCCAAAATCCCGTGTCTTTTTGTAATGTCAGCTACTGTTGATAAGACCTAGAGCAAGTGATTCCCTAAGGATTAATTAATGGTAATCTGAGTCTAGCATGTTTTTCTACTCATGAATTGAAATACATTTAAAAAGATGCTCATCTATTTGGTTACCTTGTGATAACAGTGTCTGTGAGGAAGGCTTGATAAATGCTTAATTTTTTTCTCTTACTGGTTTTCAAAAGAGCAAATCATACTACTAATGTACAGTGGTGAGACTTGTCCCTGATTGTCAAATTTACTCACCTTTGGCTGGAGGAATCTGCCCAGCTCCTGTGCCCCTCTGCTCTAAACTTAGTATGACTCTATGCCCTGACACCATTTTCTCAAAGGCAACATACTTTCCTGCTAGAGACATCTTTTACTATTGTATTTGATCATTATTTTAGGTTATTTTAATGGTTGAAGTTAGAGAACCTGGGGTGGAGAAATAGATGTTAGTACTAGACTATCATACCACCATTCATTTGCTTTAACCCATGTCATGTGAGTACCTTCACAATAGTTTAATAATAAGGCCACAGTACTATTAATGATAGAATTGCTGCAAACCATTTGGAATATTTTTCTGCAGTCTCCTGAGCCTTAATGCATTTCTTATTAGGAATGTAAAGTCAATTTACTTTTAAAATTTTATAATTATCTAAATATTGACATAGTGCTAAAGACAAATATACACTGTGAGGTCTATCCAAACAAATTGAATTTTTATCTTTGCCTTTCTTCCTTATTTCGTTTCTGTACAGATAACTACTTTTAAAATATTGTTTTTTATTTGATACAAACACATCTGCAACACAAATATATACAAATGTACACATGGATATAAATACACAAATACATACACAATTACATTTGTGTTTCTTCCCTTGCATAATAATATTTTCCACTTGATTTTTTAATATCAACATATATCTGAAGGGCTGTAAGTGTAGCTCAGTGGTAAATCATCTGTGTCACATCCACAAGGCTGACAGTTTAATCACCCCTCTGCAGATAGTGTGCAGTCATGCTCACATGCACGCATATGCTTACACCTCTGCACTGCTTGTTATAAAAGTTTCTGTCTAGTCACTATCCCCATCCACTCATTATTTAGTCTTTGTGTTTCTGTCTCTAGTAAGAAAATATGACATTGGATTTCAGGTCACATGACTAATCCATGATGATCCCAGCTTAGGATTTTTATTTAATTACTTTTGCAAAGACTCGTTCTAAATAAGGCCACATTCTTGGGTTCATAGGTGACAAATCTTTTGAATCATCAAAACCACCATCTGAAACAGTGTACAGTCAGGTATAGTGGTGGAGACCTGTAATCCCAGCACTTGGGAGACGGAGGCAGGAGGATCCTGAATGGAAAACCAATCTGGGCTGCACAGCAAATTTGAGACTGATCTGAGCTAGCTTTCTTAAAAAGAAAATCAGCTAACCCTCTACAGTATGCTTTCTACAGCTACCAAATTTAAATCTGTCCTACATGCAAAACACATTCTTCCAACTCCCATTTCTGTCATAGTGGTTCATAGAGGATTGATTATTCAACCTTTTTTTTTCACTTTTGCACACTGCATTGGTGAGTGTGAGTTTATCTAACCATCTTCAGATTGTTTCTAGTCTTCTACTGTTAAAAATAAATTCATTGATTAATTTTTTATAAACACATTTTCACATTTTTGGTGCCAGGATTTCTTGGGGGATGGACCCTAAAAGTAGAACTTTGAAGCCAAAGGGCAACTGCATGTGGAATTTTGTGAGATATCACTGTGTTTCACTACTCAAGGCGCCCTATTTTGTATTCCCGTTGTAACATATGTCAGTTTCCCCACAGCCTCACCGATAGGATGTCACATAGGTGGGTCCTGGTCATTCCTTCCACTGGGAGAAGCTAATTGATAGTTCTTAGTTTTCAATCCTAACCCCCTTCATTTTTCTTTTCAGTACTTTCCTACCGATTCTTGCTTGTTTGTTCTTCCAAATGATCTTTATAATCAACTTATCTGGATCCAAAAGCAAACAAAACAAACAAACAAAAACAAATTATGTCTTTGGACATTTCTTCTCTTCCCTATTTTTTTTCTATTTGTTTGTTTGTCGTATTAAAGGCAGAAAATGAAGTTAGGATAAATACACATACACTAAAAGCAGTACTTTTCACTTCCACATTGTGGCATGTACCTATAATCCCAGTATTTTAGAGACTAAGAGTAGACTGGAATTCATTATGTTGTCCAGACTTATCTTAAACTTCCAGCAATTTGACTGGCTCAGCCCCCCAAGGGTTAGAATTAGAGGCCTAAATCACTCGGTTTGAAGCAAATGTTTTAGTCTGCTTACTGATGATATAATGAAATACCTGATGCCTGGTGACATAAAGAATATAGATTTATTACATTAACTGTTCTGGAGGCCAATAATGCCATACAAGTGGTCACAGTGTAAATGAATGCAATGGCGTCACCTTTTAGTGGATGCAAAGCTGAGACCAGCATTAGTGGGAAATAATAAAGACTTATTAACTACTAGTCTGTGGTGGCACACACCTTCAATTCTAGCACCCAGGAGGCAGAGACAGGTAGATCTAAGTGAGCTTTGAGGCCAGCCTGGTCTACAGAATTCATTCTAGGATAACCAGGACTACACAGAAACACCCTGTCTTGAAAAACAACAAACAAAAAAACTTATTACCTGCCACAAACAAGGAGAGTACAGACCCCCACCAAAGCAATGCCCCTCCTTGAGCAAAAGAAACATGAAGCAAAGTACCTAATGTAGGAGTTCACCCTGGAAGACATAGGTTTACTTAAAGGCTAATAACAGCATCAGTTCAACTTCTGGTAGGTACCTTGTACTGCATCATCAAAGCATAATGGAAATAAAGGCAAGCAACTACATGTGGAATAGATTAAATTTGGGGTATATTTAAACACTACCACTGTCAATAACCTGTTTCCTTGAGAAAGGCATTGATGTATTTTAGCAACTAATCACCTTATAAGGATTCAACATCCCAACACCTGCAAAAAATCAATCAAATTTCAAATATATTTTGAAAACTACAATTTTATTCAAACCGCAATAGCTAGGGTTTCCCCATTAAATTAAGATGTTGGTTTCCCCATTAAATTAAGATGTTGTTGTGGAGGTAAATCACACACACACACAAACAGCATGTTCATATGTGTGTATTAATTACCAATTGATACTCTTTTGAGTGATTTTACATTTCTTCTCATTTTTAAACATTTTTTGTTTATGATTATTTTGTGCAAGTCTGTATACCACATGCATGTGATACGCACAAAGGCTAGAAAGAGGTCCTCAGCCTCCTGGGACTGGATTTTAAGGTGACTATGAGCCATATATAGATGCTGGGAATCAAACCTGAGTCTTTTGGAAGAGCAGTCAGTACTCTTAACCTTTGAGCCATTTCTCCAGCCTTCTTGGGTGCTTTTAGGTCAGCATTGCTGGGGAATGAAACATGGGCCTTCACAGGAGCTTGGGCATGTATAGTACTGAGTTCAGCTCTTTCTTGGGAGTTTTTATAATAAATAGGTTGAATTTTCTTCACATTATTCTTCTTCATCTACTGAGATAAATATAAAAATTTCCTTCTTAGCCCTGAAAGTATTATGTAAATTGATCTCCTGGTAGAGGATTGCTTGCTTTTGTAAAAATGAACAACAAAGGCGAATGAGTATATTTTGATGTGCTTTGAACCTGCTTTGCTAGCATTGATTATTTTTATATTAAAACAGTGTAAATTTTGTTTGCGACACAGTCTCTTTCAAATAGCCCTGACTGGCCTGCAACTTGACATGTAGACCAGGCAAACCTCAAACTTGTGGCAATCCTCCTGTCTCTTCATATCACATTCTAAGATGCCATGTATGCAATACAATGCTGTCTTTGCAAATAAAAATTAAGGAAATCTTTGCCAAGCAAAGTGTTAATGTCCTATTCCATAAAATGAATGATGGAGTATTCTCTCTGTGTCTGTGTGTCTGTATGTCTGTCTGTCTCTCTGATTACAATTATGAACAACCACACATATTTTATAGACTTATGGATTATATATGTTAGGAAAACACTACCCCTCTAAGGTATACCTCCAGCCCCACATTTTTGTTTGTTTTGTTTGTTGTTGTTGTTGGTTTTTGTTTTGTTTTGTTTTTCTTGGTTTGGGGAATAAGTTTGGAGCAATTCCTCAGTGAAGCTATCTGGATCTGTTCCATGCTCTATTTTTTCCTTTCTTTCTTTTTTTAGAGAAGTGCTTTAAGCTATTTTCTTAATACTTTTTCTATGGAAGTTTGCCTTTTAAATTTTTTCTCTTGATCTATTTAGTTTAAGCAGGATCATTCGTATGATCATTGAATGAGAACTATCCATTATAACCTGGTGGGGTCACCAGAAGAGACACAAGTGAAGACCATCTGAATCTGCCAGTGGCCAACTGAACAACTTTGGATAGTACCTCTGACCTCCTCCACCCTCTCTTCCTGTTAACAGGCCTATTTTTGTTCAAACCCAGTGCATACAGCTGCAGCTGTTCTGAGTTTGTGTTGGCAATGGTTGTCTTGCGAAAGAGATAGCAATTTGCACCTCTCATCTCTATGTCCTAGATCTTATATTCTTTCTGATGTCCATTATTCAATTTTCCATGAGCTCAAAGTGGAAGGAAGGCAGTTCTCACTTACTACCAGCACCTTGTGCAATCATGGGTCTCTTCATCATACACTAGGAAGAGAGCCTTGTCTAAGACTAAAGGTAGCATATGGATATGGGAAAGGAACTAATAGGGGTGACGAGGGGTCAATACAGAAAATGTGGTACATCTATACAATGAAATATTACTCAGCTATCAAAAACAATGACTTTATGAAATTCATAGGCAAATGGGTGGAACTGGAAAATATCATCCTGAGTGAGTAACCCAATCACAGAAAAACACACATGGTATGCACTCATTGATAAGTGGATATTAGCCCAAATGCTCGAATTACCCTAGATGCACAGAACACATGAAACTCAAGAATGATGACCGAAATGTAAATGCTTCACTCCTTCTTTGAAAGGGGGAACAAGAATACCCTTGGGAGAGAATAGAGAGGCAAAGTTTAGAACAGAGGCAGAAGGAACGGCCATTCAGAGCCTGCCCCACATGTGGCCCATACATATACAGCCACCAAACTAGATAAGATGGATGAAGCAAAGAAGTGCAGGCTGATAGGAACCGGATGTAGATCTCTCCTGAGAGACACAGCCAGAACACAGCAAATACAGAGGCGAATGCCAGCAGCAAACCACTGAACTGAGACCCGGATCCCCGTTGAAGGAATCAGAGAAAGGACTGAAAGAGCTTGAAGGGGCTTGAGACCCCATATGAACAACAGTGCCAACCAACCAGAGCTTCCAGGGACTAAGCCACTACCTAAAGACTATACATGGACTGACCCTGGACTCTGACCTCATAGGTAGCAATGAATATCCTAGTAAGAGCACCAGTGGAAGGGGAAGCCCTGGGTCCTACCAAGACTGAACCCCCAGTTAACGTAATTGTTGGGGGGAGGGTGGTAATGGGGGGAGGATGGGTAGGGGAAGCCCATATAGAAAGGGAGAGGGAGGGGTTAGAGGGATGTTGGCCCAGAAACCCCGAAAGGGAATAACAATCGAAATGTAAATAAGAAATACTCAAGTTAATAAAGATGAAAAAACAAAAGAGAGTATGTGTGTGAGAATAACCAGAATATATTATACATGTGTGAAATTGTCAAAGACAAAATTAATTTAAAAATCAGAATGTATTTCTTGAGATCAACTCTGATAGCTCTTTTAAAAATTCTGTCTATATGTTTATGTCTATGCATGGGTGTGTAGAAATGAGTGCAGTGCCAGAGGAGATATCAAAGCCTCTGCAGAAGGATTATAGGTACTTGTGAGCTACCCAACTTGGGTGCTGGAAATCAAACTCAAGTTCTCTGAAAGAGCAGTATAAGCTCTTAACTGCTGAGCCATCACTCCAGCCCTATTAGGTGCAATAATTTGAAAATTATTTTATCTGTGTTTTACTTTCTCTGTAATAAAGCACACACAGTAGTCTTTTTATAAAGTAATATTTTCATTGGCTGAGAGATCGATTTATTTATAGAAGGAGGCTGAAAGATCGTAAAAGTCAGGGGTGATGGATGACTCAAGGAAACACCATCTTCTAGGTACAACAGGATTGAGGCACATGTGAACTGAGTCTGTTGTGGCACGGATTTAAGGTAGATGGGGTCCCAGCACTGAGAGAAGGAAATGAACAGGAACTTCCATCCCTAACCCAAATGCTGTCTACAATAGACAATTATTGGCAGAGGAAAAATTATCTTCTCCCTTGGAGTCTCACTGGGAATACAACCACACTTAAGGTTAGGCCCATGCCAAGCAATAGATGGCTGCCACAAAACAAACTCCATGTGTTTTCTCTTGATGTGTTTTTGCATTTTGTCTTATTGGGTTTTGTTTCCTTGCTAGAGATTATGGGGGAGGAGGAGGAGAGGGAGAGGGAGAGGGAGAGGGGGAGGGGAGAGAGGGAGAGGGGGGAGGGGAAGGGGAGAGGGGGTGGTGAGAGAGAAAGGAAATTGGGTAGGTAGGGAAGTGGAGGAGAATAAAGGAGTAGTTGGAGGGGAAAATATGGTCAAAATATATGAAAAATCCTTTTTCTAGGTCTTGCCCTGTCATTTGCTGTTTTCCATATTTGTGTTTTCTTGATTAGGTTAGTTTTTTGGATTAAAAGCAAAACCCATTGTCCCTATTTTTAAAAGTCTGAAGGTCAAGTGTGTCAGAGCACTGTTCCACTGATGGGCTCTAAGGGAGGGTTCTTGTCTCTTCTAGTTCCTAGGGATTACAGACATCCCTTGGCTTGTGGCTCCACCTCTCCTGTTGCTCTTTCCATTTTCACAGGGCCTTTTCACCTGCATTTCTCTCTTCAAATATTCCCCTCCTTTCTCTTATGAAAGCACCCAACTGTTGGGTTTATGACCCATCCTAAGTTTCAGTTTGAAAATCCTTAATTAATTACATTTGTCTGATGCCATTTTTAAATAATCATATCCTGACATTTTGAGTAGACCCAAATTTGAGGAGCAGAACACATACATACATAACACTGCACACACTTACTCACATATGTCCAAGCATTAGTAAGCTGCTTATTGGTCATGCTAACTGGATGTTCTTCAGCTTTGCTCAGGTGTTGTCCTGGGTGCATTGGTACTTGTGTATTAAGGCTCCTAATCTTTTTATATTGATGGTAATCTCTACTATTGCAAGCCATTGCCTAATGACTTGTTAACTCTTCATTGGATAACATCATCCACAGTACTGGGAAGTAGTCCATGCTCCCCGTGCACTCAGTCACAACTACTCCATCTTGTTAGACACCAAGAGTGCCAAAGATGCTTTCACTTTGTTATTTTCTCACCTGTTTACCTATGTACCTGCTCTATGTTTTAGACTCTTTTTTGTGCCTGTCTGTGTTTCTCCCCAGATTAATATTAAAATGCATTGTTTGATATTTCTAAAATGCTTCATTTTAACGGGTCATCTGGATATGACCATTTATTAATAATACTGGTTTATAAAAATGTTCTTGCTTCTGTTTTGGCAGATACTTTTCAGCTGCTGCCTTGCTTTCCCGCTGGCAGTTGTAAGAACTTGTTCCAGTACCTAGTCCTTCTTTTAAGCTTAACCTTAATGTTCAGTAAACCTTTTTAAAAATCTCTTGGTCTCAAGAATAATTCCAACACAACAGATCATAACAACCTTAGGATTGAAAACAACACATATTTACCTTATTACACTTCCGGAGAAGTTTGTAATGGGTTACACTGAGGCGAATTAAAGTACTGTGTTCATAAGCAGACACTAGGCAACAACATTTTCTAGACTTTTCTACTTCTAGAAGCTTCTTAGATTTGTCTGCTCGTGGTCCCATATTCCATTCTCAAGGCTTACCAAGCAACATCATTAACCCTTGCTAACTGCTTATTCTACCTTCATGTAACTTTTTCTTATTTTAATCCTACCTCCCTTTTATTAAGGTCCTGTTGATGTCATTATACCCATCAACCATGCACATGTTCTAGGGTGTGCTGGTTGGGTTCTTTTTGTTGTTGTTTGTTTGTTTGTAAACTCGACACAGATCTAACATATCTAGGAAGAGATAGTTGTAATTGAGAAAATGCTTTCTTAAGACTGGCTTATAGGATGTCATATTTGAAATAGGCAGAAACTGGAACCAACCCAGATGTCCCTCAACCGAAGAAAGGATACAGAAAATGTGATTCACTTACACAATGGAATACTATTCAGCTATTAAAACTGAGGCCATCCAACCCATGGCACCAATCCCTGAGACTATTACTGGTGTCAAGATGTGCTTGCAGACAGGAGCCTAGCATGGCTGTCCTATGAGAAGCTGTATCAGCAGCTGACTGAAACAGAGGCAGATACTTACAGCCAGCCCTTCCCCATGGAAGAGTTAGGGGAAGGATTGAAGGAGCTGGAGGGGATGGGAATACCATAGGAAGACCAACAGTGTCAACTAACCTGGACCAGTGGGAGCTTCCAGAGACTAATCCACCAACCACAGAGCATACATGAGCTGGTCCTTCCCTCTCCCCCCACCCCCTGGCACATATGTAGCAGAAGAGTGCCTTGTCTGGCCTCAGTGGAAGAGGATTGCCTAATCCTGTAAAGACTTGATGCTCCAGGGAAGGGGGATGCCCAGAGGTAGGGTGGAGGAGGGGGGACACCCTCTCAGAGGCAAAAGGAAAGGGAGATGTGGTGAAGAACTCTGGCAGGGGGAAAATTTGGAATGTAAATAAATAAAATAATTAATTGAAAATAAATGAGACTAATAGGAAAATGTAAAAAACAAGATTGGTTTGTAGGTAAGTTTGTGATGCATTTCTTTGATAGATGATTTATATAGGCAGCTGAAGCTACTTTGGAAGGTGATATACTTCTGAGGAGGTTGTCCTGGGTGTGTAAGAAAGCAGGCAGAGCAAGCCATAGGGAGCAGGTAGGTCAGTATGCAACATTCCTCCTTGGACTTTGCTTCAGTTGCCACCTAAGGTTTCTACTTTGAGGTCCTGGTATGCTTTCCTTATTTTTGGTCAAGATGTTTTTCACAGCAATAGAAGCCTAAATGAGACACAGAGCAAACTCTCTGTAGCTCCAGAACCCCTAACTTAATCACATCTATATACATCCTTTCCTATGTAAGCCAGCATCTTCAGAAGTTCTACAGACATGGAATTGAACACCTTTGGGGATAGTTGTCCAATATAGTGCAAAAGCACACTCTTGGAAGGGTATATTTCTGAGTTCTTATGTGGATATCCACTCGTAGATATCTGTATCAATCATCAGGTATTGTCATGTCTTCTTGAAGCATAGCCTGGAGGCCCCAAAAGTAGAAACTGCCTGTTTTGTGGCGTTTGGAAGTACCATACCTGAGTTCTGTGCCTAGAGGAACACAGGTCTCTAGAAACAGTGCCTTTCTATCAGTCCCACCAATAGACTTTCTGGCTAGATTGCTTCTCCTGCCCTGAAATTACAGGCAGCAAGCCAAAGGTAATAAAGAAAAATTGTTTTATTTTAGTGGAATTCATTGACTAGAAATATTTGATGTCATGAATAGAATTATCTGTGATGATATAATTGTCCTAGATCCCTACTAAAATATCACAGTTATTGGATCACATGTGACCCTTAAGCACTTAACATGTAGCTATTATGAATAAGGGACTGAATTTTAACTCAAATTTCGAGCTAATACTTTTGTAAGTAGCCATTGTGGGTGGTGCCAAGCATCCTTGGCCAGTACAATTCAGAAAAAAAAAATCCTATTTCTGCTTCACAATACTAAGTCAAGAAACATTTCTCTCCTTCTATGAAGCCACAATTACTCTTATACCTAAGCCACACACACACACACACACACACACACACACACACAAAAGTAACATTTCTCTCTAAGGCCAGGTCCAGGACAAAAAGAGCTTCTCCTTACTTAGAGAAAAGAAAACCTTAATTCTGTTGTTGTCTTAGTCAGGGTTTCTATTCCTGAACAAAACATCATGACCAAAAATCAAGTTGGGGAGGAAAGGGTTTATTCAGCTTACACTTTCACATTGCTGTTCATCACCAAAGGAAGTCAGGACTGGAATCCAAGCAGGTCAGGAAGCAGGAGCTATTGCAGAGGCCATGGAGAGATGTAACTTACTGGCTTGCTTCCCCTGGCTTGCTCAGCTTGCTTTTTTATAGAAACCCAAAATACTAGCCTAGGGATGGTACCACCCACCATTGGATGGGTCCCCCCCTTGATCATTAGTTGAGAAAATGCCTTACAGCTGGGTCTCATGGAGGCATTTCCTCAACTGAGGCTTCTTTTTCTGTGATAACTTCAGCTTGTGTCAAGTTGACACACAAAACCAATCAGTGCATCTATAATTTAGCTAAATTGACGTAGTGTTGAAGCACCATATATATCCTTAATCTCAAAGAAGTTTCCCTTTCCAGTGAACTTCATTGGCTGGAGAGACCTATGGTTACACAGGGCACTAAATGACAGTGAAGTACTCAGCCCTAAAGAAGACATTTCTATCATTTCTTCCAAACTCAGGGAATACTGTGTGAAAGGAGAGTGGAAAGCAGGTAAAAGTCTGAAGATAGGAGAAGGGCCATAAAATGTAGCCTTCTGGTGGTAATACACAGTTGTTCAAAGCATGAACATTCCACAACTGTGGAGTACTATACTGGGTCTGCACAAAAATGGGTACAACAGTCAGGCATGGAGGGAGGAAGTGCTCAGTGCCCCTCACTGCTGAAGTACTACCTATGGATAGTATTACAAATTAAAGAAAAGTTTAAATAACTAAATAAAAACCCAATTATTTCTATGACTTCTATGCAATGGAGATGTGTAACAATGGCCATTGAATTAATTCCAAATTCATTAGTCAGTAGTTTGAAGTTAGCCATGAGCTGACTGGCTTCCAATGGGCAGTCCCAATCCAATGGTCACACATATTGTCCTGGTTAAACTAAATGAGCCACAAAACCCACTTTTTTTACTATAAAATAGAGATTATTCAGGGCAAGGGAACGGGGTTGAGAGGATAGTAGAGACAAAGAAAGACAGAGAGAGAGAGAGAGAGAGAGAGAGAGAGAGAGAGAGAGAGAGGAGAAGAGAAGAGAAGAGAAGAGGAAGAAGAGGGAAGAAGAGGAAGAAGAGGGAAGAAGAGGGAAGAAGAGGGAAGAAGAGGGAAGAAGAGGGAAGAAGAGGGAAGAAGAGGGAAGAGGGAAGAGGGAAGAGAGTAGAGAAGTAGAGTCAAGCCACGAGCATGTGGAGAGAGATGGGGGAAGAATGTGGTGAGAGAAAGGGAAGGGACAAGAGGACAGAGTGGAAGCAGGAAGGGAAGAGCAAGAGAAACCATAAGATCATTTTGAGCTGAGCTGTTTGCCACTAGCAGAGACACCACGATACATATGCCAAGTAGAGAAGACAGCCTTCTAATCCAAGCTTGGTGATACATGCCTATCATCCCGGCTGAGACAAGTGTATTAACAGTTTAAGACAAGCTTGGGCTACACAGTGAGTTCAATGCTAACCTGGGTAAATAAGTGAGATTGTTTCAAAGCAAAATGTCAAGAAGCGGGCTCAAATTGTAGCTCAGTGTTAAAATGTTGATCTATCATGTGTATATCCCCAGGTTCAACCTGGGGGGGAGGGAAGCAGAATAGAGTGGGGAGTGGAGACAGACTAGTGAGTTGCCTGAACACAATCTGAGTTTCCTGGCAGCTGAATAGTAAAAGGAGATACTATCACCCTCAGAGTTCTAAATGTAGAATTTTCTGGGGTGTGGTGGTGGGGTTGAGTAAGAGTTCCCTTACTCTCACAACTTTTAGAGGTCATTGTCTCAGGCAGCCTAGAATGAACAATGACCTTGACAGTAATTCCATTGCAGAACAGGGTGTTTAAGGCTGTAATTTATCACATCCATAAAGGCATTCCTACTGCCTAGATAACTGAGTAACATGGTCCAAGTTTGCAGGTTTTAGATGTCTGATGTGATCTATAAACAAAGTTCAGAATGCCTGAAAAAGATTGGATCGCATAGTCTTACATATCACATCATTACCTTATTCTCCTAAATCTTTTACGACACTGATCACATGCATAGTAATAAACTAAATGGGAAGAATTTCTTCCTTCTTTCTTTCAATCAAGGCAATGGACCCAGGTGTAAAACACAAGTGGAATGGGCTTTTGCAAGATTCACAATTCTCGGAATACCTTAATAGCTACTCAGGGCTGAAATTTGGAGGTAAGTGAGGCACTTGCCTTGGGTGCAAGGTTTAAGAGCACCACAAAAGGTATTTAAAAAGAGATTGCTGTGTTTGTTAATGTAAAAATTAATGCAAGGGACTGAAGAGTTGGCTCAGCAGCAGTTAACAGTACTGACTACTCTTCCAAAGGACCTATCTGGGTTTGGTTCCTAGCCCTTACATGGTCAGTTCACAACAATCTGTAACTCCAGTTCTAGGGGATCCAATGCTGTCTTTTGGTCTCCGCAGGTACTAGGCATGCAAGTGGTGCTCCAACATACACACAAACACACTGCCCATCCCCTTAAAATAATAAATACTAATACTAAAGTGCCCAGTGCAGAAAGTATCACATTTTAAAACATGCTCTTTGAGACTGAAAAGATGGTTCTATATTTAAGTATATTTGTTCTTGCAGAGGAGCTGGGTTCGATTCCCACGACCCACATGGTGGCTCCCAATTGTCTAGATAACTCCAGCCCTAGAGGCTCCAGCACTCTCTTCTGATCTCTGAGGTCAACGGGTATGAATGTAGTGCTCAAACATTAAAATACGTAGGATGAAATAAAATAAATCTTTTAAAAATGTATAGTTGTTTGAGGAGCCTGAATTATTGTGCAAGGGTAGCAGTCATTTCCAGTTAGCTATGGGTTTGTATGTCTGATGTCTCCCCCAAAGATGATTATATACTGTTGGACAATGGCATGTAAATGAATTGAGTATAACCCTCCTCTTTCTCTTCCCCCAACCCTGTGTGTGGACTCTCAACAATTTTCATTTAGTTGGGTGATTACTATATATAGGTGCATACATTTCCCATCACATTTCCCATACAGAAAGGGGGTGGGCATTGCTTTCTCCTTCTTAATGTCTCACATCACTTCCAATAGTGCTATCATAGTTAGGGTTATTATTGCTGTGATGAAACAACACCATGACCAAAGCAACTTGGGGAGGAAAGTGTTTACTCTTTTTTCAGTGTCATTTTTCATTATTGAAGGAAGTCAGAACAGGAACTCAAACAGGGTAGGAACCTGGAGGCAGGAGCAGATGCAGAGGCCATGGAGGAGTGCTAATTACTGGCTTTCTCCTTATGGTTCGCCTATCCTGATTTCTTATAGAACCCAGGACCATCAGCACCACCTACAATAAGCTGGGCCTATCCTACTAATTAAGGAAATATCCTGCAGCTGGACCTTATGGAGGTATTTTTCTCTATTGAGGTTCCTTCTTTTCAGATAACTCTAGCTTAAGTCAAATTGACAAAAAATGAGCCAGCACAGGTAGATTGTATAACACTGACCCTATTTGCAGAAGGGAAAACTAAACTTTATGCAGATTTGAAAAAATAGCACAGATAGGACTGGGGCTGTAGCTCAATTGGTAGAGTGCTTGCTTGGCATACACAAAACCCTGTGTTTGATCCTTAACATTGTATGGTGGTGCAATGTTAATGGTTTGATCCTAACCATTGTATGGTATGTATGTCTGCAATCCAAGCCTCTAGGAGAGGGCAGTAAACGAATCAGAAGTTCAAGGTCATTCTCAGCTACATGGTACATTTGATGACTGCCTGAGATACATGAGATTGTCTCAAAAATAACAGAGAAAGTCATATTATCATGTATTTATAATACATTAAGTTATAAGTTAGATGTGTTAAATTTTGGTTGAGAATATATTATTTATTTTGTGTATTTATTTACTTATTTACATCCAAATCACTGACTGACCTCTCCCAGTCCTACATCCAAGGTCCTTCCTCCATCCTCCCAGTATTTTTTTCTTTTTTTCCATCTTAAGTGTTTTCTTATCTTTTTTTTTAATTAACTTGAGTATTTCTTATTTACATTTCAAATGTTATTCCCTTTCCCGGTTTCCAGGCCAACATCCCCCTAACCCCTCCCCCTCCCCTTCTATATGGGTGTTCCCCTCCCCATCCTCCCCCCATTACCGCCCTCCCCCAACAATCACGTTCACTGGGGGTTCAGTCTTGGCAGGACCAAGGGCTTCCCCTTCCACTGGTGCCTTTACTAGGCTATTCATTGCTACCTATGAGGTTGGAGCCCAGAGTCAGTCCATGTATAATCTTTGGGTAGTGGCTTAGTCCCTGGATTTTTAACTTTTATTTTTAATTGTGCATACACACACGCATGCACACAAACACACACACACACACACACACACACGTATGGATATGGGTACATGTCAGTGTAGGTACTTGCAGAGTTCAGAAGAAAGTCTCTAATCATCTAGAGCTAGAGTTACAGTCAGTTTCAAGCCACATGATTTGGTACCAGAAACCTAACTGGGGGTCCTCTGCAAGAGCAGCAAGCACTCTTAACCTCTGATGCATTTCACTAGCCAATTGGCTGAAGATATTTGAGCAGAGCTAGTAAAACTTGGTATGGCCTAGAGATAGTGTTGAATGTTGATCTGTCCTTGAGAGAAAGATCCAGCTCTTGCTGCTCTCCAAGAACTGTAGGACTGATGTGAGCAAGTGATTTGAAAATAATGTAGTATATGCCATGTCAGGGTCTTGGAAGCTGTGGGTTTAACAACGAAATGATAGGAGCAGCAGGGACCATGAGTCCATGTCTGACCACACAATGCTCCAAGTTGGAGAGTAAGAAGCAATGTTAAGGCTCTTTAGTCTATCCTGCAAGATAAGGACATAGCATTTCACCCATGCAATTGCTGGTAATACTTAGCTGAAAGCATCAAAGGACACCCTGGAGAATGTGCTCAGTACATTGAATATTTGACACAGGGAAGTGAGAGTCCTTGAGACATGTATGTATAAATCATATTTAATGCATTCCAAAACTCTTGAAACTTTCCACCAGTCTCGTTGAGCCAGACATTGGGTCCTCCTCCCTAGAGATATAACCACCAAATCCTTGGGGTTTTTTAAGAGATGGTGTTATTCTTTCTTTATGACCAAGTAAGGTTCTTTATTATGTAGCAGAGCCTCTAGCACATTATCAGGGAGGAAGGGTGCTTCAGAATAGTTGGGACATCAAATATTACTTTATAAATCATTCTAAGCTGGAGGCCCGAAGCCTCAGCATTATTGATATTTGAGGCTATATCATTCACTGCTATGAGAAGCATTTATTCACACTGTAGCCTGTTCCCCAGTGTCTCAGGGCTCCAAGCACTGGGCGCCAGGAATATACTGCTTGTCCCTATAGTACCTGGGTCAGGCAGCTGCAAATATCCCCAGGGAAAAAGGAACAACATCATTCCTATTAAGAACCAGTGTTTTAGTTGTGCAAAGTGGCTCACAACACTCAAGCTACAAAGTGAGATTGTGTCTCAAAACAGAACAAAACAAAGGACCCCCAACTCTACAACAATCCCACAGTGTTGTGAATTTTGTGTGTGTTTCTGGAAAAAGTACAGATAATGAAGAGGGGGAAAGTTTAAGAAGTTCCATGTTATGAAATTACAAATTATGTGAAGAAAAAAAGGAATTGGATCTAGAAATTAGAGTTTAATGGTGCGTCTACATCTAATGAAGCAGGGTTACCAGAAAGAGAAAATTACATTATTGGCCCTCCATTCCAGTGTCTGACAGGTAGGACTCCAGAGAACATCTGTGATTTTTCCCTTCAAGCTTTGTGTTTGGGACTGGAGACTCTTCAAATAAAAACTGTACATCAAAAGAAGCTACATGTATTCTACATATTTCTCTTGTCATAAAACTGTCACTGTGGAGAAATTATTGCATAGCAGAAGGAGGAGAGGAAGAAGAAGGAAATTTAAATACCTCCTAATCCTATTCACCAGTTAGTTGCCACATTTGATAATTTGGTGAATTTGATTTTTAATTATTTTCTGTGTTCATATGTAACAGTTTGTGTAGCTAGACATGATTACCTTACACCCACATACAACAGATAAATTACTTCGTACATGTTTTGAAGCTTAAATGTGTTCCATTTAATCTGCCATGAAAATCTTTTTCTCCTTAAGTATCTACCATCATAGTAACTTTTAGGTCTATTGCAGTTTTGTGTGTGTGTGTGTGTGTGTGTGTGTGTGTGTGTGTGTGTGTGTGTGTGTGTGTGTAAAACACAAGACAGACAGCATATGTGTGCTTTCTTTCCTTTTGTTTGTTTGGTAGTTACTCTGGTTTTTGAGACAGGGTTTCTCTGTGAGCCCTTTTGTTTGGTAGTTAGTCTGGTTTTTGAGACAGGGTTTCTCTGTGTAGCGCTGTCTGTCCTGGAACACACTGTAGACTAGGCTGTCCTTGAGATTGCAGAGGTCCACATGCCCCTGTTCCTCCTGTGTGCTGGAGTTCTGGAATTAAAGGTGTGTGCCACCATCCCGGGTGTGTGTGTGTGTGTGTGTGTGTATGTGTGTGTGCTTTCAATTGAGAAATCACTTGGAAAAAGAGAGGGTGAAACTAGCCTTAAACAAACAAACAAACAAACAAACAAAAAACTGTCCTTGGATGAGGAAGGTTTTCAGTCACTTCAGCCAAGCTGAACACAGAAGAAAACTGTGGGCAGCAGGGTCAGTTACATGCTGCTGGCAGCAGGGTGAATTATGTCCTCCACCCCCACCCTGGGGAAACTATGACCAGGGAGCACTAGCTGCTGGAGGTGGGGTGTCCTTTATTGCAGAAATAGGGCACCTTCTCCAGACACCTTTCTACCGGGAGTTAAAGGCCAACCACATTGCAAAGGCTATCTTCCAGAGCCAAGAGCTGACCAGTAGGGCAGAGCTGGACTGAGTGGCTGAGCTGAACACGTGATACTGCCAGACTGCCTCCCGGGCCCTCTGTGAGCCTGAGGCTGAAACCGACATTTGCCTCTGGCAGGAAAATGAACTTGTCAGTTTCTGTGTGCTTCAGACTCTCGACCCAAAGGAGCCAGGAATTGCAGTAGCAATTTGCCTTTGTATCCGAGAGCTATAAAGGTAAGTTATTTGTCACTCTGAGAAACAAACCTGAGAGGAGTGACCTAGAAATCCACACCACTGTCAGTTTAAAAAATATGATCTTGAAAATAATAGATTGCTGAGAAAGGTGAGGGCTGTATTTAATCTAAATTAGAGTTTGACCTTTGAGCAGAAATGTGGTTAATCCAGAGGCAATGGTGGCAAAAGGGACAAGGTTAAATATAGAAGGAAATAAAAGCTGTTGATATAAGTGGCTGGTCAATTTAATCCATGCCTGTTTGTAAAACAATCTATTTAATGTGCCTTTCAGGGGAGTGATCAAAAGGAAAGTTATAAATTGTGATTTAAAGTTAAAACAAATGGGATATGAAGGAAAAGAGCTTCTATTATTGCCCTTTTACATTCCCACAACATTCATGTAGTTTGGCAAACAAACATTTTATACAATAGCTGCTTTAATTCCAAATGTGCAAATTCCAATTTATAAACTGTTCACAGATTTTTCAAAAGCTTTTAAGAAAAGACTGTTTTACTGTGAATGAAAAATGTTGACAATGTACATTTTAATATTAAAGTGACTCATTTCTTCAGAACGTCAGAAAAATTAGACAACCTGAAATAATGAGTTGTTTTCAATAAACTCATGCTTGAGAGATGAAATGTCTTACCCCAGGAGTTAAGAAAAATAAACACAGACACATACAGTTATGTTCTGTCAACAGTCTTTTATTTTAAATAATCAAATATTACAGTAAATAGTATTAATGTGTGGTGCCACTGATTTTTTCTTAGCAAATAAAACCAATGTAATGCAGTCACTGAGAGTAACTTAAAGTATTAGTCATCAGTGCAATTGCTAGAATATTCCATCAAGAATTGCCTGCGTGTAATATTTCGCATATTATTTGGAACACCAATTTTCTAGTGCAGTGTCTAGTGCATGCACGATCTATTTCGGGTATCATTTTGATTTTCATAAAATATATTTCTCTATTGCATCTGATAAAGTAGAACACCAGATTGTGTTTCTTCCTACAATAATCTCCTTATTGCTACCTTTTGTCAAATCCTATTACATGCTTGGAGCCTGTAATAATGTTGATTGTCCCTGTGTGCCGTTTCCCATAACTGTCCCAATAAGGCCAAGCAATAGACATGCATCAAGACAAACGCCCTGAAAGGAGGTCAGACTGAGTGTTACCTGCCGCTTCTGGAACATCTAGGGTCTTCCCACCCCACCCTCAGACCTCTGGTCTTGCTCCCAGCCGCAGGACTTCAAAGATATCACGTGGCAGCGTGGAGCCCGCCTCCTGATGACGTCACAGAACTCGCAGCAGACGCGCTGAAGAAAGGATGCTCTAGGATGCTGTCCAGGTGGACGGCCACGCTGCAAGATGCGGCACTGCAGGTAAGGGGTGCACGGTGCCCGGATGCTCTTCCTGGAGCTCCCAGCAGTACAGACGCTGCAGGTGGAACCCGGGTCGGTGGTCTGCTGCCCTGGCAGCATCCCCTAAAACCGAAAGTCGGGCCTTTGGCTGCTACAATGCCTGCTACCCACAGCTGTTTCCTCCTGCTGCTTTTGCTGTTGCAAGCATCAGATGGGGAGTGGCCTGGTGCAGGTCTCTTAGTGAGTTGGGTTTTGGCATGCTCACCTGCAGAAAGTGGGCAAGGGCCAGACAGAAAAATAATAGCAGCCTCTTGCTAGGAAGGGGCAGAAAATTTTGTACTGACTACAACACATATATTCTAAAGCCAGAGACCAAGTGAAGGAGCTGCTTTGAAAAGATAGCCACAAACCATTTTCCTTCTGCCATTGTGCTGGCTGAATAAAGGAATCTTTATTAATTCTTCTCACAGAGGTTGCTTCTCAGCAGTGAGTCTAATTCCATCCAAAGCAAAAACTTGCTAGGGAATGGCAACTTCTGAGCTGCAATCTAAGTCAGTTTTGCATTATTATGCAAGAGTCCAGCACTTAAATGTGCCTCCCCCTCAAATGTGTTTTCAGTAGATTTAAAAATAACAGCATTCAATGAAATACAGTAAAATTTAGTTTTCAAAGATAACAGGCCATGGTAAAATGTGGCAATATATCTAAGAACAAAGTGGTCCTTAATGAGACCTGGGGGTTGGAGATAACCCAGACCTTTAGAATTTCCAGCATTATTCTTAATTGCTTTGCTGCATAATTAGCTCACTGAAGGAAGGGGCTTGATGACTCAGCGGCAGATGGAGGGTCAGGTGACTTCAGTCCCAGCATGACAGCCAGTGTATGCATGTGTGTGTGGGGTGAGGAGGGAGGGAAGTTAATGCCCTCTTTTCAACCAACCCTGTTTATATTCCTTTCTTCTGGTCTGTGGTCAGTACTTGCATGGGTATCCTAGAGAGGAGAATGTAATATTCTCTACTGAAAACCTCATGTCTTTAGGAGCTAGGGCATTAGCACTAGAACTTATATCCTCTGAAGACTTCCATCCCTCAGTAACTTTGGTGAGGCAGTGCTATTCAAATTGATAATTGAAGATGAGGTTTTTTTTGTTCACACTTTGGCTATCCTGATGAGTTGCTGTGTTCTTCGTTCAGTGATTCTTTTATCGTGGATTTCTTCATTTGTTTTAGGTTGGGCTACATGCAGTAAGTTAGGTGTTTTTTTTGTTTTTTGTTTTTTAGCAGAATTGTTGTTCGGTGTTGGGTCATGTGCTTCATATTTGAGAGACCCCTGACTTCCATCTTTAACAGCACAAAACAAAACATCCTCAGGTCCTCACGTTTTCTTCTCCCTAAATCTTGACAGAGCAGAGCAGGTAATGGAGGCAGGTAGAATAGACACTTGGATACACTTTAGGCTTTGCAGCTATATAATCTTGAAGTAGACACTATTATCTTTTCATACCTTTATGTTCTCATTCTGAATGTAATTAGTTTTGAGTTTCTTAATTTTCCGATGACCATGAGGGGCTTCTGATGCATTGTAGGATGTTTATCTTAGTATGTGGCCTCCACATGCAGATGCTACTGTGAAGGTCTTCCTTCTGATTGTGACAATCCAAATGTACCAGGCAAATTGCTACCTGCTTACAGATTCCATTGACCCTGGTTAGGAGTTACTGATTTAAATGATAGCTTTATTCTTTTTTCCCACCCCTGTTACTGGGGTTGGAATCCAGGAATATGTATTGTATGTAAGATAAGCTCTTTACCACTGAGTCATTGTCTCAGCCCATAGATGTTCTTTAAATGTTATTCTAGCTCTAACATTCCAGAATTTGTTTTCTTATGATTTGTTCAACGTGTAGCCCTTGTTCTGAAACCATCATGTTGGGTATACATGAATTACAATGTGAAGGCCTTCTTATCGTGAAGGTTCACATTCACAGTTTCTGGGGTAAGATGAGGAAAGCTTGCATGGTGTTTGTAGTGTAGGGCTGGGCTGACACAAAAGTGAATGTTGGAGACAAAAAATAGGCATTAACCAATCATGGGCTGAAATTTGTAGAGACTTATCTGCCCAGTGAACCTGTGTACATAGTGCATTTCATTCTGGGGCAAAGTATCTAGTGAAAACACCATCCTTCTCTTCTGCAAGGAAAGAATGACAGGTTATATTGAAGGTATCTGAAGGATGACAGAGTGAGACGCTTTGTTCTGAGGCCACATATGGTGAAGCAAGGGGAGAAGTGGCGTGCCCACAGCTACAAGGCGACCAAACATGACTGTGTGTTGAACCATGGAGCTGGCAGGTATCTCAGGACAGCAATGCATGCAGGCTTTATTTAAGTTTTAGAATAGAAATATGTTTCTTGAAGGTCTGACTTTGGCACATATGAGGGTGAACAACTGGCCACATAACTTTTTATCTCAGAATAGATGCAATGTATGTAGGATGCTGACAACTATTACTCGGTGGCCCTACTTCCTCATGTTTAAAAAGGGTCAGCTTGATGGAAGAAGAAATGTAAAATAGGAACATTCCAAGAGACATGGAACTGTGAGTTCCAGTGCTGTTGCAGGGTGAGAAACATCTTTACTGAAGGTTAGAAGAATCTGAAACTATTTCCTTGTCTCCTGGGCCTGGAGTTTGGGGATGTACCTTCTTCCTTTCTTTTGTCATCAGCTACCTCATGCCTATCTGTCTCTCCTCTCCTGGTCTCATCCTCAAGAAATAGTTTGCCTTTAGTGAAAGAGGCAGCTGCTGAAATCTAGGATGAGAGCAGCTGGCTGTATCTACTCTCCAGGCCACTTTTCTGCTCAGGTGTCTTTCCCCTGAGTCCAGGTAGCTCCTCTTGGATCCAGAGTAGGCTCTCTCAACTCTTGTTGCCTCAGAAGGCTTGTCCCTCACCCTGAGCTATCTGGCCTTGCCCCTTCATAATTCAGAATCATAAAAGTAAATTAGAATGAGTGCATGAGGGTGTTCTTTAGCAAATGATACCTAAGAAAACAAAGACCCTAATAAAATTTGTGGCCCTTGATTGGATTCCAGTCTGAACAAACATGCAGTAGACATTTGGGGGATGCTTGAAGAGTTATGTGCATGACTATCAGATGGTGATTTGGTAAAATTAATTTGAGACTTTTGCTCTTACTGGGCACAATCTTGCATAATCCCCTCCCTTGGCAGTTGGGCCACGCCCTGTGACTCACTTAGCTGGGACAACCTCATGACACTTCTGAAATTAGGATATAAAGAACTGGGGCTTTTGTCTTGGGTATGTGTTCTCTCTCTTGAGTCACTACAACACACATGGAAGATGCTGTGTCATGAGCCCTACTTTGGGAACCAGAACCAGCTGTGGCATGGGTGCGCTTGACAGCAAATTTCTCAGGACCAGCTGTGTCTTGAGATGGTGGAAATCTTATGAGAGACCTGGGGTCTAGACACTTGGCTCAGGTGCACCCAGATTCAAGTGCCAAATACTGTAATAGTTTTACATTGTTAACATGACACAATCAGTATCACCTGGAAAGAGAGTCTTAGTGAAGAATTGTCAGATCGGGCCGATCAGGAGGCATGTGTGGAGATGTTCTTGATTGCATCAATTGATTGTGAAGATCTACCCACTGTGGGCAGCATCATTCTCAGGAGTTGTTTTCTAAATTGTATAAAAGTAGAAAAAAATGAGCTGAGCAATAAAGATTCATGCATATATTTTCTCCCTGCCCTTGACTGTGGATAGAACTAGTTACTTCAGTTTCCTGCTTCTTTGACTTCTTTGTCATGATAGACTGTAATCTGGACTTGTAAGGCAGATTAAACCCCTTGTCCCTTAAAGTCCCATTTGTTAAGGTGTTGTATCACTTCGTCAGGAAAGGAAACTAGGACATACAGTGAGATAAGACAAGGTTATTTCCTGTTGCTGTGTTTTGGGTAATTTGTTATACAGCAACAGATAGCCCATACATATGTTTATGGATGAGGTCTATATTTTGGAGATGCTTACTAAAGTACTTAGAGGTAAAATGCCAGGATAAAACAATTTAATCTTTTTGGTTTTGGTTTTTAGTGCTTTTTTTGAGATCTGTTTAATGTGTGTTTAAGTAGAAGACAAAAGAATTATTGTCCTAACTGCATTACTTTCAGCATCTTGTAGCTCTGCCCTTCTCTGTTCAACCAGTGGGTGTGCCGGACATCAGTAACTCCATATCTAAGAGATCCAGTGCCCCTCTTTGGCCTCTGTGAGCACCTGCACTCTTGTTCAGGTACCCCCACATGGACACATACCCATACGTACTGTTTTTTAAAAAGAAAATAAATCACTACAAACAATAAAATTAAAAATAATAATTTCAAACATGAGAGAGGGGGGGAGAGAGAGAGAGGGGGAGAGAGAGAGAGAGAGAGAGAGAGAGAGAGAGAGAGAGAGAGAGAGAGAGAGAGGAGAGAGAGAGATTGAGATTTTAGAAGGAATGTCTGGGAAGCATACATGGCTGAGGTTGAAGGCAGTGAGAGGAATGAATGAAATGATGAGATTATATTTTAACTAAAATATTAGTTAAAATTTCTGACCCAGAAAAGAACTAAATGCATTAATGTCCTGAGAAAAAGTCATCAATATGAGTACTGCAAAAGCATTTCCCTGTGACATGAACCTCAATATTCATTTATTCCTCTACTCAACACCTTAACAACATCGTAGTTTTGTTTTGTTTTTTTTTTCCGGAGCTGGGGACCGAACCCAGGGCCTTGCGCTTGCTAGGCAAGCGCTCTACCACTGAACTAAATCCCCAACCCCCGTAGTTTATTTTTAGTTGTGTGTGTGTGTGTGTGTGTGTGTGTGTTGCATGCATGCATGCACAAGAATATATTAACGCGTGTGGGTGTGGGTGTATGTATAAAGGTCAGAGGACAAGTTTTACCATCCTGTTTGAGACAGGGTCTTTTTGTTTTTCTACTGCACACACTAGGCTAGCTGGTCCTCAAGCTGTTGATCCTTTTGCTTCCATCTCAAATCTTCTTATAGGAGTGCTGGAATTATAGGTACTTGCATTCCAGATGTTCATGCTGCTTTTATGTGTCTTTAGCAATTCCAACCCAGGTCCTCATATTTACACAGCAAGTGCTTTTAATCACCAAGCCATCCCTCTTCAATAGCATTTTAATTCAGCAACTATTCCTTGCATTTCTTCTGTGTGTCTAGGCCAGAGTTTCTCAACTTGATACTATAATGGTGTGTTGATTTTAGGTTGTGGTTGTTTTGTTTTTGTTGTTTTAGAGACAGGATCTCAGATGTGTAGCCCAGGATGGTCTCAAATTTACAGTGTTCCTACCTCTGTCTTACAAATATTGTTATTACAGTCATGCACCATCACACCTTGTTGGGGCGGCAAGCTTCCTTCTGGTCGGGGTAGTATAGAATTTAACAGTTCCCCTCACATAAATTTACATAGCAACCACTCTTGATATGACATTTGAAAATGTTCCAGTCATAACCAGGTGTCCCCTGGGTGGCAACATGGTAGACAACTTTAGGATGGTGAGGGGGCTGTGATGCATTTATCTCTGCAGCTAGCCCACCAAACAACAGGCTGGTGACAGTGACAAGAGCTCCCCATTAGCTACTTAGTGAGGTGATGAGAGCCATAGGATCAAAGAGGAGACAGTCTCAAATGGAGGCTGAGAACAAAGGAATATACAGATGCATAGGAGAATTAAACTGAGACTGTTTCAAAATGTTAGTACATTGCAAACCTGTAATACACAAAGGTCTGGGATGATCACTTCCTATTACCTCCTTTCCCTTCTTCCCCACCCGCCAGGACTCTCTGTACCCTGTTACCCCTTGTCTGCCTGACATAGGACTGAGCAGGCTGGTGTGTGGCATGGCAGGCTTCCTGCAGCCTGAGGCCCACACAGCTATTTGTCCCATTTTGAAACTTAGCCTGTGTGTTGGAAAGGAGACCAGGCCAACCTCATATGGCCTCTGGTGACACAATCAACTCAGTGTTCTCCACCCTCACCCAAGGGGGGATGGGGCTATGAGGTCCCTGTGTTGCTGTTGCCAAGAGTCAGGAGTTTAGAATTTCCCCACAGACACCTTCCAAGAACAGCAAAAAGAAGGGGCTCAAAATAATAACAATAACAATAATAATGACCATAAGCACTTCATACACATTAAACTCACAGGGTTCTCCAGCATTCTGAGTCAAGAACTGTTACCCTAAGCCTTTGTTCAGATAAATTAACTGAGGCAGACAAGAACATAGCTCTCATATACCAAAAGAAATGGGTTTCATAGATCCCGGGCCCCAAGGTCTTTTGCCACTCCTAACAGGTCACAATCATTTTCGGACCTGGATGCTTCCTGGTTATATTGAGTGGGCATTGGGAGCCATGTTTCTCCTAAATTGAGTGGAAGCAGTTTACCATAGGTTATCCTTTCATCTTGCAAGTGGGCAAAGGCAGACACATCCACCCAAAACCTGGCTATGCTCTATTCATCGCTTGGGGTGCTGTAATGTAGGATTATATACTGTTCGGATAACAGCAACTTCTCTCATACTTTGAGATCAAGTTGTGGGTGGGGTTGTTTCCTTCTGATGGCTGTGAGAAAAGAGTCTTTTATAGGTCTGTCCATAGCTTGTCCTCCTATGTTGTGTGTGTTTCTGCACCCAAATTGTGTCTTATATGGACACTGATCTTATGTGATTAGGAGTCCATCCTCATGTCTTTATTTCAACTTAATTACTTTTATAAAGACCTTGTCCTCAAATATAGTCCACTCTAAAATACTGATGGCTGTGACTTTGACACACGAATTTTTATGTGGATACAATTCAACCATAACAGTGCCAAACAGTATTGCAGGGAAGTTGCACTTTGTGTCCTGGAAGTCTCTAGCCTCCCTGTCCTGGCATTCTCCACATTGGCCTTCTGCTGACTGACCACTATTTTTTCTGGCAAGTTTTTCTCCACAATCTATTTTCTGCTTCCTTGTAATATTCTCACTCATAGATTAATAAAAGTTAGATAGTAATGACTACTGACTTTGTCAAGGCTTCAGGCAAGGAGTCATCAAACACAGCTTTGATGTATTCCTCCTGTGTCCTCAAATCGGCCACAGCAAAGAGAGCAAGGATGATGTGGCTGAGATGGTAGCTGAAGTTACAGTCCTTCTGCATGTTTTGGGGAAGCAGGGTTGGTGAAAGGTATGACTAAGCTATGAGGAAAAATAGCTCATTGTGGTGGGCTCTTCTGTATCGTGACCACAAAGTCTTTTTAGACCGACAAGTAAGAACCTCCCAGGCTTCCTCTGTAGGAGGAATAGTAAGTCTAACATTTAACCAAATCAACCCAGGAACTAAGACCTGAGAAGTAAGTAAACACAACCTGGCCATAGAATCCCAGGAAAACTTCTAGGCCAGCATAACTATAGGTCTCAGTGGCCACCCTGAGATATATGTGCAGGTTTCCTAACTATGGCTAGGTCATAGCCTTTTCATGTCAATCAAACCCCAGTTTAACCCTAGGAAGGGAGTGCTTACCCCACAGGGTTCTCTCTGCAACCCTTTCTCTTGTCATTGTATGAACCTTGGCCCCAAGACTTCTTTAAATCCATCTTCTGTAGCTTCAAGTCATGTTAAACTCATCTTTCTCTAAGGAAAGCCCTGATCTCAACTGAAGCCCAGCCAATAACTGGGTAAGGTTTTCTAAAGAATTGTTATTTATTTCTGACTGTTTAAGTCAGCAGCATAACCAAAGAAACAGCTATTTTCCTCCTTTCTCTATCTCTGTGGATTCCCACACCTCTAATAACCTTATCTCTAGTTCCACCAGATGTCAAATCATTGATTAAGTAATGCAGTTTTGTCCATAGGGTACATTTGACAGTAATTTTTTAAAAACCTAATATTAAAATATTTTAATTAGCTTATTAATTTATTGATTTTCAGATAGAGTCTCATGTATCTCAGACTGGTGTCATACTCACTTTGCTGAGAATGACCTTGAACTTATGATCTTTCTGCCTCTACCTCCCACATGATGGCATGAAAGGAATGGACCTTGTGGGGATCAAACCCTGAACCTCCTCTTGCACACTAAGCAAATACTCTCTGGATTGAGCTACACCCCCAGGGCCTGTCAGCAATTTATATATATTTCCATGTGCATGTGTGTGTATGCCTATGCATGTATGGCATGCATTATGAGAGGACATTTGGTTGAGAATTGGTTTTTCCCTTCTACCATTTGGCTCCTGAGGATCAAAATCCAAGTTATCAGGCTTGGTGGTAAATGTTTTATCCATTGATCCATCTCACTACTTTTTTTTTTTTTTTTTTTTTTTGTAGCTGGGGTCCGAACCCAGGGCCTTGCGGTTGCTTGGCAAGCGCTCTACCACTGAGCTAAATCCCCAACCCCATCTCACTACTTTTAAAAGTAAGATGGCATAAGCTCAAATGAATTTGAAATGGTGGGATGTTACACAAGGCAGTGAGATGAGGAGAGAAGTGTCCATTACTGGAGAAGTCACCTTCTAAGATGGATCCTCCCATCTTAGATAGAGGTTCCTCTGTTGCTTAACTTTAAAGTCTTTGTGTACTCACTTAGCTGCCCCAGTGACTGTTTATTGTCTGTGTAATTTTTTTCTCCCTAATCGATCTTCAGAAACCCTGGTTTAGGGCTGGAGAGATAGCTCGGTAGTTAAGAGTACTGGCTGCTCTTCCAGAGGGGTCTGGGTTAGAATTCCAGCAACCACATGACAGCTCATAATTGCTTATAACTCCAGTCTCAAGCATCTGACAGCTTCTGGTCTCCACAGGCATGCACGTATGTTGTAAACAGTCAGGCTGGACACTCATACGCATAAAATAAAAGTAAATAAGTAAAAAATAAAGACTCTGATTTTCACTAATGTTGACAATTTGATATGACACGTCTGGGTTGTTCTTTTTGTTTTGAGATTAGTTGAGGTTCTTGTTTCATTCAGAACAAGATTTTGGAAGTTGAATGCTCTAGTTAGTGTATCAAAATGTACTTCAGATAAACTTCCTGAAATACTGTACATAATAATTGCACAGTGCAGTGGGTAGAACCTAGGGTCTCAAACATCCTGAGCTACTCTCTAGCCCCTTGAATAAATTTTAAAACCAGATTCCCCGTTGAATTCTAACATTCTTCCACCATTTGCATGAGAACTTCAGGGATTTGCCTCATGATTGGTTTAAGGAGTTGCCAGATTGTGGGTGCTATTTAAATTATCCGTTTGGGGCATGGAGCAAGGGAATAGAGGAATATCTACACCAGTTCTGAGAGTCATTGCTCACACTGGCTCCCAACCATGCATTTCAGGCATGTCACATGTACAGAACTATTGTATCTGGCATCCAAAACAGTGATGTCAGATATAGAGATGCTACTTGAAATCAGCTGGAGCTATTACAAGGTTTTGAGTGGTATGAGTGGGATACATCAGACGAACAACTGAGTCACATGTTCGCATGTATGTGGTCACATAGCTGTTATTACAGCCATTATAATCACTGGTCAAGGTGCAGACTTGTTTATACTTTCTTTGGAATGCTGCAGGAATGCCTGGTGAAGGTTGAGGGTGGAGTAATTGGGGAAAGTGTCATGTACCTAGCTCTGTATCTATCGTGTGTGTGTGTGTGTGTGTGTGTGTGTGTGTGTGTGTGTGTGTGTGTGTGTGTTAGAGACAAAGAGACAAAGAAAAACACAGAAGACACAGACAGGGGGCACAGACAGAGACAGAGAGAGGGAGGAGAGGGAGAGAAAGAGAAATGCAGTGTGGACAGAAAATAATTTCCTGGTCCCTTTGTTATGTTTCTCTTTTTCTCTTTTCTTTTTCCCTTTTATTTGAGACTGAGTCTCACACATCCTAGACTAAGCTAAAACCTGGTGGAGAGAGGACGATAACCTTGAAATCTTGACTTTACTCTGTCACCCTGTTCTGGTTAATTTCTTTGTCAACTTGACACAAGCCAGAGTCGTGTGGGAAGAGGGAATTTTAATTGAGGAATTGCTTCCAATGGATTGGGCTGTAGGCAAGTCTATGGGGTCATTTTCTTGATTAGTGATTGATGTGGGAGGGCACAGCCCACATTAGGCAGTACCGTCTTTGAGCAGCTTCTTTGGGTGTTATAAGAAAGCAGGCTGAGCAAATCATGGGAAACAAACTGGTAAGCAGCACTCCTCCATGGCTTCTGCTTCAGATCATGCCTCCAGGTTTTTGTCCTATTTAGCTTTCTGCCTTGGCCTTCTCTGCTGATGTAAAATGTCAAATGAAATAATTTGCTTTTGTCATGATGTTTTTTATATTAGCACAAGAAAGCAAATGAGTGCCCCACTTGGGTCCTACTATTGCAGACTACTAGGATTATATATTTGTACCACCAAACTAGGCTCTTTAGAACAAGATGGCTACAAAGAGATCCACCTGCCTTTGTCTCCCAACTGCTGGGAGTGATCCACCCACTACCTGGTCCCTTCAATGTTTTTAAGTTTCCATTTTTTCAAATCTTTCAAATCTAAGCACTATGAGCAGAAGAAAGCTAGAGCAATATCAGCTACTGTCTTAAAACCATATGTGGAAAATTAATTTTTGCCTTCATCCACTCAAACAGGTTAAGAACAGTAAGTGCTTAATGGTGGTACATGTCCATACTATCTTTACTCAAGAGACTGGAGCAGTAGGATTGCTGTGAGTTTTAGGCAGCCTAAGGTATGGAATAACAGAAAACAAAGCAACCACCCAAACAAACAAAAGTATAGTGCTCTGTTGGGCAATCCGAAGCTAGAAATTATTTTATAGCGGTTGGCAGTGTTTAAGATTTTTGTTATATTGAGTGAACTTCAGCTTTGAGTAAAGGCAACCTGGGCCATTCTCATTCACTGAGCTCCCAATACTCCTTTCAGAAAACAGCAAAGCAGAAAATGAGAAATTGGCCTGCCTGCTTAAAACTTAGTGGGTTGGTGATGCTCCCACATCTGACTGCCCAATTTAAGACAGTTCCAAAACACCCCAGTCACACTGATCAGGACAGAACATATTGACTATCATGACAAAATGTTGACCATCATCTCCTAAACCAGTCTAGTGACCTATTTTGGTATGTCTTTGCTTTTCTCTGCAGAATTACTAGTGTATTGTTTGTTCTGGTGAATCAGAGCTTACTTCTGCCTGTTTCTGAATAGAGTCACATAGTGTGTATTCTGATGTGTCTGAATTGTTTGGCCCACCATTCTGTGTTCAACAGTCACCTATTGCAAGCATGTTTAGAGATGTGTTTGGGTCAGAGCAGGTTTGAAGAGAAGCTACAGAAGGGGACAGAGAAACTGCCATGAGTAGGAGAGGCAATTACACTGGTGCCTGTTCCTTAGGGCTCAGTTCGTATTATGGGCTCTTAAATTTGGGACTTCTGATGAGCTACAAGCTCAGCAGAGAAGCTGCAATAAGTCTGGGTCGAGTTATAAGTTAAAGAAGATGGAAACCTTTTTCACAAAGGGGCTTTGGTTGCCAGACCAGTAGGTGCTGAATCAGCAAACCTGGAGAGGCTCCCTCTGGTGGCCATATGTGATGACACCATGTTTGAGCCCAGAGGCTGTACCAGTTCCTGAGTTAGACGCCTTTTATGTAACCCAGTAGGTTACAAGATCTTTTAAAATGCTGCTTGTGGATTAGTCATTGAGATTGGCTAGAACATCTGTAAGAAATGAAAGGTTTTTTTCCTGCGGAGGAGGGATGCTTATTTTTTTAGATGTCACCTGACCTAGGCCTGTCTCTGAGCATAATATTCTTAGTTCCTCTCTTCCAGCTGTATGCTTCTAGAATTCCTATTGAGTTCTATGATGTTCATTAGAGGTTACCTTTATCTCTGACCTTAAATATTTTATTAGAGAAATACAGTCATGATATTTTATTCATGAGCCAGGGCAACTAGAAACTGAAAGAATTAATTAGTTGGAGAAAATCCTTATGGTTGGAGAATCTCACAGAAACCTTAGTGTGTGTGTGTGTGTGTGTGTGTGTGTGTGTGTGTGTGTGTGTGGTGTGTGTGTGTGTGTGTGTGTGTGTGTGTGTGTGTGTGTGTGTGTGTGTGTGTGACTCACATTAAGAACTGCCCTTATCATCTCAAAGTGTCAAGGTTGAAATGTTAGTGATGCCTTTTATTGGCATTTCTGGGACCTCATTCCCTTAAATGACTCTATGAGGCACAACTGAGGCTGCTCAAATTTGAATTAGTTCTAGTGGATCACAACAAATACTGCCCATGGTCGAATGGGCAATGCGTTGGAACTTAGTTCTACAGTCAAATATCAGAGAAGGGCTGGCAAAGGAGGACTGTCTCGTGGGGTAAACTCAGCTTGCCACCTTTTATATGGATTCTTTATTTTACTATAATTGAACTCAAATGATTTTTACATTTTTATATTGGTGATCCCCCCATATTTTGTAGCACATGAAGATTATATGAAATTTGAATTTCAGTGACCATAAATACGGTTTTATTGAACCAGAGCTATAGCTTGAACATGTGTCTGGTCTTTGGCTACTTTTGAATGATAACAAGAGTCAAATAAACCTAACATCAACCACATGGCTCACAAAGTTTCATCCATTTACACTCTGGCCCTGAACAAGAAACATTGGCCCTCCTGGTTAGAAGGCAGGTTGATCGCATAGTAATTATGTCCAACAATTCAATAGACATTATAGCACAATTTAGAATATAAGAAACTGGAAATTAGTAAAAAGCCCACAGATAAGCAGCAGTAGCATACTGTGTAGACTTAGCATTAGCAGGAGTTAAGGACTAGGGGTACAATGGGAGGCTTTTAGGAACTAGGCACATGCTGTTTCTTGTCTTCAGTACTGGTTCCCTTTGTGAGAGGGCAGGTGAGCTGCTTTTTAAAGTTGTACTTTAGTAATTTTTTATTTTATGTTTTTATTTGTGTTTACACACGTGGCGACCAGAGATTGATGTTGGGTTTTTCCTCAGTTGCTATCCACATTGGTTTTTGAGACAGGGTTTCTCATTGAACTTTGAACTCACAAATTCAGGTGGGAGGCTACACAGTGAGCCCCAGAAATCCTCCCTTGTCTGCCTCCTCAGTGCTGGGGTTACAAGTATATTGTTGTGATCTGCTTTTTCCTTTCTTTGGGTGGGTGTTGGGGATTAAATTCAGGTTCTTTGTGCACAACAGGCACTTCACTAAGTCATCTTCACAACCCTGATTTTTCTATTTTTGTAACTAGATAATTTACTTTAACAAGAAGTGATTTTAAGGCTTGGGGTGTAGTTTGGTGGTAGAGCACATGCTTAGTATGCATGAGACCCCAGATCAATCTACCAGCACTGAAAAGAAAAGAAAAAGAAAGGTGGTGGGAGTGGGGGAGAGAGAGGCGTCAGTATGGCAACTCCTCACAATGTTAGATATAAAGTTTTTTTTGTCCTAGCAACTTCACTCTTAAGCATATATGCAAGAGACATGAAAACATGCACACAAAGACTTTATGCCATACTTATAATAGCATTATTCATAACAGTTCCAAAGTAGAAACAATTCAAATCTTTTGTCAGGAGATATAAAGAACCCAAATATGGTACCGTGCCACAAGGGAATGTCATTAAGAAATAAAAAGGAATTAAATGCTAATGCATGATCTTCTGTAGCTGGATCTTGTGCTAGGTGAAACGAACTAGCCACAAAAGGCCACATATCAGATGATCCCATTTAGGTGAAATACAGAGATTCATAGACAGAAAGTAGGGGACTAAAGAGGGACTGCTAATAGCTGTGAGGTTACATTTAGAGGAGACAGGATAGTAATGGTAATTGTACAAGTCTGGGAATGTACTCAAGTATAGATTCGAACTTTATGGTATTTCAATTATGTATAAACTATGTTTAAAACAGATTATTGTTCCATAGCCCCTTGTGAGTTTATATAGGTCAGAATACAGAAGTTTTAAAGTGACAGCCACCTAACTCATCAACACAGATAGCTAAAGTGACTGACTCTTCCGCCAGGTTATTGAGATACATCCCTTTGGTCCAGGCTGATAGAGTACTACAAAGCAGATTGTAGAATTTGATTAAAAGGGCCCACTCAAATTCTTGTTCTCAGAAAAATAAGGCAAATTAAAATGTCATAGCAAACTAACTAGCTTCCTTGGACTTTTCCTGTGATTGGTTTCTACTTCCTTGACCTCTGATTTTCTTTAGTCTGAAGGGAAAGCAGTGAGACCCTTACACTTGGCTACAGTTCTTGCAGGTTACTCCAAGGCTCCATTACTTACCTGTATATATTCTTTTCCTTTTCTTTTAAATTTCCTTTCTTCTCTCCTCCCACCCTACCTCTTTTCCTCCCTCCCTCTCTTCTCTTTTGAGACAGTATTGCTCTAAATAGTGCTAGTTATTCTGGAACTTGCTATGTAGACCAGGATGACCTTGAACTTGCAACAGTCCTTCTTTAGCCTCTCAATGCTAAGATTACAGACATATACCGTTATACCCAATTGTAGATATCTTTTGGTTTGCTTGTTTGTTTGGTTTTGGTTTTTCAAGACAGGGTTTCTCTGTGTATTCCTGGCTGTCCTGGATCTCCCTGTGTAGATCAGGCTGACTTTGAACTCTGAGATCCATCTATCTGCCTCTGCCTTCTAAGTGCTGGGATTAAAAGCATGCACCACCAACGCCCATCGTAGGTATCTTTTTATAAATGGTTATCAGTCTCTTTTGTGTTATACTGCTCAGTCCTCACATCTAGGTGATAAAGACAATGATGGATACTTTTGAGGATTTGAGACAATCACACAGATTATCTCCATTTGAATTTTGCTGCCGTCAAAGAGTATGTATTTTAGGATTTACATCTCTGTACAACTAACTAAATCCAAATGGCAGTGAAGATAGCTCTGAAATTTCTGGAAATTCCCAAAGGCCTAAACATTAGCTGTGGTACAGACGAACCATTCTGATTAATGAATAAATGTTTGCTTGTCCATGAGAGGGTGAAAGGAGTAGGTATTAACTTTCAATCTCTGCGTCACATGTTTGGGCAGGTCACTGGAGGTCACATAGCTGGCTCCGGGAATTCACATAAATCTCTCAGTGGTTTGTCCACTTTGAATAGGGGAAATTCAGATTGGAGGGAAACCAGTCTCTAATAAATGCAAATACTTTAATGGTATTTTTAGGAAAAAGAGATTTGAACTGTCTGGCATAGATTCCTATTTTAGTGACCTCACTGATCCTTCGTAAAGGCAACCTAGGAGGCCCCTTGAAAAGCACCATTGAATCACCCCAGTTTCTTCAATCTGAAATGAAGTCTTGGATTTAGTGGTGCTATCTGTCAGCCATAGACTTCATGCAGTCATAACAATACCTTGAGGCAAGTGCTGCTATAATCTCTGTTTCATAGATGGGAAGACTGAGGCCAGGTATGGCTCAGAAAATTGTCTACAATTATACCACTGGGAAGTGTCCCAATTGAGTTGGACTCAGGCAGCACTGTTCTAGGGTCCTAATAGTGCTACCTTTCAGGAAGAAATCTTGAAGTATGAGAGAAGCGTGTATTAAAATTTAGCTTGGGCTGGGGACGCGAAATCAGTTGGTAGAATGCTTGTTTAGCATGCATCAAACCCTAAGTTCTGTCCCTAGCACCATGTAAACTGGTAGTGGTAGTGCACACATGCCATCCCAGCGCTGGAGAGGTGGAGGCAGGGCGATCAAATGTTCAGTGGCATCTTCAGCTATATAATTTGGAGGCTGGCTTAGGTTATATGAGATCCTGTCACAAGATTGAAGTAGTACTTGATGTTTGAATTTAAGACTCCAAGCATGTTAGCAAGTGCTCTACCACTGAGCTATCCTACCAGCCATCCATATGTTTAAAAATATACTTATGAAAAATATAGCAACATATAATAGTGATTTACAACCTAAGATGATCACAAATAATCCTTATTTTCTCCTAGATATCTTTCTGCATTTGTGAAGATTGTTTTGTAACTTGAATAATCAGTTCCATTTTTTTTTTTTAAAAAAAAGTCCACAACACTATTTCTGGATTCTAGGTGGTTTCTAGAGACGCCGCATTCCCCCCAGCAAGATTGTAATCTATTTTCTTTCCATTTGACCTTGATGTGCTTTTGCAACAGCCACAGTATGTAACAAGAGGGCCACTGCCTGAATTCTGAGGCTAGGTGAGGTGAAATGACACATCTTCTGCCTGGTCTCTCTCAGGACACAGTTACCTTGGAGAGGCCACATGGTAGTGTCATGTGGAGCCTCAGTAATTCTCATCCTCATTCGTTAAGGACTTCCAAGCCAGGCAGAGATAGGAGGAGCAAGCCTTCAAATGACTCCAGGCCCGATGACTGAAGTTTCCTGAGCATTCTCTAGAGAATTGTTTATGCTTAGTCAAATCCCAGTGCTAACAGTGATAAAATGAGGTACTTGTTTCTGTGTAAGTCAACATGTTTTGAAATGAACTGTAAGTAACCTATAGAGGTCATATTACCTTTTTTGTTTATGATGACAGTGACCCAACTAGTCCCTGCCCCCCCAGCACTGAGTTCACAGATATGTTACCCATCTTGTTTTTAAATGGCTTCTGAAGATGTAACTCAGGTCCTCATACTTGCATGGCAATCACTTCACTGAGTTTTCTTCGTTGTCTCTTCTAGTAGTATCAGAAGAAAAAGGGTCAGAGAAGATATTATACTGAACCTAGCTATTTGAGGCTGAAGAACATGGCCCACTCCACCTGAAGCTGTGCTCCTTGACCTACTTTCCTGGGCTCTTAGTCAGAGGTCAAAGGTTCTTTCTACTTCCCTCACGCAGTCTAGTTGGAGTCCAGCTGCTCCCAGCCTCCCTTCCCCCATCCCCACCTCCCTACCATTCATGTTAGACCATACAGTAGTCCAGGTTACCACCCCTAGTTTTCTTGCATTCTCTGAGCCAAGGAAGTGGCATGTTTTCTTGCTCACAGTGCTCTTATGGTGGCCTCAGATCCCCAAGGACACAGATAGGTCCAGAAACATTAGGGGTATGATTTAGTGAATCTTGTCCAATATTCACTTTCTGGCTTCTGGAAATGAACATGTTGGAAAGAATTGTGCAAAGCACATGGGGCTGCTTACCTGTCTGGTCTGGCACTATTACCTCTTCTAGTATCACCACCTCCTTGACTTTGAGCTTTCACGATGCTTCTAGTGGTGAACCTGGGCAGTCTGGGCCCTTAAGTCCAGAGAAATTCTGCTTTCTCCTGGAAAAAAATGAATATAGATAACAGTGTCCTAAAGACTGATGCAGTAGTCAAAGAAAGTGTGACTTTTAAGCCCCTTCTGACCAATAACATGTGTTCAAGTCATTGAGCTGTTTTAAAACCACAGAGTCACTGAATTCCAGATCTGAAAAGAATCTCACACCACACATTTTTAATGGATGAGAAAACTAATGTCCATGGAAATCAGGAGGACCTTTTTTCATAATCTCACAGCAGGGTGCAAGCAAAATCAGCCAGGGACTTGAAGACTTGGTACATTGTTTGCGTTTTTCCAAATTCTACCCTTCAGAGTGAAGAAATCAGTAGTCTATTTCATCTCCAACAAGTACTTCTCAAAAGAAGTACATCATACCAGGTTTTAGAATTTTAAAAATGTAGTCCGCTGTGCTGGTTTTGAGGGATTTATTAAGAATGCCTTACTTTATTCTCCATGTACATAGGGGAAGTCTTCTTTCTCTACCTGAGGGATGTGAAGAAACTGGCACAGAGCTGAAAGCCTGGGCAGAACCTTATGGGAGAGTGCATGCTGGGGATCAAACTTCATTTCCCCTGCCTCTAAATTTAGTTTTTGCAGAGACATTGAGACAATCAGCCAAAAGGAGAGTGCGCAACTGAAAAGGGCTGAGGAGCTTTGTTGTAAATGCAAATGCTGCTGTATTAAGTCAAATAAGGGCTGAGCTAGAGTTTTGGAGGTTAATTCTTGTCTAAAATTTATATAACCGGGACTGCTCCTGTTGGCAGTAGGCACAGTGAAAGGTTTCTTTGGAGTGATACCGGTGGCTTCTGACATTTTGGTCTGAACGACCCATGCCCTCAAACACATGCTGAGCATGTCTCTAAGGATATTGGTCTAGATTTCCCTGGACCACACTGTAACTAGTGAAAAACTTGCTTATTTGCTTGCACATCTTTTGTCTATGTATCTTCCACTCATACTTTTTTCTCCTCTCCCCTCTCCCTTTTGCCCTCTTTTTCATTTAAGATAACATTAAAACTTCTTTGCTATTTATGGTGGCTGCAAAAAGTCCAATGGGTTTTGTTGCCCCCATGGTCCGGAAATAATACATACAGTTGAGTTAATTCAGGGAGGGTACTGAACACTGACTGCACTCCAGGCCCAGCCACAGAGAGGTGAAAATGAGTAAGTCTTTCACTACAGAAGATCACAGTAAAATGAGAAGTTAGTGATAGCTTTGGTATACTTGTGAGTTCTGATAAGGAAGTCTTTGAAATGGGTAAGCAGGGTGCCCCAGCTCTCTCTCTGGGGAAACTAATGCAATCTCTATAGATGAGAAGATGCAGGAAAAAAAAACCCACTACAGACTAAACCAGAAACTTTCCAGGCAGAGGATAAGCTATTCAAAGGAGAGGAGCAGCACATTCAAAGGGATGGCATTTGGGGGTAGATATGCTCAGAGCCACCATTTAGTTCAGGGTGGTATATTCTTTTATACTTAGTAGGAGCCTTGATTATCTTTGTTGATCTTTATCCAAGTGATTTCCTGCTTTCTTTCATCTCTCAAACCCATTACATCTTTACCAACACCCAGCTATGCACTGGCTAGGTTTCCTTTAAATGATACAGATCCCTGTTCTGAGGGTGAGCCGACCCATTCAGAGTAGCTTTCAACATCAAAGTCCTAAATGGTATCATTGATGCTATCGCTGCTAACACATGTTTGTCTTTGTTGGGCTCTGGTGAATTGCGTTTATGGGAAGGGGGTCTGTTATCGGCTGCTGTTGAAGACTTTGATCCTGGCCTCTTGGGAGCTTCATGCTGAGACTGTCTTACACATATTTTCTTGCTTTAAGGATTAGATAAAAGAACTAGGTGTCCTGCATATTTTCCAAAGTCCCTTTGTAGGTAAATAGTGGTTCTACAGGAGAGATGTTATCTTCTCAGGCAGAATACAGCCAGGATGAGTTAGGGAAAATTCTATGCCATCCCAACTCTGCTGGGCATTATCATCCATTGCTGCTTCAATCCCCTTCACCACTGGAATTGCTTTTCCTACCTCCAGAGCTTTGCTGGTCTTCATTTTCCAGGCTCCAACTGGGCATGACTCTAAACTGATAAAGGTTAATTTACGAAACTAGGTGGCCTGAATTTTTCTGTAAGGCGGTTTGCAGAGACTTGATCTACGTGACTCAGGTCAGCAAGGAGTCTTGGATTCAGCCTGTAGGAGGCTGTCCTTTGAAACAATGTCCTCAAGGTCATAAGCAGAGCTATCTTCTGCCAGCAAAAAATGTACCTGCTGGGGAGAAGGAATAAAAATAAGTGAAAAACACAATGAGCCCTTCTCGGGTACAAATGACTGTGTGTTCCTTCGAAATTCACCATACTGAGCTGGCAGAGATGATCAGTTCATTTCTCAGGAGGCTGATCCAAGTCACATACATACGTCCTTCTTGCTGCTCTCCTATCTGTCTGGACTCGTTATTCCTCCATTTGTGCTATCCCACTGCATTCCAAAGAGTTCCTTTCATTTTTCTTATCCATATTGTCTTTGTTTACACTCTTCCTGACCCTCTCTTTTCCTCTTTTAACTACAATCTCAGGAGAGACATGAGCAACTCTTTTAGGGGTCCGTGAGAGGCAATCTGAACTCAGTTGATTAGATCATGTTTACTTTCCTGTACGAATTCTGGGTCTAGTGCGCATACCCGTCAAGCTCCAGTAATGTCTACAGATGGGTGGGCTGTGACGATGGCTCAGTGAGTAAAGCTCTTGCCATATGGTCATATGACTTGAATTCAGATCCTCAGAACCCATGCAAAGCTGTATGTAGTAACACATTTATGTAAATTCCAGAAATCCTATGATGAGATAAGACTGAGATGGGATTCCTTGGAAGCTGGTGGGTCAGCTAGCCAGGTATACAAAGTGGTAAATAATAGATCGTGTCTCAAACAAGTGTAAGGTAAAGAAAAAAAAAAAAACCCTGACATGTGACTGTATGCATTCACACATTCCCATCTGTCCCTCAAATGAGTAATTGCTGATGGATTTATTCTTTGGAGTGGCTTTTTTTTTTCAGTTAAGCACTGTAACCTGGAGTAGCTACTACAGTAGATACTTGGTTAAATTTCAGGCAGTCACTCCGCACGTACTTTGAGATATGTCTTGGTCTGTGGCTGAGTCTGATCTTGAACTCGGCAGTCTTTGTGCCTCATGTTCCAAGTACTGGGATTATAAACACTAGCCACTCTGTCCAGCACTGACTTTTCTTTCATAGTAGGTCAAATTTCTGCAATTCTTTTACCCACTGAGGTTTTTTTGTTTTGTTTTTGTTTCCTGATGAGACATCTGCATTGTGTGTTTACAGACTCTCATCTTATTTTTCATCGTCAGAGATATAATAAGAGATTTTGATCATCTTGTTTTTGTAAAACTTAGAAGGCTACCCCTGTTTTCTAATTTTATTCCTTTCCTTATATTATTGGTTATGTTATTGGTTGCTACTGACTTATGCAATATGATTCTTCCCTCGGTACTCATCAGCGGGTGTAGTTTTCAACTTGGCACAGCTCAGTACTCAAACTCTGAGAAAGCTTTAAAGCAGCTGAGTTGCACAGATGGTCAATAAATTAATCACTGTGGCCATTTTATTGCTTGTAAGGTGATTACCCCATTTTGTTCATAGTGGCTTTTCTAGTTGATTAAAGTACAGTTTCATCAGGACATGGTTGAGTCCTTTAGATATGTTCATATGTAAAGCAATGAGAGAGACCTGCAGCAAATATTTTTATAGCAACCTTCAATATCGATCCCAAGACTTTGTGGCCTTCATCCTATAATTCAAATTTCCATACCTTTTGCCAAAGCAATTTTTATTTGGTGCATATTCCAGGCTCTTATCTTTGTACACGTCCTGCTACAAAAAATTTTCTGTGCCTCAAATTGGTTCTGATGTGATCTGCAAATGAGGCTCTGAGGGTGGCAGAACATGGGAGGTTTATGACTGACTGGATTCCAGGCCAGGGGAGCCTGAACAGTTAGAATGGAATTGTTACCTAAGACATTCAAGTCTTTTACTGTCCTGGCAGCAAGACCTGTTTTGACTGTGTTTTAAGAAGGACTTAAAGTGGGTATCTGGTCCCAGAGATCGTTGCCCAGGGAACTGTGTATAGTTCTTGGCTGATAGTGGTCTGTCCTACAGTATTGTTGATTTCTAGGGTGGTCCTCCTGTTGAAGAGGGCTGCTGCCACCTACAGATTGCCTTGTCATGTGTGAAGTGAATAAAAGTCTGCTCTGTTATACATTTGATTGCCTCTGATGACAATCACAGAGACTGATTACTTCTTCTGTCTATGGGGAGAACCAATGATTTGGTTACTATTATTTGCCAGTCTGATTCTGTCCTTTTGTAGCACATGGGAAAAAACTAACTCACACTTAAATGTGAACTTTATCTGCAAATTTGCCTATTCACTGAAATTTGCCATCAAATGTCCACTTCAGTATGACCATAGTAACAAAATATCTGATGTAGTCAACCTAAAAGGAAGAAGGGCTCATTGAGTTGATGGTTTTCAAGATTTTGAATCTGATTTATTAGCCACCTTACTTTGGGTTTCTGCTCACAGTGTATGAGTATATGTCATGGCACAATTTTGTGGTGGAACAAATTCTTTGTGGCCAGTACATGAGAGGGGAGTGAGGGGAAGGAGCTGGGGTCCCCAAACTCCTCTTTGGGGGCATACACATTATCACCTAAGAACCCCATTCCCCATCCCTCTTCAAAGCACCACTGCTTCAAGATTTCAATACCTTCCAATAGCGCCACCTTGAGGATAAAATAGGCAATACATGGACTTTTTTCACATTTTACAATGAGATTTTATTTTATTTTTTTCATCTTTATTAACTTGGGTATTTCTTATTTACATTTCGATTGCTTTTCCCTTTCCCGGTTTCCGGGATTTCAAATGTTATTCCCTTTTTCAGTTTCCCATCCACAAGACCCCTATCCCATCCTTCTCCCCTTCTTTTTTTTTTTTTCTTTTATTTTTTTTTTATTAACTTGAGTATTTCTTATTTACATTTCGAATGTTATTCCCTTTCCCGGTTTCCGGGCAAACATCCCCCTAATCCCTCCCCTCCCTTCTTTTATGGATGTTCCCTCCCCACCTCCCCCATTGCCTCCCTCCCCAACAATCACGTTCACTGGGGTTCAGTCTTAGCAGGACCAAGGGCTTCCCCTTCCACTGGTGATCTTACTAGGATATTCAATGATACCTATGAGGTCAGAGTCCAGGGTCAGTCCATGTATAGTCTTTAGGTAGTGGCTTAGTCCCTGGAAGCTCTGGTTGCTTGGCATTGTTGTACATATGGGGTTTCGAGCCCCTTCAAGCTCTTCCAGTCCTTTCTCTGATTCCTTCAACGGGGTCTTGTCCTCAGTTTAGTGGTTTGCTGCTGGCATTCGCCTCTGTATTTGCTGTATTCTGGCTGTGTCTCTCAGGAGCGATCTACATCCGGCTCCTGTCGGTCTGCACTTCTTTGCTTCATCCCTCTTGTCAAATTGGGTGGCTGTATATGTATGGGCCACATGTGGGGCAGGCTCTGAATGGGTGTCCCTTCTGTCTCTGTTTTAATCTTTGCCTCTCTCTTCCCTGCCAAGGGTATTCTTGTTCCCCTTTTAAAGAAGGAGTGAAGCATTCACATTTTGATCATCCGTCTTGAGTTTCATGTGTTCTAGGCATCTAGGGTAATTCAAGCATTTGGGCTAATAGCCACTTATCAATGAGTGCATACCATGTATGTTTTTCTGTGATTGGGTTACCTCACTCAGGATGATATTTTCCAGTTCCATCCATTTGCCTATGAATTTCATAAAGGCATTGTTTTTGATAGCTGAGTAATATTCCATTGTGTAGATGTACCACATTTTCTGTATCCATTCCTCTGTTGAAGGGCATTTGGGTTCTTTCCAGCTTCTGGCTATTATAAATAAGGCTGCTATGAACATAGTGGAGCATCTGTTGTCGGGGCATCTTTTGGGTATATGCCCAAGGGAGGTATAGCTGGATCCTCAGGCAGTTCAATGTCCAATTTTCTGAGGAACCTCCAGCCTGATTTCCAGAATGGTTTTAGCAGTCTGCAATCCCACCAACAATGGAGGAGTGTTCCTCTTTCTCCACATCCTCGCCAGCATTTGTTGTCACCTGAGTTTTTGATCTTAGTCATTCTCACTGGTGTGAGGTGAAATCTCAGGGTTGTTTTGATTTGCATTTCCCTTATGACTAAAGATGTTGAACGTTTCTTTAGGTGTTTCTCAGCCATTCGGGATTCCTCAGCAGTGAATTCTTTGTTTAGTTCTGAACCCCATTTTTAATAGGGTTATTTGTCTCCCTGCGGTCTAACTTCTTGAGTTCTTTGTATATTTTGGATATAAGCCCTCTATCTGTTGTAGGATTGGTAAAGATCTTTTCCCAATCTGTTGATTGCCGTTTTGTCCTAACCATTGTGTCTTTTGCCTTACAGAAGCTTTGTAGTTTTATGAGATCCCATTTGTCGATTCTTGATCTTAGAGCATAAGCCATTGGTGTTTTGTTCAGGAAATTTTTTCCAGTGCCCATGTGTTCGAGATGCTGCCCTAGTTTTTCTTCTATTAGTTTGAGTGTATCTGGTTTGATGTGGAGGTCCTTGATCCACTTGGACTTAAGCTTTGTACAGGGTGATAAGCATGGATCGATCTGCGTTCTTCTACATGTTGACCTCCAGTTGAACCAGCACCATTTGCTGAAAATGTTTATCTTTTTTCCATTGAATGGTTTTGGCTCCTTTGTCAAAAATCAGGTGCACATAGGTGTGTTGGTTCATTTCTGGGTCTTCAATTCTGTTCCATTGGTCTATCTGTCTGTCTCTGTACCAATACCATGCAGTCTTTATCACTATTGCTCTGTAATATTGCTTGAGTTCAGGGATAGTGATTCCCCCTGAAGTCCTTTTATTGTTGAGAATAGTTTTAGCTATCCTGGGTTTTTTGTTATTCCAGATGAATTTGCAAATTGTTCTGTCTAACTCTTTGAAGAATTGGATTGGTATTTTGATGGGGATTGCATTGAATCTGTAGATCACTTTTGGTAAAATGGCCATTTTTACTATATTAATCCTGCCAATCCATGAGCATTCTCCCCTTCTTCTATAAGGGTGTTCCCCCTCCCCAACCATCCCCCCTTCCTACCTCCCCACCCTGACATTCCCCTACCCTGGGAGTCCAGCCTTGGCAGGACCATTGGTGCACAACAAGGCCATCCTCTGCTACATATGCAGCTAAAGCCATGGGTCTGTCCATGTGTAGTCTTTGGGTAGTGGTTTAGTTCCTGGGAGCTCTGGTTGGTTGATATTGTCATTCTTATGGGGTTGCAAACCCCTTCAGCTCCTTCAATTCTTTCTCTAATTCCTCCAACGGGGAACCCATTCTCAGCAATGGTTGGCTGCTAGCATTTGCCTCTGTATTTGTCATGCTCTGGCTGAGCCGCTCAGGGTACAGTTATATCAGGCTCCTGTCAGCATGCACTTCTTGGCTTCATCAATATTGTCTAGTTTTGGTGGCTGTATATATATGGGCTGCATCCCCAGTTGGGGCAGGCTATGAATGGCCATTCCTTCAGTCTCTGCTCCAAACTTTGCCTCCATATCCCCTCCTATGGATATTTTTGTTCCACCTTTTAAGGAGGACTGAAGCATCCGCTCTTTGGTTGATCTTCTTGAGCTTCTTGTGGTCTGTTGTGGTCTGTGGATTGTATCTTAGGTATTCCAAGCATTTGGGCTAATAGCCACTTATCAATGAGTGCATACCATGTATGTCTTTCTGTGATTGGGTTAGCTCACTCAGGATGATATTTTCCAGTTCCATCCATTTGCCTATGAATTTCATAAAGTCATTGTTTTTGATAGCTGAGTAATATTCCATTGTGTAGATGTACCACATTTTCTGTAATCCATTCCTCTGTTGAATCTGGGTGTGAGAGAGGAGTGAGGGGAAGGAGCTGGGGTCCCCAAACTCCTTTTTTGGGCCACACACATTACCCCACTCCCCATCCCTCCTCTCAGTGCCACTGCTTCAGGATTTCAATACCTTCCAATAGCACCAGCTTGGGGATAAACTATGCAATACAAGGACTTTTAAAGGACATTTAAGAACCAAATCAATAGTGGTGCTTTAATGGTTGTTCACTGTCTTGGCAATTGTGTAGAATGGTGAAAAGTTCAAGTTACCAGAAGCACATTTGCCAACTGTGGTCACAGACAATAACTTATTTCTGTGTTTCCATAGTCATATTGAGAACAAGTGGCCTTTTTCTGTTTTATTATGTTTCCCATTCAAAACAAACCCATGCTCCTTTTTTTTTTGGTAATTTGTGGTTTAAGGTGTTCTTGAACTACTGTACTGTTGTGCTAGCCATGTTCCCAAGTGTAAGAGCATTGTTTGTGATGTGTTTTGTGGAGAAAATATGTCTGATAGAGAAAATTTCGATCAGGCCTCAGCAGTGGTGCATCTGGCTGTGTTCAAGTGTACTGAGTGAGTAGTGTATATCAAATAAGACGTCTTTAAAAAGATGGCATGTTGATAAGTTGAAAAAGAATTTGTGAAAAAAATGTCTGCAGGATTCCTTTGGGGCACTTGTTTGGTATTTCCTTGTTCTTGTTCAAGATGACTTTGCAACAGATAACTAGAGAATAATGAGGGTAAACTGAGTACATATTACATTACAGCAAAGATACTGATGTGGAAATAATGTTTTTGGTTATGTAAAAAAAAAAAGTAGAAGCAGGAAATCATGGCATATTCTTGTTATCCTAATGCCCAAGAGGCAGAAGTAAGAGGATCAGGAGTTCCAGTCATTCTTTGTGACATAATGAGTTCAAGGCCAGTCTTCGCTTCATGGGCCTCTGCTTCAAAACAACAAACACAGCAAAGGAATCAGTTGTAGAACACTTGCCTAACATGAACTATTCATACATGCGCGCGCGCGCACACACACACACACACACACACACACACACACGCACATGGTGGGAGGGATAGGTGGAAAGAGAGAGAAGGAGGGAGGGAGATTAAAGTAGAGGTTCCTGGATTATGTTGCTATATCCGTGTTGTGGTCCTGCTGTGCATGCTATGCAGACACACTGTCCTGAGCTACACACGAGCCCTGTTTGCATTTTTAACAGGTGGACTTCTCTTCCAGGAGTAACTAGCACGGTCAGTGCAGGAGCCATGAGTGCCTCTGGGAACCTAATGGACTTCCTTGATGAGCCCTTCCCTGATGTGGGGACCTATGAAGACTTCCACACCATAGACTGGCTGAGGGAAAAGTCCCGGGACACTGACAGACATAGAAAGGTAGGCGGTACTATGCTAAAGGGGTCGTTACCAATAGTTCCACAAGGCTTCCATCTTTAGGTTAGGATCTGAGCCTGAGGCTATGTGTTGCATATTGGTCCACAGTGGAAAAGTGCTAGTAGGGAAGCAGAGACAAAGACTGAGAGTTATAATAGCAGGTACCTTGGGTGGAAATATGACCAGTGCAAGCAACAATAGGACCCTGAGCCAGAAATGTTTAGACTACATTTTGCCCTTGACACCTTCGTGGGACTTGAATTTGAAGTTGCTAGGTTTGTGTGTGTGTGTGTGTGTGTGTGTGTGTGTGTGTGTTCATTTTCATATCCTTAAGAATAGAGGTGATTACTTTGAACATTGGAGGAGAGAGGCTGGGGGAGGGAGAGTGAGAGCATCACTATGCTGCTATACATCTAGCTGGCATTCAGTATCCTGGAATGGGACAAAATGCAGCTATATACAAAGGCTGTAGGCTCATTTAGAAAGAATGACTAAGGAAGGCTTTTTCAGAAATGGTATGACCCGGGGCTGGAGAGATGGCTCAGTGGTTAAGAACACCGTCTGCTCTTCCTGAGGTCCTGAGTTCAATTCCCAGCAACCACATGGTGGCTCACAAGGCAGCTACAGTGTACTCATACAATAAAATAAAATCTTAAAAATAAAAAAAAAGAAAGTGTATGACCAAGAGTTTGGATGTCAGAGATGGGAAGAAGTTCCTTCAATATCAGGAGTGGGCTTTTGTTAAGTCACAGAGGCATGAAATAACCCCAGAGAGCTCTGGGTTTGTTGAAGGCTTCTCAGGAGAAGATGAATAGAGATAATCCTAGAAGAATGGGCTATGGGACTGTGTTAGGAATGATTAAGTGGGTCCTGGGGGAATACTTGGTGATGGCCACAGAGGAATGGAAGTATTTGCTGGAGAGAGAAAACATAGGAACCTTGGAAGCATGGTCAAGAGGAGGAAGGCGTTACTGAAGGCTGTAAAAAGGATGGAGATGGGATCAGGGTCAAGCCATGGGGAACTTTACAGGAGGAAATAGAGTCATACAGCAGCGGGCTCTTGTCAATGGGATACTTTTTCTAATGAGTAGAGGAAGGGGAGTGGGGACTGTCTTGCAGCAGGTGATGGGATACAGCATGCTGCACAGCTCAGTATGCAGGCAGGGCTCACCTTAGAGAGTGACAAACTCCTAGCATGCAAATGTCTACTGAAGCTTGAGACACTGACAAGGTGACTTAGGCACTTAAAGATAGAGTAGGGATGGAAGCAGGGCCCTAGAAAAGTTAGGGTACATATTCTGGATACAGAGGGAGGCAGGTGAGAGTCAGAGTCAGACAGAGATGAAATAGGGAACCAAAAAAGGATGGGGCGATGATGTCAGAGGAGTGTAGGGCTCCCCCAGAATGGGGAGGGGAAAAGGCATGATATAAAGATGCCATAATGTTCTCTAAGAGTTTAGACCCTTAAATAAAAACCTGTGCTCAATCTGATTTGCTCTTTGGTGATGAAAAATCCACTGTGAAGGGAAACACTGATTGTGTGTGGCATCCTTATAGCCCTATGAACTAGAAAGGCCATTTAAACATTGTGCTGAATTGCTGCATGAATAACGTGACTGGGAATTTAACGGCTTCATTATATTCATCTTCTCAGTCTCTTTGTTTCCTGTAGAATCTTCTACTTCAGAAGCATGACCTAGAAAGTGTGTTCTGATCAGTTGCTGTCTGTCCTTCATTGCCAGATAACCAGCAAAAGTAAAGAGTCTATTTGGGAGTTCATCAAGAGCCTGCTGGACGCATGGTCAGGATGGGTGGTGATGCTACTTATTGGTCTACTAGCAGGTATGTGTGTTGTGCTCCTAGCACCCCCTCCCCAAACTCCATATGTTTGGGAGACAATGAAGCTGTGGAATATTCATCTTCCATTTGAATGCCAAGTATTTACTGCTTGAACCACTGAGACTAAGGCAAGAGCCTGATCTTAACTGTGGCACCAAAGACCAAAGCAAAGATGGCTCACAAAACAACTACGGGCTTTTGATGTTGTAATTAACAGTGCTGCTTGACCCTGTCATCCACACGCTGCATAGGTTTATGACCACCCTGAGCTTTTACACAAAGCACACATTTTATATTCTGTTATACCTGGCTATGTGTGGGGTTAAAAATACAGAAGTGTTATAATCTGCAAGCATCAAACACCACATGTGATGGGCTTTTCCTATTACTTGAAAGCCTTGAAATGCATGATTAAGCATGCTAAGACTTTCAAAGCAATGCTGTCCACCCACAGAATGTAAGGTGAAACTAGGATAGTTGCACCTAGAATACACACTATTCTGGCTCTTAGAGACGTTTTGTTTTATGCTGTCATAATCTCGGTGCTACTTTGTGGATGATAGATACTTGGCTCTTCATGGCAGTTGTTTGCTGAACTTAATTTCTTTTTAGGAGGTTGTGAACAGATTTCTGTTCAATAGCCTCTCTGGATAAAACACCCTGATGCTGGGTAAAGACTTTCTCTTTTCCCTTCATGATTCCAGTGTGCAGCAGGAGGCAACAAACATGTAGAAAGCTGGTTCTATGGACACAGTAGCAATGTAGGAAGGAATAAAGAGGTTTTGGAGATAGGTCCCTCCAGTGTTCTTTGGATTTAGATGAATATTGGAGGGAGATCTAGAAAGTAGTATGATTTCCCTGTGGCTCCGATGGTGGGAAGGACTCAGTTGCCTAACTCCCTTGGTTCCTTGGTAGAGGAATCACTCATAGCCTCTGAATAACTAATTTACCAGAAATTACCACAAGGGGGCACTGTTGCACCACAAACCAAAACTCACAAACAAAGGGCATAGGCAAAGGAGGAAGCCTAATGTGACTGAACAGTTGAAAAATGATGGCTTTTGAGGGTGATCATCAGATCTTGTTTAAATGTCACTTTCTACTTGAAATTTCTTTGGTCACTTTTCTACAATACACATCTCTCCTTGAACCTCTTCCTCAACCAGTTCCCTCTCTCTCTCTCTCTCACTCTCTCTGTAAAACAGCAGTGCTGAATTATACTACAAATATTACACGATTAACCCATTTAAAGTGTACAACTAAGTGGGTTTTATTACATTTATAGAGTTGTGCAAACTCTATAAATCATTATGATCAATTTTAGGACAATTCTATCATCCCCACCTTAATATTATCTGTTTAGGTATGGAAAAACCTGAACCTTTGCCAGCCTATTTCCTTTCACTGTTGTCTGCTCTAAATATTCCATATAAATGAAGTTGTGCATTCTGTGTGACTTTTAAAGATGCCTGGATTGACAATAATTGTGGTTCAAAAACTAGATGACAAAGCCCTTTTCCCTACTACATAAATGAGTGGAAGTACACACACACACACACACACACACACACACACACAATCTGTTATTGAAGATATGATTCTGTGGATCTGAGTGTATCTTTAGAGAAAGGAACAGTGGCAGTAACAGTAGCAAGGTACCAGTACCAGTAGGAAGATGGATACAAATAAGACTGCCAGGAAAGAAAACATGGTATAAAAGAAGCAAAGGATTTAGGAACAAGCTTTGAGCAAATGTCCTCTTTATGAAGCTGGGTGGAGGAATAGGAAAGATCAAGAGAGACAGAAAATCTGATAGTGAGGAGGAAAGCAGGAGAGATTAAATATTGTCGAAGCCATAGACATCATGTTTCTGGAAGAAGAGTGCTCAGCAGTTTTAAGTGCTGTCAAGAAGCTTAAATCTAGGATTGGCAACCTTCTTTCTACTGAAGGCTAGAAAATAAGGCTTTTCAGCTTTGTGAGCTGTGTGGTTTTTGTCTCTGCAATTTAACTCTGCCGTTGTAGCAGGAAGAATAGCCACAGTCAGCATGCAGTGAAAGTCTGGGTATGCTGAGGTAAAGCTTTCCCAACACAAAGGTAGTGGGGCTCCATTCGACCTCTTGGTGGCATGTTGCATGACCTGTTCTGGAAAAATGAAAGTACAGGACTTGATACAGGCTATTGCATTCCCAGTGGAAGGAAGGAATGCACTGGACTGAGGGGAAGAGGAGAGAAGGGAAGATACAGGACAGTGTCTGGAGGGGAATGTGGAGAAGGTGTGACTTAAATATTGATGAAAAGGAGCCATCAGAGAGGGAAGAGTTGTTTAATTGCTTGTGTATTTAGTGCATGATGTGTCTTAAGTGTGTGTTGTGTGTATGTGTGTGTGGGTGTGTTCACTTGTACTCACATATTTGGCAGTCAGACAAAGATCTACCATATTCCCTCCAGACAGGATCTCTCACAGCACCTGAAGCTTGTTTTTGTTTGTTTGTTTGTTTTGTTGGTTGGTTGGTTTTGGTTTTTGGGTGTCCAGTGTGCTTCTAGTATCTGCTCATTGCTTAGATCCTTCAACATTGGAGGTTTAAGCACACATGGTCATACACAAGTTTTATGTAGGTGCTGGGATTTGAACTGAGTTCCTCATGTCTGTATAGAAAGCAATCCCATTGCTGAGCTATCTTCCTAACCTGAAGGTATTTTTCCGAGATGTATATTGGCAACTTAAACACTGAGAAAGGGATGAGTAAATCCTGAACTTCTGTCTGCCCTCGAATAGCTTTCTTACCTGATGTGAGCCGCCCACCCCCAAGAACTTTGTGGTTCTTTGGGCTGCCCACTGCTTGCCGTTATACCAAGTGCTCAGGTAACGTCCAGGCAAGTGAAAGCAGCTGTCAGATTCAGTGGCAGTATCATGTCATGGGTATCTCCTCAGCTTTGAGAATACTCTGTCTTCTCTCCATGTGGCAATTCTTCTCCATGATTCATTCTTTTCCTAGGTACCCTGGCTGGAGTTATTGATCTTGCTGTTGACTGGATGACAGACCTCAAGGAGGGTGTCTGTCTGTCTGCATTCTGGTACAGCCATGAGCAATGCTGCTGGACCTCCAATGAGACCACTTTTGAGGACAGGGACAAGTGTCCCCTGTGGCAGAAGTGGTCAGAGCTTCTTCTGAGCCAGTCAGAGGTATGCTATTATCTGTGCAGGATCCTGCCTGAGGACCACAGTAATCCCCAATCTCTGAACACTCATAATTTCACCTTCAGATAACAATCTCTCACTTAACAGAGCTGCCATTTGCTTTCATTGAGCTCTGCCACTGCTCAGAATTCATTTGGCAAACTTTTGCTCACTTTTGTGAATGTTATATGTATATTCTATGAAGCCCTTTCCCTCCCTTCACTACTTTCTCCCTCACTATATCTGATTGTCCTCTTTTTTCTTCTTCCCCTCTCTCTTTTCTACTATTTTTTTAGATATGGTCTCACCCTATAGCCCACCCTGGCCTGAAACTTACAGTAATTTTGCTTCAGCTTCCCAAGTTCTAGGATTTTAGGCATAGAGCCATCAGTTTGTGCATTTGCCTTTTTCTTACCTAAAGTCATTTCTTCTTTGTGCTGAAGAAATGAAATTGATTTTCATGTTTTAAGATAGAAGAAAAAATATTATCTGTTTTGAAGTAACGCTTTTAGGGAACCAATTTATAGTTCATCAGATTCTCCCGCAGAAAGTACAACTCAGTGGCTTTTGTCATAGTCATAGAACTGTGTAATGATCACATGATTTTAGAATATTTTTTATCCATAATCCTCCTCCACAAAAACAACAATAACAACAAAAACAAAACAACCAAACAAACAAAACCTGTCTAAATTGATTCAAGTTCATTGATTGCTACAAGCAACAACTAATGTCCTTTCTGTCTCTCTCTATATAGATTTCCCTTCTAGATGGTTCATTTAAATTAGCCCATGAACCATGTGGATTTTGTAGCACTTAACATTGTTTTCTAAGTCTTTTCATGTTGCAGCATCTTTTCATTGCTGTGTGATACTCTCTTGTATGGATACGCTAGATAGTATTTGATGAACATGTGCTGCTTTTCTTTCGCCTAACCTGAAAGATGTCACCATGAACATCTGCATTCAAGGTGGTGACATATATTTCATTTCTCTTGGGTATAGGTGTAACCTCTGGGTGAGAAGTGACCTCTATATTTAACCATTGAAAATCTGGTAGGATGCTTTCAAATTGGATGCACTGTTGTGCGTTCCTATGAGCAGTATATGAGAACTCTGATTTGCCTACTTTCTTTCTAGCACTTGCTAGCATCTGTTTTCATCATAATTATCCTAGTGATTGTAAAGTAAGGCTTCTCACTGTGGTTTCCATGACAATATTCCATCGATTATTTTTCTGATCTAATTAGAGGATCCTTCTGTGAAAAGCATGTCTCAGGCACAGGGATATATGAGTGAGCCACAGATCTAGTACTTACCTGCAGTATTTTAGCTCAGGAAAAGTTGATCATCTAAGTGAATTCACAAGGTACCACAATGAGCCAGGTGTGGTGATACAACCCTTTAATTCCCAGTACTTAGGAGGCAGAGAAAGAGGCAAAGGCAGGTGGGTCAGTATGAGTTTGAGGTCATCCTGGTCTATATATTGAGGCTCTGACTCAAAATAGGGAGAAGGAGGGTCACTGATGTATCAGAAAGCGAGCTGAGGGGAGCTAGGTATCAAGCTTCACATTACGGGTAATGGGATGACAGTTAGAGCTAGAGTATTCTGGGAAGATATTTGTAATCTATTTGAACTTCTTCATTTCCTGTTTCTTTTGACTGACTTTCACAGCTGAAATGGAAGACATTTGGAACACATTTTGCCATTTTACTAAATCCTCCTCTTTCACATCTCAGAGAGAGATCTTGAAATCTCACACATTCTCAATGCTCTCCATTATGTCCAAAAAGAAATTCTCTACTTGGGTAGATGGGTGTTGGCAGATGGGACTGGCTGGCTGCCATCTTTTCTCCTACTTGCAGTATGTGTTCCAGGGGAAATAGAGGTGCCTATCTTCAACTGGTTGTAAGATTTATTCTTTGTTTCAAAGAATTACTCTTTAGAAGAGTGAGAAGTTATTTTTAGCCTCCAAAAAGTACTTATTTAAGTGGATGAAAGGTATTCCTTGGGCTGATTTCTCACCACATAGTGTGTGAAATATATGCTTGCATTGCAGTCTCCAGGAACGTGTCCTTACATTTAATAGGCACACATGTGGCCATGGTCATGGCCTGACAGGTAGGTGATATCTATTTCCTTTCCTCACACTTGAATAATCCAGATGGTGAAAAGAAGCTGAAACCTTGAGAAAGGAAAAAGGACCCAGACTGTTTGTATCAGAAAGGAAAATATCCTCCCACCAGCTACTTTGGAGCAAATAGTCCAATACATTCCTCTGTAAAGGATGCATGAACAGCTCTCTTCTATGAGTACCTGTCAAATGTTAGCACTTGCTGGAATCTCTGGGAGACTTGTTAAAATGCACTGGGCTGTGTGCCTGTGTGAAGTATCTGATTTGGCAGCCCTAGGGTGGGGCCCACAGGTTATGTTTCTGCCAAGCTCCCAGGTGATGCTGATGTTGTTGGTCCATGGACCACACTTAGAGAAGCAGCCTTCTTAAACACAGTACTGATACTTATTCACTGTGGTCTGGGTGTGGCTGTAATGAAAGCTAAGAAAGGTCATCCCACCACAGACAAGACAAAACAAATCATCCAGAGTCTCACAGGCAGAGTTTTCTGTACCACACCTTTTATTAACTACCATGCAAGTGGGGATTACAAAACCAGCATCATGCTTGCTTTTCCATTACTGCTGAGATTTCATCCACTGGAAGGTTTGTGTAAATAGCTCCCGGAAAAACACCTGATGATGTTTTGTGTAGTGTAGTAGCTGTAGCAATAGCAACAACTGATTCTTTTGTTTTTGCAGGTCTGGGATGAACCTCTTTGAGCCTATCATAGCTTCGCTTTCTCTGATGGAGATGGTGGGGCTGGGTACACTGTTCAGGTTTGCTCTGTCTCATCACTTCTTCCTTGTTTTGTGTCTGATCTTTAGGGTGCTAGCGCTTACATTCTGAATTACTTAATGTACATTCTATGGGCATTGCTGTTTGCATTTCTGGCTGTCTCCCTGGTACGTGTGTTTGCACCATATGCCTGTGGCTCTGGCATACCTGAGGTAAGCTGTGGATGAAGGACTGTGTACCAACACTAATCCCCACTATAAGCCTAATAGATAAACCCCGTAGATTGACTTAGTAGTTAAGGAAACTAAAATATAAACCAGTTAAGTGACCTCACTAAAGACTAAGCTGGCAAGCTGTGAGTTGAACCCAGCAGTGTACCTTCACAATGAGTACTGTATTCAGCAGATTTGATCTGTAGCTTCTCAAATGATTAGACCTCTTCCTTGTCAGCCAAGATAAACTCTTAAAGCCCAAAGAAACTGAGTTCATGAAGCATCCACATAAATGTGCTACTGTAGTAACTCTATGATGTAATGTGAAAAACCAGACAATAGTGGAGGAGAATCACTGGGAAAGTTCACTGGTGTTCAGAAGCTTCTGCCCCATTTTGCTTTTATGGTGACAAGGTAATAAGACTCTTTAAAAATAAGAATTCTTCTTTTAGAGCAGACACTGGGAAAATGACTATGTGACAGTATGGTTCTTATAAATAGTTTTTTAAAAGTAATTTTATGTAACAAATGTATCAAGAAAATTACCCCATCCTTCACTGAAACCAACCTAGAAGCCTGGGAGAATCTTCTGGGTAGATTGATCGTAATAGATCTGATTCCTAAAAAAATCTCAGGCAAAATGGTAATCAGAAAATCATAAAATGCCTTGTGCTCACTATAGACATTACATTTTCATTGTCCCTTGAATGGAAATGGAAAGTTTAAGTTTGAAAATAGTGTTGTATGCTCAAAGGAGGGTTGTCTTGCCTCTTTCTTTTTAAAGTTGTACTCATTTATTTTTGGATACAGTGTTCCATGATTCAGTGTTTCATGTATTCCAGGCTGTCCTTAAACTTACTGTGTATCCAAGGACGACATTCAATTACTTATCCTCCTGCTTCAATTTCTCAGGTACTGGGATTGCAGCTGTGTACTACCAGGCCTGGTTTATGTGTTGCTGAGGATTGAACCCAGGGCTGTGCACATGCTGGGGAACAGTTTACAAACTTAACTACATTCCCAGTCCAGTTTCCCCTGTGTTGTGCCTTCCCACACTGATGCTGGTCTAAGCAGTTCACACAAAGGGGTAGAAGATTATTAGGAAGATGTACTGAAAAGTTCAATATAGGCTTGTTTCAGGAAAGTGGGTAAAACATATATTGTTATGTCATACTGAAATTTTGGCAGTTTATTTTGACATATTACGTAATTGGAAGCTTGTTTATATTTTTGGAGGTTTAGTCCATTGTCATCATGGCAGGAAGCATGGTGATGTGCAGGCAGAGGTAATGTTGTAGAAGTAGCTGAGAGTTCTACATCCAGAAGAGAGAGTGAGCCACTAGGCCTGGGATGAGCTTCTGAAACTTCAAAGTCCATCCAACAAGGCCACATCTGCTAATCCCTTCCAAGTAGTGTCACTCCCTGATGACTAAGCATTCCAACCAGTGAGCCCATAGAGAGCAGCATTCTTTATCAAAACACCACACCACCCTATTTCCTCTGTATAGCCAATTCTACTCTAATGCACTATTTACACTATGAAAGCATATGGCATTATGCAAAATGGCACACTAAAAACTATAGGCTTATGAGAAAAATGGTTCAGAGTGGGGTCACAACACTCAAAACCTGACGCAGGAAGAAAGAAAATTGCTAAGAACAGTTTCACAGTATCACACATCTTAAATATCCTCTACCTACATAAATGCTGCAACAAATAAATATTTCACTTGTTGGAAAACCTTGATGCTTGCTTGTGGAGGATTGAGGCTTAAAGGAATTGCAGCCTGAAAGGACTAAAGTAGGGTACAATTCAAAATCAGCAGAGAGTGGTCACAGCAGGTATAGGCAGCCATGGCACCCTAGCAGAGGTGTGAGATGGTAGGCATTTCAGACATATGAAAATGTACATTTTGTGTTTTCCCATGCAACTCTGTTCAACTAAAGGCACTTTTCTGAATTCACCTTGTATTTCTTCTGGGGGAAATTGTCCATAAGCAGTCAAAAGGTTTGCATTATGCTTAAATTCGTCTCTGATGAATGAATAGCATGGGTGGCAATTATGCATCTTCAAAGCAAGTGTTATTGCAGATCTGGCTTTTTTATTTGATGGTCAAAGTCTAAGGGACTCTGAAAATAAAAAGGCTAGACAATTGCTGTCTGAGTTTATGATTTCACTGCCCTCCTAGTAAGCATGTTTTTACTCAAGCTTTTCCCCAAACAGGAAGATGGCCAATATTGATACTAAAACAGCAATAAATTGCACACTGGATCAATCCTTTTCCTTTTTCTAAGAACCAGAGATGAATAATTCTGCTGGTGATCTTGTAGTGTAGAAAGATGTAAACTTTGTTTCTTCTCCAATGTGAATATCTTTTAAAAGTAGTTTTTATTTGTTATTTTGTGTATGTGCATACTATGTACATGGGGGTAGGGGGATCTACACATGCCACTTTTCATGCTTGGATATCAGAGGACAACTATTTGAACTCAGTTCTCTACTTTGACCTTCCTGTGGGTGCTTAGGCCTAAGGTCATTAGGCTTGAGTTACAAGTTCTTTTACTTGCCAAGAGTTGGATGTTACTGAGTCTAAGGTAGACATCATTATTGGTGGTAGTTGCACATTCAAGTTACTTATGTGACAAAATGGCATGTGATGAAGATGATACTCATAATAGTGATGTCAAGTGTGGAATGTAAAAAGCAGACTGATACCTTAAGTATGGTTTTATTTATAAGGCAACTTATAAATAATGAATCATTGCTTTGGTTCAAGGCCTCTGGTGCTACACTATCAATACTCTTTTTCTCACTGGGACTCCTGTCGGCTATTCTTTTGTTGCCCTGTGCCTTTGAATGTGCTGGACTGGCCCCTTCACATGCTCAAGCAGTTCATAGATGGGGTAGATGTTAGTGTGGGCCAACTTAAAGACCTGGATCTGGGCCTGGGTGTCTCTGTCAAAAGCTAGACCACAGTGGAGATTGACTTAAAGCAGGAGTTGGAGCCACGCTACTTCACGTTAGCAAAGGTATAGGCTGAGCTGCTTAGAAAAGCTACTATGTCTTACTGGAGTCATGTGGTCTAGTAGAGTATGTTGTGTTTGTACCTCAACAGCAGAGCCAGTCTCATCCTCAGCATCATAAAACAATGTGAATATGTTCTCTGCTGTTGAGCTACAAACTCCATCAAAACAGGTTTTCAAAATTGCTCATCCTTCTAAGAATTTTCTTCTATAATATCCTGATTATTTTAGGTAAAATTCACTTTAGAAACATTTTAAGTCAGGTTCTCACTATATAGCTCTGTGTGGAATTATAATCCAGCAAGGCTGACCTTGAACTTTCTCAACCATTGTATCTGTGCCTCCTGAGTCCTGCCTGAGATTGAGATGTGCATCACCATACCCACTATTAAAATTTTAAGATGCTAATTTGGATATTTTTTCTGCATAATAAATGCACTATATAAGTTGTGTAGAGCACATTTGAAAATGAACACTTCAGCAAAGGAAGTGTCTCGGTAGGTAAGAGTGCTTACTGTGCAAGCATGAAGGCTTGAATTTGAATATTCAGCACCCAAGTAAAAGTTAAGCATGGCTGCATGTTTTTATAGCCCCAGTATTATGGAATGGAGATGGGCAGATCCTAGGAACTCAATGACCAGCTAGCCTACCTGAAGCACTAAATGCCATGTTTAGTGAGAAAGCCTGTCTCAAGGACTAAGTAGAGAATGATACAGAAGACACCTAGCATCGTCTTTTAGTCTCTGTATATGCATATGTGGATGCGTTCACCTGTGTGAATGCACCCACACACCACGTATACACACAAATAACATAAAAATGAACACTCCCATTTTCTTGGATGTCAGAGTTTGAAGAGACCTAAATTCCTCTTGAAGTTCTCAATTCCAAAAGCCACAACTGTTCACTACCAACTGGACAAGAAATTGCATCCTCTCAAAACTTGTCCATCACTGATTTCTGTTCTTTACAAAATATGAGCATTCATACAAACATTTATTGATAGATCAGAAAGAGCTTCGTTCTTAAGGGTAACACCACCTTCTAAGAGTTTCTGCAATACGTCTCTCTAAAGTTCTGTTTGCTTCAGTCTCGATCAATTCAAATTGAAGTAATTAGATTTGGTCATCTCCTGGGAATTAATTTGCCTTTTCTGGTTCCTAATTTGATCACGACAATTTTATAAAATCATTTTAGAGGATTACAAAATACCTATTATATTGTTCAATTCACCACATGTCATTGCTGGCAAAGGCTCAGGTAATTTAGATGCTTGTGATTTTCTAAGTGGTATTATGCTTTTATAATGTACCCTGGGGTACAAATCCATATTAACTAAGTGACAAAGAATATAGATATTCTTATTTGAGGCAACACAAAAGGGCTAGATTAGGGCAGGCATAATCAGACATCCCTTCAATACAGGGATCTGAGAGTCCCAGAACACAGGCTCAATTAGGGCAACTACCACTAAAACAGTTTAATCACCACTCGTTAAATATTAGTTCAAGAATTACCGTTTGACTGCAGCCCTCATATGTTCTGTGAGAAAGAACTCACAGATATTTTTGGTAGCGCTCTCTCTCTCTCTCTCTCTCTCTCTCTCTCTCTCTCTCTGTGTGTGTGTGTGTGTGTGTGTGTGTGTGTGTGTGTGTGTATCTCCCTTCCCTCTCCCCATCTCCTCTCCCTTTCTATTCTCCTCATCTTTTTCCTCTCCTCCTCAAATTGAGAAATGAGAGACTATTTTCTGAGTGACATTGGTGCCAACCTGTAATCTCAGCATTTGTGAGGTGGAGGCAGGAGAATCAGTTCAGTTTGGCCTAAATAGTGTGACACTCCTTTAACCCTATCTCATTAAAACACAAGAGGTCTCTATCATTATCCTGAGATGAAAAAGTTCTGTACACAGCCCTTTAAAATTTGAGGATTAGCCCATTCATAATCTCCCAAATCAACAACATTGACTTGATAAACAGTATAAGCAGACATTGTAAAAACATGACCCTTAAAGATTGAGAAGTTAGAGGTTTTGTTACTCTTTCCAGGAACCGAGCATTTTAGAATCATCTGGCTGTAAAATTCCCTTTGCCTTGGCTACATCTCAGGGCAATTACATTAGATCTCTGTTGGGAAAGCTAGTTCTTGATTAGACCTCTGCAGAGAGAACTGCTCCTTGATATTTGCTAGTTCTCTAAGTGATTCTGATGATGTTGAGAAACATTATGTTTGCTGTTTGAGAAGTTGTATTACTTGGCAGAGTCCACAAGAAGACATTTTTATGTTATGTAAATGGCACTGACGAGGGAAAACATTATTCCATAATATAGCATACAATTGGGAAAACTAGGTAGGAATTTGATTAATTGGCCTAGTATCTCATGAATCCAACCAGGGGCTTGAAAGTTGCTAGCTCTATGGTAAACATTCAGTCTTCTTAGCCCATTGTGGCAGAGGTTAGAGGTAGACAAATATTGATCTACTTGGGAAAGTGGACTTCAGTATGCAAAGTCCATCTTGGATACTTGCATCTGGTTTAACTCTAGGCTAAGACTTAAATGCACTTGTAGGAATAAAATGATTTTTGGCATTGACAAAATTAAGCAAGTCTGCAAAGGAGCAAGATAGTAGTTCTCTTTGCTCTCAAACTCCTTTCCAATATGAGACAATAGGAATAAAGTGTATGACCTATACACATGGAAACATCATAGTGAAATCCAGGATTCTGTATGCTAAAAATATCTACTTTTAAAAAAATAAGTCTATGACTGGGCATGGTGGTACAAGGTGGTACCACCATGGTAGTTCAAGGTGGTAGTTCAAGGCTAGCCTGGGCTATGTAGTGAGACTGAGTTCCAGGCCAGTAAGGATGAGACCTCTACCTCAAAAAGATTTTTTTTTTGGTAATTCCAATCAATGTGTACTCCAAATTGCAAAAATTTTATGTGTATAATTAAAATGCAAAAAGCATTAATATTAGTTGGACAAACAAGCAGAAAATATATCTTGGTTGTTAAAATTGTTTTATTTTTTTAAAAAATGTTTTATTTTGTTAATTACTGGTGTTAATATTTTACTGGGTTTAATTTATAAATTAAACATATATATATATATATATATATATATATATATATATATATATATATATATGTACAGTTTGACATAATCTGGGTTTCAGGTATCCACTGGAGGTCTGTGTCTCCATGGATAGAGAATAGGGCTGCTGTAATAAAACACAAACTTCTACTGGTACAAAATTCTAGTCAAATCAGGAAGTGAAATAGCCTTCCATCCCTATGATCTAGCCATTGCAGTTTCTTTTCCAGTCCTGGACCAATATAATTCATTCTTCCTCACTCTCCATCTTCTGTTGCAGATAAAGACTATTTTGAGTGGCTTTATCATCAGGGGCTACTTGGGGAAATGGACTCTTCTAATCAAGACTGTCACTCTCGTGCTGGTTGTATCCTCTGGCCTGAGTCTTGGGAAAGAGGGGCCACTGGTGCATGTGGCATGTTGCTGTGGCAATTTCTTCAGCAGCCTTTTCTCCAAGTATAGCAAGAATGAAGGCAAGAGGCGTGAGGTGAGCCAGTTCCCTACCACTTCCACTGACAGGGGACATAACTTCTTGGAGTCTCTACCTCATCCTACTCATGCTAAAGTCCACAGAGCTCACTTTCAACATCTTGATTTGCAGGTGCTTTCCGCTGCAGCTGCTGCTGGTGTCTCTGTGGCCTTTGGTGCTCCCATAGGAGGTGTACTCTTCAGTCTCGAGGAGGTGAGAGGGGCCAGAATGGGCTTTCCTGGTTTGGAGTAGCCAGAAATACTTGGGTGGCTGATAGAGCATAGAAATATTGAATAAGCATAACTCAGTTAATTAAGGGACATGGTTTCTGCTGTTAAATGTGCTCTCACATACTGTTTTCTAAATTGCCAATTTAAAAACTTTGGAGAGATTTCCAGTGTGGGAACACGTTCAACTGAGCTTCCAACTTAGTTTTGAAACTTAAGGGATCATTCTAAGGGTGAGGAAATCTTTTTTGTCTGAAAAGATCAAGCTAGGTAACTAGGTGTCATCAGCTGTGCATTGTGCCCTTTGACTGTACTTGCAGCAATATCCATGAGTAGGTATGGCTATGTGGCTGAAAACTTCCTTTATGGGCTTTGAAATGTCACCTTTATTTAGTTCTTATGTGTCACAAGAATGCTATTTTTGAATGAATATTTCAGGTTATAAGTAGTTACTTTTGTTACCCTAACTATTCATAATTATAAATACTCTGTTTCCATATAAATTTTCTGGGTCAGAGTTGACTTGTAAGCCAGAATTTTCTAGTCCTTGATCAATTCTGTGGTTCAAACAATAAGAATCACTGAGTTTGGGAGGACTTTTGTGACAATAGTATTATGAGTACATATACCAAGTTTTCTCATTTATGCTCAGGACCTGGAGCATACTAAACATTTGCTATATCTCTGAGCTATACCCAAGCCTTTTATTTTCTTCAAAACATAGCAGAAACCTATTTTGATTAAAGCTGTCCAACTTTTGTTATATTAAATTTTATAGTACTAGAGAGTGAGCCCAGGATCTTATGACTGCTAAATTAATACTGTACTACCAAGTTGTACTCTCAGTTTATGAGTTTATGTTTAGATATTAATTTACTTACGTGTCTTTTTGGTCACAACTAAACCTATACTGATAGCATGAGTGGAATATACTTTTGGTATTAAACTGTGTCTTTTATTCCAAGTGCCTGCAGTTAGCTTCTAACCCAAGAGAAAGGATCTGAGCAGTCCTTTCTCTGCTCATTCTGTGATTTTTCTCTTTGTCCCAGGTCAGTTACTACTTTCCCTTGAAAACCTTGTGGAGGTCATTTTTTGCAGCCCTGGTGGCTGCCTTCACACTGCGCTCCATCAACCCCTTTGGAAATAGCCGCCTGGTTCTCTTTTATGTGGAGTACCATACACCTTGGTACATGGCTGAACTCTTCCCTTTCATCCTGCTTGGAGTCTTTGGGGGTTTGTGGGGAACCGTCTTCACACGCTGCAACATTGCCTGGTGCAGGAGGCGTAAAACCACCAGGCTGGGGAAGTATCCAGTGTTGGAGGTCATTGTGGTGACAGCTATCACTGCCATCATTGCTTATCCCAATCCCTACACTCGCCAGAGCACCAGTGAGCTCATATCTGAGCTATTCAATGATTGTGGGGCTCTTGAGTCTTCTCAGCTCTGTGACTATATCAATGACCCCAACATGACTCGGCCTGTGGATGACATTCCGGACCGGCCAGCTGGGGTTGGAGTTTACACAGCCATGTGGCAGCTGGCCTTGGCACTGATCTTCAAAATAGTCATTACTATATTTACCTTTGGCATGAAGGTAAGTGAAGCAGAAAGAAGGGGAAGTGGGTATGTTTTTTGGGGTGCAGCAAATTATTTTCCAAATAAAATTATGATTCAAAGAAGAGAAATTCTGATCTTTCTTGAATGTTCTCATGAGCTTTGTTTTCTTTTAATTGAATGGAAACAGTTCTCTAGATAGCAAGCATATGAAGTAGAGATTGTATTTTCATTTTCTTTTTATATTATTGTGTTTTTTTTTAATACTGACTCTCACAGTGTAACTCAATGTAAGCAGAACTAGCTATATAGACCGTACTAGCCTTGAACCCATAGAGATTTCTTGACTCCTAAGAACTGTAATTAAAGGCACGTGGTATCATACCTGGCTATTTCTACTTTCTAGTTGAAGAATCTGTATATGACTTGGACCATCCAAATGAATCTGCATATGAGTTGGTCCATCCAAATTTGTGGGATATTTACGAGATACAGGACTGGGCATCAAGTCATTCCATTGTCTTAGACAAGTATAGGTTTAGCTGCTGAGCAGGTGATAGCAGGTAGAGAGCCCTTGAGAATCATCTGTATCCTAAGAAAAGATATGAAGTCTCACAGAGCTCAATGCAAAATGCTGTCCTTCAAGGGCACATGGCTCTGGGGAGACAGAGGCAAAGCTGGCAGCATTCCGAGAATCTGTACCAGGCAACATGAATATTATATCAGCATCATGAGGATACAGAGTTATTGCTCCCCTGTCTGAATTCAAGTAGGTTCATGGCATGGACTGTTTGCATACGTGTTTTATTTTGATGTTTTTGAGAGCGTGTTTTATTTTGATGTTTTTGAGAGCTGTGGATAATAATGCATGCTTCCATTTTTGGAGAGAAGACAGGTTCTTTCATTCTGGTTTGAAGTACTGTTTTAATCCAACTCTGATATACATACCTCCCAGGTTATGGAGGAATTATTATTGCTTTATTTTTCTCCTTGAGAGCAATCTCACTGTTTAGATCAGGCTGTCTCTGAACTTGTTATTCACCAGCCACCTCCTCTCAAATGCTGGAATTATAGATGTTAGTGCCATGCCTAGCCAAGCCAAGTTTATCATTTTAAAGTATAAAGTTCATTCCCTTTATGTACATCTATGTATATAGGGTAGCAATTTCTTATTTAGATTCAGAATATTTTCATTCCCCCAAAGACCCTGTATTAATAGTTATTCTTCACCCTCCCATCCTCTACACTTTGCAGCCATTCATGTGTTTTCTGACACTGAGGATTTACCTATTTTGGACATTTCATATACATGGAATGGGATATGTGACCTTTTGTGCCTGGCATCTTTCACTTAGCAACATGGTTTCAAGATTCATCCATGGTGTACCATGTTCCAATACTTTGTTCCTTTTATTGGCTAAGTAGTATCTTATTCTATGTAAATCCCACATTTTTTAAAAGATTTATTTATTTATTTTATGTATATGAGTACACTGTTGCTGTTCTCAGACATGCCGGAAGAGGGCATTGGATCCTATTACAGGTGGTCGTGAAACACCATGTGGTTGCTGGGAATTGAACTCAGGACCTCTGGAAGAGCAGTCAGTGCTGTTAACCACTGAGCCATCTCTCTAGCCCCCATCCCACATTTTCTTTATCCTGTTAACTTTCGATGGATAGCTTGGTTGGTTTTGCCTCTTAGTTGTTGTGAATGGTACTGTTATTTCTATTTAAAAATAGAATATACCATTCATACAGAGTTGACCACAGCTTAATGAATTTTCATAAAACATGCACATTCAAAATCTTTTTACAGACTCTCAGAAATGGCGACTTTGTAAGGCACAAGATGGGTAAAACTCGTTAAACAGATGACTCACTCTTGTCCTTCAGTACTTATCAAAGGAGTTTGTCTTTGTGTTCCAGGAAGATGCTACCCTACCGGTACCCTTTAGTGTTTACTAAGAAAGGCCTACTTTGAAGTTAAGGGAAACTCAATAACTGTGAAGCAAGGGAAATTCAGAAAGAGTTTCTCCAAGATCATTCCGAACTCTAGAAATTACACAAGAGGATGCCTTCTTCACTTCAGTGAAGTTAAAGATCTGCTTTCATCCTCAGATTGATGGCTACTGGGGTGGTGAGAAGAGCAGCTGCTGTGAGATCGACAAGCTTGTGGATTCTCAGTGAATTCGGGAGTCAGAGAGTTCTGAGGCAGACATATGATCACCAGCTAAACCAAAATACGTTTTCACTCATAAACGTAGAAAACTCACCACTACCAACACCTATTAGTCAGCTTTCTTGCTGCCCCTGAAATGTTTGGAAAATATTCTGAAAGCTACTTGGAAAATGAGTTGCGTCATGAAAGGGGTATTTTTCTCCTCCCCTGATAGGTGTCCAGCCATCAGCCTTTGATGAGAGCACTAAGTCTTTGAAAAGCTTTTGGAGGATCTAGGACAGCTATGTGTTGCAGTGCACTCAGTTTATTTTACCTGGGAGCAAATGAAGGCCCTTCTCATCTGTTCTCATGCTGTGGCTTTGACATTTAATTTTCAAAGCCAGTGAGAATGACACAGCTAGGGGGGTGAGAAAGTGGTGAGAGGCTCAGGTGGCAGATGCTGGCTTGGAATGTTATCTCCAGTCAAGTTTATTCTTTAATGCACAGCAGGCAAAGGGGCTGGCCTTTGAAGGAGAGGAAATGAAAGTGTCAAACTGTTCTTTTTGAGTTGCAGTGGACTCCACCACCTAAGTGACTGTGTGGGTCAAATCATTTGTCTCACCTTTCCCCAGCTTCCTTGTTTTGAAGAGCTGTGTTTCCTGTGAGGAACTAAGCCAAATGCAAATGTTGTGGGGGTGGGAGACTCTTACTCTTCCTGGGACTGGGTGAACTGGGCCTTTTTTTCTCAGGCTGCCTTTTCTCTGTATGCTTCTTCGAGATTCCCTCAGGTCTCTTCATCCCCAGTATGGCTGTAGGAGCCATGGCAGGCCGGATGGTGGGAATTGGTGTGGAGCAGCTGGCCTACCATCATCATGACTGGATCATCTTCAGGAACTGGTGCAGGCCTGGAGCGGACTGTGTCACACCAGGGCTTTATGCGATGGTGGGAGCTGCAGCCTGTCTAGGTACAGCCATAGGTGGGGAAGGAGGAGGGCAGAGATCAGATAAGAAGAAAGAGGGATTTGGTCATTGGCTTTGCTTGGGATAGGTATAGACTGTACTCTGGTAACAAGTAAATTCCTATGTTTTGATAGCTCATGCCTTGTTCAACACACACACACACACACACACACACACACACACACACACACACACACACACACACACACGTATGTACGTTTGAGAAGGTTCTCCTCTGTCCAGTCATTCAAAAACCCAGGCTGATCTTACAGATGTACCATCTAGAACACTGATCCTCAGTCTGTGGATTGAAACCCCAAGGGTTGTGTAAGAACATGGGCAAACACAGATATTTACACCACAATTCATAACAGTAGCAAAATTACAGTTATGAAGTAGCAATAAAATAATTTTGTGGCAGTGCATTAAAGGGTGATAGCATTAGGAAGGTCTAGAACCACTGATCTAGAATATGGCTTTGCAACAAATGATATTGGAGATACTTTCCTTTACCATAACTACAAGGGCCACTTGGGTGTAGTGGGTAGAGGGCACAGAGGCTGCTTAGCTTATAAGCATATGACCTTCTTAATAGTGGATATCTTATATCTTGCATATTAAGGTTAAGAAATCCTGGTTTAAGTTTATTAGAGTAGAATTTTTTTGGAATTGCCTTTGAATGCCTAGGAAAAGCTAGATCCCTGTCCAATCTAATATTCTTTAAAATTTCTAAAATTCTTTGGCTTCTGAGATGCTCTCATTGTGAGAAGTCTGGATAGTCTGGTAGAATTCACTCATCAATGAGCCAGACACAGTATCTGCGTGAATATATAACCCATGTTCCTCATGGGAGTGGAGCTCCCTGTCAGGTAATATACAGGTCCTGATGGCAAAGCTGGGTTTAACAGAGCCTGAGCCCAGTCATTTTGTGGAACTGACTCTTTGGAACAAGTATGAGAAGGACCAAAAGTTCTCATTAGAGAACCTGCTTGGGATAAAATTATGATCTGTAAGCTTGTTTGTGTAAACCACACATTCATGGGGGACTGAGGCTGGGCTTTTAAAACTGTCCTTTTCTATTACAGGTGGAGTGACTAGGATGACAGTGTCTCTGGTAGTCATCATGTTTGAACTGACTGGAGGTCTGGAATATATTGTACCCCTGATGGCAGCCGCTGTTACCAGCAAGTGGGTGGCTGATGCCTTTGGGAAAGAAGGGATTTATGAAGCCCACATCCATCTGAATGGGTACCCATTTCTTGATGTGAAGGATGAGTTCACTCACCGTACCCTAGCCACTGATGTGATGCGGCCCCGGAGGGGAGAACCACCTTTGTCAGTACTAACCCAGGACAGCATGACTGTGGAGGACGTGGAGACTCTCATAAAAGAGACAGACTACAATGGCTTTCCTGTGGTGGTCTCGAGAGATTCGGAGCGCCTCATAGGCTTTGCCCAGAGGCGGGAGCTAATCTTGGCTATAAGTGAGTAAGGACAGGGAGGCTTTCACATTTTCCTCAGAGACTAATGGTAGATTTTGTAGCCCTAGGATCAGCATGTGAGTTCCTTAAGTCGAGGACTTCCTTGACATGTCAAGTCTAAGTGGTCAGTCCTCAACTTGTGCACATATGAGCAACATTAATTTGGATTCAATAGGTTGTATGTGCTTAGTGTGTATGTGCATATGTATAATAACTACAGAAGAAGAGAACATGAAGTTTAGAGGATATGGGAGGAAACATAGGAAAAGTTGGAAGGGGAGAAGGAGGTGCAAGGATGATATGAATAGAGTGCATTTATGTATTAGATTCTTAAAAACAAAATTCATGATAAAAAATGTAAAAACAAGAGGTTTCCAAGCTTTGGTTTCAGCAGATTTGTCATCTAGGACCAGGTCAAGATACAAATTCTGATTTAACTGTCCCACTGGGTTTTGAGACTCTATATTCCTTCTGAGCTTCCCAGTCATGCCAGTTTTTCTGCTTCCAACTCATATTGTCAGGAGTTAAGATTTAAACTCAATTCCTGGTTCAAAGTCAGTGGCTATGGGTACAGTAAGCTACTGGGGCTCTATTCTTGCTAGGGTATATGCTAATGCTGTTTTTGCTGCTGCTGTCATAGTTTTCTTTGGATAGCAGAGAAGGGAATGATATACATGTAGGGTGTCCCAAAGACAGGCTATCTAAGGAAGCCAATCTTGCAAGGGATGGCAGCAGTGGAAGGAAAGCAAGAGTTAGACTTGGGTAAAGTTGTAGTTAGAGCTCCAGGCAAGGAGAAATATTGTGCTTCAGAGGACCAAAAGCCTGTGGACCTCAATATAGAGCAGGTACAAGTACCATTGTAGCCTGTCTTCGCATGCATGGCAAATAGCAGGCCATGCCTATCAGCAGTCCTGCTCCATGATCTGTGAAATACTCCTACATCATATGGGAGACAAGCCTCTGGCACAACTTTTATTCCCATAGGACAGTGTTATGTTCCACTACATCTTCCAGAATATTTCTACAGTATAACAACGAGACCTTCTTCCACCTGTATGACTGCTGATTACCTCACTGTTAACACATCTTCACCAGACTGCTGTTTATCCTCTGGCCCTTTGTTCTTGTTTCCCAGGCACTTCCTTTTCTATTTTTAAACTCCTTTCCCATATTAAATATCTTAAAATACATTTAAGATATCTTCCTCTAAAGCTTTCCAAATGTTAGTGTAGATAAGCTCTGCTTTCTAACTTTAATGGTTACCTCATCCTGAAAATAAAGTTTCAGCTTACATTTTAGGTTCCATGGCAAATTCTTGTGTGAGCACTCAGAGATGTTTCTCTTTATATAGGTCCTGTCTTAGAATAGGGAGGTGCCTTGAGGGATAAATGTTGCCTTAGAAATAATGAGACCATTTAAAAGTTGTTTAAGTAGGGTTGGGTTTGTTTTATAATAATGGAATCAGCAGCCTTTAAAATGCATTCAATCCCCCTAAATCTTTTACGCAAAGGTTTAGTTTAGAAATTGAACTAATAAATGTCACAGAACCCATTACCTATTGTGCTGCTCCAGGCACACCTGCTAAGAGACAGCTTATTAATTTTGCTTAACTCTATTACTGTAATCAAGTGGGAAGTCGTAATTGGCATCAGCGTTTTGGAGAAGAAATTGAAGCTCTGCAAGTGTGCGCCCTCTCAGAAGCTATGTTTGGAATATCTGAAGAGGCACCATGCAGTGTAAATCATATTTCTGTGCTTTCAGTTAGGCCCATCGTAGTGCAGAAGCTGCTATTTACATGGCTTGCAGAAAAGGTGAGGGGTATTTTGCTCCAAGGAATCATACAACTTGTTTTCCTAAGCTATGGAAATGGCAAGATCACCACTTTCTGGTAGTGGGATTTAAGACCTGTATTTGAGGAATTATATGCTCTTGCATGAATATTGAGATAGGGCATTAAACAGTTTGCTGAAACTTTCCCATGCCAGTTCACTTTTAAGGACTACTGCAAGGAACATTCAAGAAAATTGTCATGAAGACAGAATGAAAACAGAAAAATAAGGATTTGCTTACACTTTAGGTTCTCTTCTTTTTTCTAAAACTAAAAAAAAAAAAACCAACTTTGTTAAGTTAGCAAAGCAATGGATTTCATAATAATGTTTTCACACATATGTGTTATTATGTTTTGTCATTCCTAATTCGTCTCTGGAATACCAGAGAGCAGCCCTGGTCTTTATATTAGAGTGTGATGGTTAGTGCCACCTTGCGGGAATCAGAGTTATTAGTCATTTATGACTCTGCGGCCCTTGTTTAGCAAGGGGGACTTTTCCCTCTCATTACTCTTTACAAATATGAAGATTCTTCTGTACTCAGCAGGGCTCATGCTCTTCAAGTCCTGGATTCTGCAATTAAGCAAGTACAAGTTCCAAGAGGACTCAGTGGGAAACCACAGAGATGATTAAAGGAATGGAAAGTTAAAGAGCTATGGAGAAGAATTAAGGGAACTCATTTTTTTTTTCATTTAGTGGGTGACTTAATAATGATTCTCCAGCATATGGAAGATGCTTGCTTGCATAAAGGGATCCACATTCAGGACAGAATGAGAAGATAGGTATCAGATCTGCTAGATAGGCTCTGTAAGTGTAGCGGTTTCTGTCTGGAAGCACTCTTAATTATTGGAGTGGGTCATGTGGAACAGTACGGTTAATTTCTTTCTGCTAAGTGTTAAAATATATGGTGTGCGCGAGATTTCTCCATGCTTTGGTAGGTAGTATCTTATACAATAATCTTTTCCTTCTACGCAGTGTTTAAGTCATGTCATACTGCTACTTAGCCCGAGAGTGGTTGCTTCCAATTTTCCATTTTAACCTTTCTTGTTAATTGTGTTTGTTTTATGGAAGCATTCTTAACCAACTGAATAATAGACCATAGCTTCCCTGGAAACAATTACTCTAAAGTAAAGGCTCGTAACCTTAATACCGCTGACATTTGGATCTGGTTGGGGATGTCCTGCACACTGTAGGGTGTTGAACAGCATCCTTGTTCTCTCTCCATTAGAATCTAGTGGCACTCCCCTTTTCTATTTTGGAACAATGAAAAGGGCTTCTAGAAATTACTAAATTCCCCTGAGAATGGGGCCAAAGCTGTTCCCAGTTAAGAGTCATTGTTCTGAAGCCACTCTCAGGCATATTAGATGTTTGATTATTTCTAATTTAAATTTTTCTTCATCTATCACATATGTGAAATGCATGTCACCAACACCATATTAATTACCCTCTTATATCTGACATTATTACAACTAGAAACTGGAATATGAGGTTGAACAGTCTTAGCAGGTGCTCATAAAATATACATCATTTTCAAAGGAGCTGTGTCTACCAGGACTAGGTCTATTACAATATTATGATGAAGCCATCTACATTAAAACATTGAAAGATACATTTAAGTTCTTGAACACTCAAGCATTTAAAAATGAAGTTATTTTTATTACTTTTTAAAAGTAAAATAATACATGCTCCTAAGTTATTGAAAAAATTGGAAAAAATTAAAAGATACCCTCCTCACCATTGTTGAACAACAGCCATCATAGCATTCAGTGAATTCTCTTCCTGTCTTTTAGGTCTTAAAACTATATGTTTGGTGGTTCAAGATATGGCTCAGAAAAATAGGTATAGCATCTCCTTCTCCAGAGTTTGAAACCTTTATATAAATCTTTATAATTTAGTTCCAAAGTAACCTAGGAGAGCCATTCTGAAAGGACCAGCCACTGTTACAGAGCATAGCAAGAAACATCTGATCCCAGCTACTTTTTACAATCCTTGCTTGGTGGTAGATAGCTCTTGAGCATTCTTTTCTAATGCCTCCTCCATGAAATAGGCTCTATCCTACATGACAAACAGCTAGATACACTGTCATTTAGTAGATCTTATCCACTCATGCATACACGCATGCATATGGCAACAACGTTTTGTGTTGGGGCTGAAGAAATGGTTTAGCAACTAAGAGCATTTGCTGCTCTTCCAGAGGATTCAAGTTCCATTCCCATCACCCATGCCAAGTGGTTTGCAGCATCCTGTAACTCCAGTTTTAGGATATCTAATGCCCCTTCTGGCCCTCACAAGTGCATGTGCACAGGCATGCATGGCACGCACGCACGCGCGCGCGCACACACACACACACACACACACACACACACACATACACACACACAATCCAAATGAAAGCAAATCTTTAACAAAATGTTATGTGCCTCTTGCATGCTTTGTCATGGTCTTGGCACAAGGGATACAAGGGATACACTGGCGAGCAAGACTTCATTGAGTTGGTAGGTTTCAGACAGTATCAGGAGATTGTGAGGAAACATGCATTTTCTGTTTATTTCACCAACTGGGCTGGGTGGTTTTATGATAGGCTTGACACACTCATGTGATCAGTTCTTGATTAATGGTTATGGTTTGATCCAATCCTGATGTTCAATCTGATTGTTGAAGTGGATGGAAATCATGTTGTATGGGACTTTAAGAGACTACTTTGGCTTGTGAAAATGAGCAAATAAGTATGTACTGAATATGGCCTCTGTGCCCAAGAGCTTTAAGACAGAAACCTTTGGATTAAGAGACAAGAGCACAGTGTGTAGCCTGTAGTGTGGATTGTACAGGATCTGCACTTGAAAACATGCCATATGCCAGGTACTTGTGGCTGAAACACATCCAGTTTGACATAGCTAGATTCAACCTGACCCTTATAATGTGCAGGCGTTTGCCCAGCAGGCCTGCCTTTCCTCTTTACAACAGAGCCTCGCTTTCAGACTCAGCCTGACCCGGATGATGCCAGTATTCCATTAGAGTACTCTATTACACTAAATGGTCTTAGAGGAAGCAGTAAGAATTTTATTTTTGAAGGAACAATGTAGGTGAATAGTAGTCGTCTTTGAGAAGGTTAAGAACTGTACTATAGGAACTGGCATTCCTTTTTAAGGCAGGCCCTGATGTACATTTTCCCTAACCTTTTCCCATGAACTAAAAGGAAGATTAAAATTCCAACAGCAGGAAAATGGCCTTGGAGAAATATCTTGAGACCGATGGATTTATTTCACGTGTGACTTAAAATAGCTTGGGTTTCTAGCACTACATTAAGCTGTAGCTCTAATGAATTCCGGTTACCCTACTTTTCTTCAGCATCATATGGCCTTGCCTACAGACAGAAATGAAGTAATTGCTACCATAACAGTTTTACTATCTTTCTTTGTGAAATCTATGAAATGGCACATTTTAAAGAGAGGAGAATCAAGAGGTAGAGGGGATGCAGCTTTTCTAGGGTTGTTTCTTCAGTCACAAGGGTCATATTTGGAATTGAGCTGCATTTCTGGGCTGTGAGCCTAGCAAGTCTTATTGGATTCTCATTCCTTTAGGATTCATAATGCCATTTACGCCATTTGTAAAGCTCATTTGTAAAAAAAAAAAAAAGAATTAAAAAAAAACCCAAACCGTTGTGCTAAGGTTACTGGGCAGTGAAATGAGATTTCTTGTTCTCGCAAAGTTCAGCCCATGGTGAGATGGTATAAAAGTGAGGATGGAGGACCTTTGGTCATTTGGGGTGCTCTGGAGTCTAGAGAAAAACAGGGGACATCTGTATAGAGCCATGTTGGTGGGGGTCCATCTTGCAAGATGTTGGCAGTGAACTTTCTGGTCACAGCAGGGTCTCTCAGAGCATGTGAGAGGGATGCCAGATCCACAGATGTTTGGCTAATATACTTGTTATGACTGTGCCTTTTGCCCTCTGAACTCCTTTTTGAGATTCTGAGATGCTGTATGCAGGCAGGTGGGGGTAGTGAAGTACAAGGTTTTTGTGTGTGGCTTATTATTCTCCCCTTCTAGAAAATGCCAGACAGAGGCAAGAGGGCATCGTGAGCAATTCCATCATGTACTTCACAGAGGAGCCCCCTGAGCTGCCTGCCAACAGCCCACATCCACTGAAGCTGAGGCGCATTCTGAACCTGAGCCCTTTTACTGTCACAGACCACACCCCTATGGAGACGGTGGTGGACATTTTCCGGAAACTGGGGCTCCGACAATGCCTGGTGACACGGAGTGGGTGAGTATCCAGTCAAGGGAAGATAGAATGCACAGTGTGGCCAGCTCTAATGTGTCTGCTTTTAAGGAAGGTCATGGTCACTTGGGGTGGACTAGTCCTGGACAGATGTTACCACTTAACTGAGCTGAATGTATTGAGAAAGAAAAGTATAAGAAGCTTGGGAACTTTAAGCAGAGCCTGGGAAGAGGGAGAAACTTCTAGGCTAGCCTGGGTTCAGTTTGAAGGTTAATTCAAAGGGAATAAAAGAATAACTTGTTTCTTCTGCCATATGATACTTGGCTTAGGGAGAAAGTGCAGCTAGTTCTACTATTCTGTGACATAAATGCCACTCAAAATCATAGTAGTATGCCAAAAGAAGCATCCAGAAGAAGTTATGGGGAAAATAGAATTGGGTGCACAATACTCCAAATCTTTATCAGTGATTTATCATTTTAAAAGGATGGGAACTTAAAACACACAGTAAGTTTGTATATTTTATACTGGATGAATCATTGGGAAATACACAAATATGGAAATGAATAGTTTATTTTCTCTTGGAAAAGAACTGACTGTAAGGTGGCCATCTGAAGAGCTGTCATTCTAGTGATAGTGTGAAACAGTAAAGGGGGAGAATGGGAATTCATCACAACAAGCTGGATAGGTGTGGCTCCTAACTCTCACATGAGGACAGCATGTGGGTGATGATCAGTGTGTGTGTGTGTGTGTGTGTGTGTGTGTGTGTGTGTGTGTGTGTGTGTGTGTGTGTGTTGGGTTTAGCTGGGGACAGCTTTTCTTTGTTTACCTACTCTATCATGGATGTTATTATCTAAAGTAAATACCACATCTATGTTATTCTCAGACAGTTGCCTAAAATATCAGTGTACATTTTTTTAAATTTTTTAATTTTTTGTATTTTTTAAATTTATATTTCAAATGTTATTCCCTTTCCTGTCCATAAGTCATCATCCTCCACTTCCCTTCTTCTTTCTTCTTTTTTTTTTTTTTATTAACTTGAGTATTTCTTATGTACATTTCTTTAGTGTTATTCCCTTTCCTGGTTTCGGCAAACATCCCTCCCCCTCCCCTTCTTATGGGTGTTCCCCTCCCCATCCTCCCACCATTACCACCCTCCCCCAACAATCACGTTCTCTGGGGGTTCAGTCTTGGCAGGACCCAGGGCTTCCCCTTCCACTGGTGATCTTACTAGGATATTCATTGCTACCTATGAGTTCAGAGTCCAGGGTCAGTCTATGTATAGTCTTTGGGTAGTGGCTTAGTCCCTGGAAGCTCTGGTTGCTTGGCAAGTGTACATTTTTTTAAATGATACCTTATTACACAAACAGTATACTGAGGAATTTGGTAGCCTAATGGCATCATCTCTGAAACTTTTGCTTTTTGTTGTTACAGGCCAGGAAATCAACAAAACAAATATCAAATTGCTAGGAAAATGCCTGGGTTGCTGTGATGATGCTATTCTTCAGGTTCAGGTGTATGGCTCAAGTTCCATATTCTCAAAAAACTGGATAAAGAAACATGCTAGAAGCCATGGTCATCTATCTGCTGTACTCCCTAGGTTAGAGGTTGGAGATAAGAGATGTTGTATAGCCTTTGATATCCAACATAGTTCAGGCCTCTGTAGAATCCAGAGGCTGAACTATCTTAACACAGTCTACTATTCTAGAGTCAACACATCATAGTATCCAGTAGTCCTAACCAATGGTGTTTTTATTCTGTTGGATCTGGGGACAATTTTGGATGTCACAACCTGAGGAAGTGGTTGCATAGTGGATAGGGGATGATGATGCTGCTGCTAAAAATTCTACACTGCATAACACATTTTCTGCAACAAAACCACAAGTTTGGCTTAAAAAATATCACACTAGTATCATAGTAGAAGAACCCAGGGTTAACTATTGTTTCTAAGTGAGGAATCTTGCTCGTTTGGCGTCCTTCCTGGTGAGTTAATCATGGGTTACAGAATGAAAGCTTTCAGTGTGTAGATTTAACCTTCAGGACACCTAATTAGTGGGACAGGTTTCTCCTTCATTCTAAGCAAGGCTATAGATCATAACTGCCCATGAGATTTAGTGGTACTTTCTACTTTCTCACACTTGAAGATACATCAGAATGCCCTCACTAGAGGATGAACCCCCAGGTGAAACCCATTTTTTGTTTCCCACTCCAGAATTTCTGGTTCCTGAGGTCTTGGGTAAGGTCTGAGAAAGTGAGTTTTTAACAAGCTCCTGGGGATCACACTCTGAGAACCACTGAAATGAATATCTATCTGCACTTGGGTTTTCAGCATGGAGTAAATACCACAATGATTGCCCAGGCCATCTCAAGTGTATAGCAGTTTCTCCTTTCCTCTAAAATAGTCTGATGTCAGTTATCATTGGAATTTCCAGTTCAGTCAGGAAATTCTGCCCCCAGTGCCCACTTACACCTCATGGAGCCCCATGAGGTTTTCCTGTGAAGATCTGGGTGCTGAAATTGGCTCCGAATGTTCTAAGAGAAAACAACTCTCCCTCATTCTCTGGCTCTACATGTTTTAAACAAATACAGATGCTGATACGTTAGTGCTGGCAAAGGATTCTTGTTTGTGGGGCCTTTCATCTTCTCCTTGGGCTTTCAGCCAGGGCAGGCCCAGCTCAAGCCAGCTCATGGTTTTGATACATTCCATTGCCATGTGCCTTCCCTGCTCTAGTGGATGAGAGTCTGAGCTTGTCCCTTGACCTGATTGTCTGCAGGGTATCTCTAGGCCTGGGGTTCAGAATATTCATAAAAAACAGATTAGGATCAGAGATGCTTTGTACCCAGAATGCTGGAATCTAAGAAGCCTTCAGGTACTAATGTCAAATTCGGATAAATTTTCCACCAAACATTCTAGAAAGGGAAAACAAATATGGGTAATTGTATCAGATTCCCCTTATCCTTGTTAGGTGCTCCATAGGGGTCTGAGCAGCATAGCTGTCTCAGAAGATCCCAGCTGCTTTGGTCTACATTTTAGGTCCTTTGTCATACATCTGGCCATTTGTAATTCACCGGATTTTCATGGAGTGCTACCCAAAGATGCTGGGAGTTCAAACACTCCATTTAAATCAAATAGGACATTTACTGCCACTAATGAAGCCTGCTGGGTTTAGTTTTGCCTCCTTCTGGGTTGATGTTTTGTTGTTGTAGATCAGTGCATGATTTATGCTCAAACCCAAGGCAGATCTAGAACTTATATTTCCTCAGTGCTGCTGGAACCAATCTAACTTGCAGATTTTATAGTTACAGAACTTTATGAAGAGGTTTTCAGAACTATAAATACTTTATTTTAGTTGTTTTTGCTGTTGTTGATAATGCTGGCAAAGCGACTGATGTCACTAAACTGCTCAGGCAGATCCCGAGTTTCTCAAGTAATCTAAATGCCTCAGCCTCCCAAGAACTGAGACTATGGGCCCATGTTATCAATCTTGAGTATATTAAATTCTATCACTAGGTTAAAAATAATAAAATATGGCCCAGACTATATAGATACATGAAAGGTGTGTGTGTGTGTGTGTGTGTGTGTGTGTGTGTGTGTGTGTGTATGTGTGTGTGTTATTTTTATCACTTTGCAAATAATAGTGGCCTTATTTTTCAGCAAAGAGTCCTGGACCAGTCAGTGTTCTTTTTTATTTTCCTTTTTTTTGGAGCTGAGGACTGAACCCAGGGCCTTGCGCTTGCTAGGCAAGCACTCTACAACTGAGCTAAATCCTCAACCCCACCAGTCAGTGTTCTTACTGAACATCCATTTCAGTTGAGCCCTGGAGAAGGCCCAAAAAGGGTTTTAAAATAGAAGCCTGTGGTACATCACTTATTATGTACACAAGGCCCTGGGTTCCATGCCCAGCTCCAACACCAAAATATAAAGTTTTAAAAATAAAAGCCTTCTGGGCCAAGTGGCTCCAGCCTGAAATTGAATGTACCCAGAAGGCTAAAGCAGGAAGATGGCAAGTTCAAGGCTACCTCGTCTGCAGAGTAAGTTCAAGATCAGCTTGGGTAATTTACTGATACCCTATCTCAAAAAAGTAATAAACTTTAGAGGGTTGGGGACATGACTCTTGTATAGGGCTTACCTTGCATCATATGTGAGGCATTCAGTTTTTTTTTATCTTTATTAGCTTGAGTATTTCTTATTTACATTTCAATTGTTATTCTCCTTCCCAGTTTCCGGGCCAACATTCCCCTAGCCCCTCCCCCTCCCCTTCTATATGGGCTTCCCCTCCCTATCCTCCCCACATTACCACCTTCTCCCCAACAATCATGTTCACTGGGTGTTCAGTCTTGGCAGGGCTAAGTGGATCAAGGACCTCCACATCAAATCAGATACACTCAAACTAATAGAAGAAAAAGTGGGGAAGCATCTCGAACACATGGGCACTGGAGAAAATTTCCTGAACAAAACACCAATGGCTTATGCTCTAAGATCAAGAATCGAGGCATTCAGTCTTAACCAACACAAACAAGAATATGGATAGAATCCAATTTAAGTGGCATCATCCAAGACAGGTAGTCTAAGAAGCAGTCATCATGATCTGTGTTTTCAAGTAAAAAATGCAGTGCAGAAGATGAGTAAGTTGGTTAAGCTGAAGTACTGTTTACATATTGAGGATGGTCAGCTATGGGGCCCTTGGCACCATTGAGATCACCTATGGATACTCTGTCCCTGTGAACTGATCTGCTCAGATTTAGTTCTTGGTCATAGTTGGGAAGCAGACATGTTTTTAGTTTTCTTGGCTAGGTAACTCGGAGTAGGGTTGCTTAAACATATGGTCACTCATTTAATTAATTTAGCCCTTCTCTCCCCCCCCCTTTCAGTCTGGGCAGTGGTTCTCAAGAGGGATAACATTTTGTAGTATCTGAGGAAGTTTTGTTTGTCATGGTTGGGGATGGGACAGGTTGGGACAAATAGCAGTTAGAATCTGGGTAATGTCCAGGACAGGGCACTCCCAACAAAGAACGGCCCAACTGCTACTAGTATCAAAGTGAAGAAGTCATGAGTAAAGCCTTTACGTGGTACAGAAAAATAGATGTAGGAAGGATGCTCATTGAATACTCCCCTTTGGCTTCAGATGGTGACCTCTCCTGGAATCAAATCCCTTTGCTATGTCTGTACCCTTGAAGTTAGTATCAGAAGAATGAGAACAAACTATATCTAATCCCAAGCAGAGAACTGTTTCTACTGAAGCATAGTGATTCACCAAATATTGGGTAATAGTGCCACTGAGAAAATCATGACCTCTCATTGGATGAATACAGGGTCTCTTATTGTGGCAGTTGATCCCCAAGCAGCTAAGACAAATCCAATTGGAAAAGAGTATTTTCAGGAGTTACTAATTCAACTCAGGCCCATTTCTATGTGAGAAGCTTAGAGTGCCTCATTTCCCTCGCCAGTGGTCACACTTAAGGATGTTTTCTTGAAAGAAGCTAGCGTTTCATTTCAAGAACACTGGCAATGTTTAGTTCCTTCTGGTTGTTTGAGAATTGGACAAATATATGGGGAAAACACTAAGTTCACTTAATTCAGGTCTATACATTGTACAAGCTAGAATTTCACATGATGTAGAAAGGGAAACATTCAGAGGAAATTGCTTTATCACAGCTGCCCAACACAGACAGGTGGAATCCTGGTAAAGACTGAATTGACTCACTCCAAATTCGTATGGTGAAGCTCCAACCCTAATATATGGCTGTTAGGGCTGGGGGATGCACTGAACCATAAAGTTAAATGAGATTATTTGGGTATATCCTTAACCCAGCAGGGCTTAAAAAAGAGGAAGAACCCAAAAAGTATCTATACAGAGAGGAGACCATATGAAGACACAGCAGGAGCATAGTAGTGCCTATCTGCCATCCTAGGAAATAAGACTTAGGGAAACTGGCCTTGCTGACACCTTGATCTTACACTTTCATTCAACCACCACATCTGTGGCATTTCGTAACAGCAGTACAGACTTGGAGTGATGCCAAGACAGCAACTAAGCTTGGCAGATTGGGCAGAGCGCCATTTTTGTTCCATGAAACAGCTTCAGTTCAATTTTACTGTATTGTGAGTCATTGTAAACATATATTTTGATGAGTGTGGTGGCCTATGCTTGGTAATCCCAACATGCAGGAACCTGAGACAGGAGGATCAGGAGGATTACGAGCATTCATGTACACACACACACACACACACACACACACACACACACACACATGCATGGACACACACACGCACACATACACACACACAGCACCAGGCACATGCATGAGCATGTGGGTGTTTGTATGTGTATCCAAAATCAAGGAGCCCCAAGCAGCTTGAGTCACAGTTCCTGACTCCATCCCTATTCAAGCACCCATTCTCCAGTTATTATCCAGCATGCTTTTATAGGGCCCTCTGTCTGTTTTCCTTCCTCTTGAAGATGTTCCTGTGACACAAATGGGAGGGAACAGTGTTTACTCACTTAATGTTACAGATGAAGAAACTAGCACCAGAAAGTTACGTATTTCCTATATTGTTTAAGGCTCGATGTGGTCAGAAATAGCTTAATTTGTTCACTATATGTAGTCAACATGGCTACCCCTTGGTCCCATTCACATTCTTCATACTAAGTACTAGGTAGTACAACATGAGTTGACTTAATTAAGCTTCAGTTAAATGGCAATTTGCTTTCCTACTTTTTATATGTTATCACTTTACACAGGCCCTGTCATTTTTATTGCTCCATATTTCTGAGGAGAGGCTGCTGTGGCTTGCTTCCCGAACACCCTCCCCTGCTCCCTTTTTCCGAAGTCATGGAGAAGGAGTGAACAATTATTTTTACGCTTGCCTGATGATGGATTTTTTTTCAAAGAAATTTTCACATCCTGATTGTAGAAAAATTCACTTCAACAAGGGAACACAATTTGGTGCCACAGATTGTTATTAAATGTCCAATAAAAGAATTAAGGACTAAGTTGGTGTGAATGTTCATATGGGTACAGTATCATCAGAGGAGCCATATTTACATTCCAGTCTTTGTAAACAATGCTCTCTTGGTTTGTACAGTTCAGATAACCCTATAAAAACAACTCTGGGAACTGTGTCCATGATGCAGTAGGTAAAGTGCTTTCTGTGCAATTATAAGTTTGTTTCTCCAACACTATCATAAAAGCTCTGTGGTATTGCATATCTGCAACCCAGTATTAGGAGGTACATGGATCAGAAAACAGGATTTCTGAAGCTCTCTGCCTCCAGTCCATCAATGGGCTCTAGACTCAATGAAAGGCTGTGTAAAATATTAAGTTGGTTAACAATGCAGACAGACTCATAAGATGACCTCTGACCTTGACACATACATGTACACAGACAAGTATATACACCACACATATACATTTGTGTGTGCATGTGCGTGTACACACACACACACACATACACAGAGAGAGAGAGAGAGAGAGAGAGAGAGAGAGAGAGAGAGAGAGAGAGAGAGAATGAATCAGATGACAGGCAGATATACAGACACAGACCCTAGAAACTGACACTCTGTATAAGTTGAAAATGATGGAAAATTGGAAGAGGGGATGGTGTGTATATTGGGTCAGAAGTTTATGTTGTATTTTATCCATCCAGTAACATAAAATTAAAAGTAGAGTGTTTTTGGCGTTTTTATGCAGTCTTACTTTGTATCTCAGACTTGCCTGTTGTTCCCTATGTAGGCCAGGCTAACCCTAAACACATGGCACTCCTCTTGTCTCTACTTACTTTGTGCTAGCCTTAATGGGAGTATACTACCATGTTTGGCTTCATTTCTTATACTAAGAAAAACCCTTATACTTGGACTTTTTACAGTGTGGTCACATTGTGACAATAGCTTTATAAATTATAAATTGATTACAATCTTAAAATTGAAACCATTGTGTCAGTCTTTGTAGTTTCATAACCTATGTAACAAAAAAGTTTGCAATCTTAGTGAAATCCTAGTACTTGGGCTATTGAGGCAGAAAGACCAAAAGTTTGAGCCTAACCTGAACTATAAGTTTCAAATATAGGCTGTATTTTTGTCTCAAAACATACATACAATCAAAGAAAAAAGAAAGAACAAAGAAACAGAAAGAAAGGAGTTATTTTTTTCTCACCTATTACATGCTATGCAAGTACAGGCTCTTCCCCAGTCATTCAGGGATCAGTGTCTTTGAATGTAGTGGGTTATGAATCAGTCTTCTCTACATCAAAGTCCTTCCCTGGTTCTCTTGTCTCAGGGTACCAGGTGAGAAAAGTAGAACATAGGAGAATTGCACAGAAGACCTGAGAGAGGTACTTATTTGTCACATAGGTCATTGGCTAAAGCTTACTCTATATTGCTCAACTGTATGGGAAGCTAGGATACTTTGCCTGTCCCTTCTGTTAGGCTAACTTATTTTTTCTGTTTTTTTTTTTCACTCCAGGAGGCTTCTTGGGATCATCACAAAAAAAGACGTTCTGAGACACATGGCGCAGATGGCAAACCAGGACCCTGAATCCATCATGTTTAATTAGCAATAAGATGGCAATTATTTTGAGAAGACCAATAATTACGTCATTTTTGAAGAAATAACCAAATGATACATTATGATCCTAATGAGAAAACAGGCACTGAGAGCAGCAGAAATGAAAGCCTTGTTTGAAAGGAAGGGGAGAAGGATGAAACATTTTTAAAAGACAAAACCATAAATTAATAGGCATTTTCTAGTTTTAACCTCTTATGAGTTAGAAGCTGTGTTTCTTAATAAATTTACTAACTGCTTTGGGGGCATGTGGGAGGGTGTGAATGACATGAATTATACGAAGACACGGAACACAAGAACCTTTGGCACCTCACTCAAGGTGGATATTCATAATTTGGAAGTATACATAATGCTTTGAGTCCAAAAGACAAAGGGGTATTAGCATGCTGCTGTTATATATTGGTTCCTAAACGTTTGCTATTATGTTATGGAATCATACTGAAAATATTGCACTTACTTTGTTGAAAGAGAAAAGAAAATTCAAGTTGGATACAGTGAAAGCTACAAGCAGGCCCTGATGGATGGTCTACTAATAACTATCTCATTTCTTGCCTCTGTTCTCAGACCCATTGTTTTGTTTCTTTATCAGCCTGAACCAGTATCAGTGGTGCCCATCATAATGAATATGAAGTGAAAGACTTCTCTACAGAAAACCTCAAGACTGGACTAAACTACTGGACTGTGAACCATGTAGTGCTATGCAGACATTTCTTCTATAAAAGGGGACACAGTTTTACTTTGAGGGGACACCTGCCTCATCACTGATTTGCAACCCCAAAGCATCAACTTTACTTATTATATTGTTACTTGTGCATTTGATGTATTGATCAGTCCAGCACTTCCATGGATTATTGCCTGTGTGCTCCTAGATTGCTATAGTGTGTTTTGGTTTCCAAGTAGCATGTGCAATACTCAAAACCAGCTACTCAGTGTTTCTACTTAACTTTATTCTCATGTCTTCCAGATAGAGCCATGATAAGAGTGAGGTGTATGAATTCTCAGTGGGAACACCTCCAAGTGGACTGCAAGAGAACTAGTAGATTGATTCTAAATCTGTTCCACTCTCTTCTCTGTAGGCTATAAAATGTCCAGTTTTAATGCCTAAGCATGTACTTTCAAACTAGCAATCACGGCACGGGACAGAGTTCCATTTTATACAGCCAATTGAGGCACTAGGTCTCTTTATTTGAACTTAATGTCACTTTTATTCTTTACATTCTACACATCTGTCTTTTCTGAAGGAAGGAATTAGTGTTTCAGGGCCATTGCATGTTCTGTGTAAGATTTGCGTCATTTCCTATTTCACTTCATCTTTGCCTCTCACTTTTCACTGAGTCATCATCCTTCTTTTCAATCTTATTGTAGGTATTGTTGCATCAGGGACATGTGCACTAAGTAAGAAACCTGGGACATGGCCATTCCAGGATTGTCTCTACACATTGCCAGGGTTCCAAATTCTTCTGGTATTTCATTTTCACTTTTCTTATTCTCTGTCCTTTGGCTTACTGCCTCATAGTTGTAAAAATGTTACCCAGATGCTAGGTGTGATATCTACTTTCTGTGTGGGAAGAAGGAGGAAGAGGCAAGTATCAAGATGAAATGATGCATATACCTTTCCCAGAGATGCTCAACATAAAACCATTGGCTGGAATTCTGTTATCTGTCCCATCCTCCTATCTGTACAGGGAGGATAAATTTTAGCTAAACATATTACTTTCTGGATGAAATTTAAATTCTGTTAATAGGGAAGGGGATTGATATCTATCATATTAAATTCCAACATCATGTCCCTACCATTGTCTTTGGTGTCTTTTTTACTCTCATCTGATAACCTTTCTGAATATCTTTCCAAACATTCTTATAACTGTTTTGCATCTTACCCATTCTGTCATATTTGAGAGAAAACTCATTCCTAAGCTGAGTCTACTTCTTAAGTCTAATAGGAATCTTAATTTTGATTACAGTCCTAGTTACAAATGGGTGTCTGTGAATTTTCTCATTGTTTCAATAATTATATATTCTAGAGAGCAAATATTTTAAGTCAGACCCTGCTGACAACTGTGGAAAATTATAGTTTCAAGTATTTGTTTCTGTAACTAATTGACTCCTTCTGAAATAGCACTAAATAGACATATGTGTGAAAATATCCAGGTTAATAGAGGAAATTTTAAGCCTTTGTTCAAGAATGAAGTTCATTGTCTCATTTGCAGCATGGAACTATTAAGTAGTAGATCTTAATTTTAGGGTTGTTAGTAGGTTTTGCATGGAACATTTGTAAATGAAGCTGGGTTCTCCTGGACTATAAATTCGAAGTGTGAAAAATTACTTCATGTGGTCCCCCTCTTTGGTCCAGGTGGCTCCCCTCAGAGTTGCTCTGTAATGGAAGGAGAGTATTAGTCATAGCCTGGCCTTCTATAATCCACAAGACCCTAAATCTCACAGGTTTGTGTGTGTGTGTGTGTGTGTGTGTGTGTGTGAAATAGCTTTCAAATCAATGCATGGCATTAGAAGAATAGCCAAAGGACAGCAAAACCAGAAAGAGTCAGATAATCCCCCTCTAATACAACAGAGTCCATGGAGGAAAACAAGGGGCTAAGTTTACTCTGGGCCAAAGTTACCAAGGAGAGGGAAATTGAAAGTATGGTGTCTTTCTTCTAGTGCTCACATGGAGATGCTCAGAACTGAAGGAAATAATTGAAAGTGTGACTGGATTGAAATAAGTCAGGCTTCTTTTCATTTGCAAGTCGATCCTCTAATGTGGGGTTGAGGATCAAAGCTGTGGTCAGACCAGCAGGTTAAGGTCAAGCAAGGATTGGGAGTGTGCTGTGGAGATTGCCTTCTTCCCAGGGATCCTGAATCCTCTCAAGGATTCATTTGCCATTGAATCATCTGCCCACCAGGAACACACTGCCCTGCCTTTTCTCATCTTTCTGAAAGCACCTAGTTAGGAACTTTGTATCCCAATATAGAGTTCCCATTCATTTGGTGGTCTGTTAAGAACTGGGACAAAAATGTGAATAAATATCTTTCCAAATATTTTCCTTCCTCTTTCCAGGACCAAAATCTTCAGTCATCTATAAACTTTCTGGAGTTTTTCTGAATCTATTCTTAATACTAAAACCAAGCACAACAGAAATGTACAATGGAGGCGGTTTTCTACTGAGGTACACTACCTATTTCTTGCAATCCACCTCTGTTGCTAAGAAAATGAATTATAGAACACCAGAAAATGGCTATACCTTTCCAGAAGACATGTGGATTTGTTCTCGGGATTGTTCAGTTCAACTCCTGGGAATGCAGATGTACCTGTGGCTTTTCAGGACAAGCAAATGAGCCAGAAGGAAATCTTCAATATTCAGTCCTCACTGTTCCCAAGAACAGTTCTCTACACAGCACTTCCCAAAGGCCTTACCAAGAAGATATGTAAACATATATTTTGAACTTAATAAGTCACAGAAACTGTTACATTTAGGTGAGAATGGCTTACTTCATGTTATCAATATGTGCATATTCTGCTCAGTATTATCAGATGCTGTGCTGGAGAATGAGAAACTTACAACAGAGAATAATGGAATCCTTACGTAATTGCAATATTCTACATTTTAGATTGGGCAGTGCATTATCAGACTCAATTTGTAAACTTTGAAATGATTTATATGAGTACAGAGCTAGTGTATCTGACTTTTGAAGCACTACCCGTATCTCAGTTTGCCGGCATGGTAATAACCATTTATTTGCTATATTACGTGTGTGCTGAGAATAATGAGTCTATGTGTGATTTTTGTGGGATATATTCACATTTGCTTTTGCCACAAGATCATAGTAATGTGTTGGTTAAAAAACTGTAATACTGTGTAAACACTGGTACTTTATTAAAAATGAAATGTTTGAACTCTATTAAAAAACAAACAATTTTCAACAAGCATGTTGCAAGTTGAAGAGAGGTGATTTCACTGCACATTTATTCCCAATAGGCACCTCTGAAACTTCCTTGTGATGGTTGCTGACACACCCAGTCACAGGAAAGACCTGCTTTGTAAGATTGTTGTACAGAGTATGATGTCACTGTGGTTGGATTTAAAATTCCTTGTTCTTGGCAGAGTGGCCTCTAAATTTCCAAGGATAGGGAAGGATCACTTTCCCTGAGGCCATCTGCGTTTGCTTTGTGTTGGAGGCTAAGGAGTACAGCTTGGTTTATGGCTTTAATGCAAGTGGAAATCAGAAGGGTTTGCACTATGTTCCTCTCTACCAGGTTTTTTTTGTTTGTTTGTTTGTTTGTTTGTTTTTTGTTTTTTTAAAGCTTGAAAGAAATTTGAGACAGAGAAGGAAGGAGCAAAGAAAACCCAGAAGAGTTGCTAATTAGTATCTGTAATGAGAGGAGTATCTTTTGTCTAGGGAGAAAAACAGTTTGGGGAAGGACATCCTTAACAGAAGAGACATCAGATGCTAATGTCCTAAGATGGAAGGGGCCTAGCCTGCTGTGGTCCCACCCAGGGCAAATAGATACAGATATTGTAGGACCTGGGATAGCAACAGAAACGTTCGAAATCTCTTTCTTTTTGGAGAGAGAATGTGCACATTAGTAGATAGCTCAGGATCTTGAAGGGCTAGGCAAAGACTCAGGGTTTAAAGGAGTGGTATAATTTGACTTGTGCTGTTCTAGCTCCATTCTGCCATTGGACCTGGAAGTCAAGTCTGGGTGGATGAACAAAGATGGAGTGAAGAAGCTTGCTCCAGTCAAGTTCATGATAAAGGATTGATTGCTATGGAAGGCAAGAAGGAAGCCTCTGGTAGACTGGCTATATTGAATAAGATGGGTTAGATAACACAAGGAGTTCCATATGGAAATGTTAATGAAGAACCATCCGTAAGCTTTCAAGTACAGAGTTCACAGGAATCCACCCGGTTACAGATAGAAATCAGGCCATTGGTGTATCAGTGACACATAAAGCCATGCCTGGGAACATCTTAAATCTAGTTACACCTAACAACATTTCAGTATTAGGAGTTCAGGGATTTATGCAAATGTGAGATGCCCACAGGACTACATTTGAATCTCAGCTCCATCAAGATCTGGCTAAATTACATTTTCAACCTTATCAAATGTCTTAGAGCAGCAGTTCTCAACCTCTGGGTCTTGACCCCTTTAGGGGTCAAAGGTCACTTTCACAGGAGTAGCATGTCAGATATCCTGCATATCAGATATTTACATCATAACATTAGCAAAATTACAAACAGCAAATTGTTACGAAGTAATGAAAATAATTTTATGGTTAGAACTTACCACTTAACATGAAGAACTGTATTAAAGGGTCACAGCATTAGGAAGGCTGAGAGCCATTATCTTAGAGCCTGGTTTTCCCCATCTCCTTAGATTGAGATATTATCCTTCACTCATTACCATACTTGTGAGAATTAAATGTAAGAACTACTGTAAAATCTTGGTATAGAACATAAATAGGCAAATGTAGCTATTGTTTTCTTCTATAATGAAGCCTTCTAATTATCTTTAATTGGAAATTCATTTATTGTTTGCAAAGGACACACACACATCACTTTGATACTAATATGTCTATTTTTAGCTCCTGTTATTAGTTTTGCAACAAAACAAAAGAAATACCTCCCCACAAAACAGCAAAAGACCTCTTGAGAGTTTTCAAAATTGTTTCTCAATTCCAAGTTCATGGGAGTGAAGTTATAGAAAACACTGGAAAGAAAATTTCACTTCTCTGTAGCTTTATATTAGCTTTGTTAGAAAAATCCTGAGTATGAAAGGATCATACACTGATTAATTTGAAATTTGGAACACGATCTCATAATACACAAGAATGTGTATATATTGCTTATTTTCAGAGAATGTAAAAACCTAACACTCACTAGACAAAGAAGAAATTCTCCCGCAAAGTGTTAATGTAGAAATAAGTCTGTTAGTAGAATTCACGAAAGAACAGCCCTTGAAGGCTTTGGGTATTTCCCTTTAACACGATGTAGTTAAAAACTAAAGAGTGATAATGAACAAACAGGATTTGTCCCAAAGGTGACAACCTCTCAGTATTACTTCTGGGAACTCAGCCAAAGTGGCCTCACAAATAAAAGTCTGGGTCATGCCTGGGCTTCCTGGATTTTGGTAGATTGAGTCAGTACCAGAAACTTCATCCCTGCCTGGGGCCATGTGCACAGTGCTGGCATGCCTGTGCCTATGCCTTTGGCTCTTCTCAGTTCATTGGTAGTTAATTGGCTAGAAAGAAGCTATGTGAAGGCAGATAGGGAGCTTCTATTTTTGGCAGTTCCTCAACATTTCATTTCATTAAAGAAATGGTTTTTTTTTCTTTCTGACTGAGCAATAAGCAAAGAGCACCTTGTGGGGATTTCCAAACCCCTTTAGTCAGGGTTTGGCTCACAGAATGAAGGGAGCAATTTATGTGTGATTCCAGCATTTGTTATGGAACACATTATTTCAAAGATTAAACAACCATCCTCAATCCAAACAGATTCTGTCAGAGAAATTGAAAACACATCCATAAATTCTTAGCACACAGGCTGCCTCATCAGTTGGGTTCAGACGACGCTTGCTGATAGACCATTCCTTCCTTCCACGGGGCTCCATGTTCATTTAAAAAGCTCACATTCTCAGGACATCTACCTGTTTCTAACCAATGCAAGTGCAAATTGCAGCTCACTTCCTTTTGAGGAACAGTTTTCCTTTCCTGCCATGTCTCAAACTTCATCCTGTTTCCAGAAAGATTTTTTAAAGGAATGGCTGCTGGGTGGTTTACAGGATCAGCAAGGAACTTTCTCCAGAGAGTTGCCAAGCTCAGTTGTTTCCCAGGGCAAATATTTTCACAGGTTATTAAAAGGGTACAGGAAAGAGCAAGGATGTGTGAGGTGCAGATGAGTTCCTCACAGCTCCTGCAGGATAAACATGATTCTCTAGGATGATTTGATATGTCAGATGACAAGTGGATTCTATAGTTCACTAATTGGTGGTGGGAACATGGAAGCCCGGAAAGTCTTCTTTTTCAAGTTCCTTTTTAGAAGTTCTATCTGCATTCCCTGAGAGAAGGGAATTCACTTGAGTGGACAACAATTTTACCATGTATATAATAAGGACTGTTCCTTACATTCTGCCAGTTTAGACGATGCCCCCACTAGGTCAGTAGTACCAGAGACCGTGTGAGGCCATAATGCACAATCTACCTGTTTCTTTGTGCCTGCAGTGCTGAATCTTTCTGCTTATCCACTCAGCTGATTGGTGTGGGGAATAAAATTTGAAAAGCTATCCAGGTGAGATTGTACTTTTAGTTCTGAGGTATACATTCTCCAAGATTTTCTCCCCAAGGAAGGAGTTAATAGCCACAGTTACCAAACCATGGAAGAAGCCTGGCCCAAGAAAGTAGATGGAGTGAAGTTTGGCAGGAGAGCTCAAAGTCCTCTTTCTCAGCATTCATCAAGTGACTTTTGTCATCTACACAGCTCATATTTGAGAACTATACAGTTAAGCTACAAATAAAAATATCTCCAATATCTCATATTTTAAGTAACTGATTTTCTGTTGGGCCACATACCTAGATATTTAGCTTCAGAGGAGGACTCATCTGGTAAGACTTTACCTCCAATTGCCTCATTAGCTCAACCTTTAGATTGGTAGAATCTCTGTGATAGAAACCTCTGCCTACCAGGTACCAATCATACCCTGCCCCAGTTGTGACAAATCCAAAGCAAAGTTTTCTAGATATTACTAAGGAATCCCTGAGAAGGGGTCCCAAGTCCCCTCATCTCCTAAAGTGGTACTCAAGAGGATGCTTTGATTTACACAGCATGAGAAAGGTCCCCTCTTTTATGCTACTTTGGTGGGTTTTTCTTAGACTGAGTGAAAAATCTCTAGATTTAATCAAAGGTCTATGGAGATTTGCTGTCTACCTTGGTTGGTTGCAAAATCTGCCATGGAGAAAAGAGTTTTTCTCACCTTGAAGCAAAAGGTAGTAGGGCAGGGCCAGGTTTACTTTTTGCTAAGACCCTATAGTAAGCCCTGAAAATTATCGCCATCTCCCATCTATGATTTTGAGATGATTGACCACTTTTGCCTATCCATATGACCACTCTATCTTCCTTGCTTGGTCCCTTCCAGCCTATAATTGTAACCATATTCAGAAGCATGGATATAAATACTCTTTCCTTGTAGCTATCTAGAATCTCAGCTATTCCTTGAGTTAACGTTGAATATTTTTCTGTCTTAATTGGAAGCATAGAGGAGTGGGTGGTGAACGACAGCCCATGGTCATATTCAGCCTTCACCTGTTTGGTTATGTAAGGCTTATTGGTACACAGCTAGGGCCATTAATTTATGTATTGCCTAGCTTGTCTGTATAGTTTTGTATGTGGCTGTTTTTGTGCCACAGTGGTAGAGCTAAATTAATTGCACGAAAAAACTGACCTTCAAGCCAAAAGTGTTGCTGGCTCTGACTTAGAATAAATTAAGTAAAAAACCCTATTGACACAAAGAAATTTCTAGATGAAAAAAAAGAATAAATGATTTAAAAACAGATGCTAGGAGAGACAATGTATACTGATGTAATAAGATAAACTTCTTAAAATGTTGCTCTCCTCTTTTTCCAGCAATTTAATTTGTACAAGAAACATCCATTTTTTGTTTTGTTGAGACAGAAGTCTCACTCTGTAGCCCAAGCTAGCATATAACTCACTATGTATCCCAGGCTGGTCTTGAACCCTCAGTAGTTCTACTTCCACGGCTTCCCAAGTTCTGGAATTACAGATGTGTGCTATGATGCCTGGTGAAATAATAGTCCTTATTTAATATTTGTAGAAGTTTTAATAAGTTGTGTTGGCTCTCCAAATTATCAAAACTCTCAGTAATCTGTGGTGGGACAGGGGAATGAGGCAGGAAGATTTCCCGGGCTATGTTCTGAATACTGCCTTTTAGTTCTGAGGCTGCCATAGCTTGCCATGCATTGGTCTAAGGGAGTAAGAAAGGGCATAAATGAGTTCTGTTGGGGTAATGGTGCTAAACACACACACACACACACACACACACACACACACACACACACACAAAACACACACACACACACAATACATGAACATGAAGATATGAAGATACATGTGGACAGTTATACCTGCCTAGCTTAAACATGCCCTTTCACTGGGAGATCAGCTCTGGATATAAAAGGGCAGCATAGTTGTGAGGTTTGTGGAAAGCAAGAGTCCAGAAGGGTCCGGAGAAGGATAAACCAGAGCAGCACAAAAAGAAACAGAATTCACCTGTGTGCAAGAATGAACATCTGTAGGTTTAACTGTCCATGGGCCACACTGAAGGTGTCAGCAAGAATTCATGCATCTACTACTCTATTTCAAGTTGAAGGTTTTGTTGGTACTTGTTTGTTTCATTTTCTTTTTTAATTTTCAATGTTTGGTGGTTTGAGAATCATGTGCACTTTGGGGGTTGGGGATTTAGCTCAGTGGTGGGGCGCTTGCCCAGCAAGCACAAAGGCCCTGGTTGGTCCCCAGCTCCGGAAAAAAAAAAAAGAAAAAAAAAAAGAGAATCATGCACTTTGTAAAGATGAACATTCTTATGTGATTAGATGAACCCCCATCTATTTATAGCCAAAGTCACATTCTTTGTTTCAATTTGATCCCAGGTGCTCCGTTTTAATTGCATTTCATATTCAACTGTGTAGCCATCCCCTTCTCTGAGAGGGCTGGCCCCTAATCACTACAGTGCCTTTCCCCCTGCAGCTGGGACTTCAAAGGCCCCAGAAGTCATATTGAAATACGAGCTCCAAATTGTCCCTGAGAGGGAGCCCAGACAAGCATCGTCAGTCAGGACTCATCAAGGGGATGGGGGAGGGGGGAAGGGTATCACGGCCTGACATGGAGGTGAAAGAATGCAACCTCATCCTCAGGCCTCCTCTAACCTCCTGGTCCAGTGCATTGCCACTGCTGATGAAATCCCCACTGGGACATACATAATGCAAGGCTGTACATCCGTGGTCCAGAGGAGGACAGCCTGTACTTTCAGGAAAGAATGTTTGTCTCAAGCAAACATTCACAGCAGCAGCTGCCAATTGAAAAAAAAAAAAAAAAAAAGCAGAGGCGGGACTCCCTGCAGACTGACATGGGGTATAAATAATGATTATAGGCTCCAAAAAAGGGCTGTTGTTGGGCAAAATCACATCTGATTCGGGTTTTGGATGTGTAATTACCAGACCTAGAGAATGCAACTGCAAAGCACATGCCGTTTCCAGAATGGGCAGGACCATGTGAGCTCCTGACGATTTCAAGTCTGCACTTTGACGTTCCTGTTGGGCTCCAAGAGCTAACAAGAGCAGACCCTGCTTTAAATAGAAGCTTCATTTTATGTTCCAAAGCACGGTCCCTGAAAGCAGATGGGGCAACTTGCACTTCTATTTGCTTTCTTCAGCCTGAAGCTAATACAGAATATTGATTCCTAATGTGCGAGTTCCGAGGGTACAGAACTGGGATCAGCTTTCTTCATCAAATTGAAGAGTTTCTCAAGGGCAAGGAACTATGCTATCGGTGTCAGTTTTAACATTTTATATATGGCTGATTATCAGTGCTTGGTTTTAAAGAATGGATAAAATATTGAAATCTTGTTCTTTAGCTGTGACCTTTTGCAATAAATCAGGGAATCATCTTGGCAGACTTTTCTGGAGATGTGGACCACTTTCCCCAAAGAGTTCATCTGCCTTCATGTAAAATATCCCATAAAGTGCTAAATTCCAAAAGAAACTGAGATGGCCTTAGTATTGCATGATCTGAGAGTAATTCCTTAGTTGAGACCCTGGACTTCCAAAGGAGAACTCTGTCAGTGGAGCCTGAGGATATATTTGATCAAATTCAACCTGCAGAAGAAGTGTGGCAGGTTCTAAATGCCACAGAGATTAAGTATTCAGGAATCCATGCCAGTGACTTTACTGAACATGTCACATCAGAGGCAAAAATAAAAAAAGCCCCCCTAGAAAGCTTTTCTGCTGTTCAATGTTAAGGAAGAATAGAAACAAGATTAGATTTCAGTATTTCTGGATTAGGTTACTTGATGCTCCCTCTCTATAAGAACTGTAAGAGATTTGATTCTGTTTTACTAGAAAACTAGTCAAAAGTACATCTAATAACCAAGGCTGAAGGAGATAAAAAATAGTTGTGCTTTCAAAGACTCAATCATCAACTTCAGAGCAGTCACACAAAACATTATTATTTTTTACTTTTATCTGCATTTATCTTATGCTGAATTTATTCCCATGACTTAAGTTTTTATTTTTCTAGCTTCTTCTAGAGAATCTTTTACTTTAGTGCAGCCTCCTTTTCTGGGTTTGGAACAATCTGTTCCTTTTCAGTGAGGATCATCTCAGTGTGGCAGGGAGAGCTCATGTATGGATTAATCTGGCCATGAACTCTGAAAATACTTAGGTGCACCTTAAGTTCACAGGCTATGTTCAATGACTGGAGAATCTACATCTAAACCCTTAAGTTCAGCCTTAAGTTCAGTATTACTATCTGTATTGTTAATCATGTTCAGCAAAAACTGGGCACTCTTCTTTTGGGCCACCGACCCTGTGACCAGTCACACTGTTTGGCTTGAGTATACCTACTGTAGGATGATGTCACAGGTGAGGCAGGTACAGGATAGAAGGAGGCCTATCATTGGAGGAGAAGGAAGGATAGGTGGGAGAGAAGTTTGAAGGAAGAGGAGGAGACTAGGGGTTGGGGATTTAGCTCAGTGGTAGAGCGCTTGCTTAGGAAGCCAAGCCCTGGGTTGGGTCCCCAGCTCCGGAAAAAAAAAAAAAAAAAAAAAAAAAAAAAAAAAAAAGGAGGAGACTAGGGGAGAGAGGAGGAGACAGGAGGGAGAGAGAGGCGAAGAAGCCGTGGCAGGACAAGATGGCAGGTGATGTTAAGATTCTGCTCTGTGTATTTACAGGTTGTTATTAATGTTCTCAAGGGATGGATAGTACCGGGCTTTGTATGTTTAAGTGGGCAATTATATTTTACCAATTGGATCTAAGATTATTGTGTTGTGTGTTCCTTTATGTGAGGGTTTGAGTGTAGGAAAGTGTGCGGCTGGGCTGTGTTTCCGCCAAGATATCTAGCAGATATCTTGGGGCACCAGAGGTGTAGACTTAGCGGGTAAAAGACTACTACTTTTTTTATATTTATATTTTTACAACAACAACCTACTGACACTACTATCATACTATCAAACTGCACACATTTAAAGGGATAGCTTTCAGATACTTGGTGACTTTTTGTATATACATATACTCTTGATGGCCTGGATGATTTCACAGGTGTTCTTAAAGGTAAAATGGGGATTTGAACCTCTTCATTTGTATGACTTTGTAAGGTTTTCTGGGTTAAGAGTAGTGAACCATCTCCATAGGTCACCATAGGAGCAGAGCTCCAGGAGTCTTAATCTGCTCAGATCACCCAGTGCCCAGGGCCCATTTTTTTTTCACTCCATGTATTCTCTCATGCTGCTCTATAGCCCAAATAGGCCCACTCAACCTGGGACTCCAGGTCATACTCAAAACATTCTTTTTTTTCTTTTTCTTTTTTTTTTCCAGAGCTGGGGACCGAACCCAGGGCCTTGCACTCGCTAGGCAAGCACTCTACCACTGAGCTAAATCCCCAACCCCTCAAAACATTATTTTTAACTACAGCATCCAAGCTAGCTTTAGGTTATCAATGCAGATGTTTCAAAGATAAACTCTAGATTTATAAATTAATCCAGGACGCTGTTTGTGATGTAACTCTGAAGGGGTTAGGAAATGACAAGAAACAGACCTAGGCCCTTGGCACATATGTAACAGCTGTAATAGTTCGGTCTTCAGGTGGGAGTCCTCTAACAGTCAGAGCAGGAGCTCTATCTGACTCTGTTACCTGCTCTTGGATGCGTTCCCCTAACTGGCTGTTTTGCTTAGTCAAATAGGAGATGCACTTAGTCCTATTGCAACCTAATATGACAAGGTTAGTTGATATCTATGGAAGGCCTTCCCTTTTCTAAAGAGAATAAGAAAATGGTAAGATGGAAGGAGGTGAGAGGGAGGGACTGGGCAGAGGGTAGAGAGGGCACAGTGCAATTGGCATGTAAAAAAAACATTACTTAGAAAAAAATAGCTGTCATTCTAAACTACTCTGAGATATTGGCCTCAGAAAGTCACTCTGAAGTATGTTGTATTTCTTAAAACTGGGAGATGGTATTTAAAAGATATTTAAAGGATAGTAAAATATTTAAAAGATGCCCTATTTATTCCTTTCCATACTGAGAATAGTATGTGCACTCAAATATTTCATGTTAGTATAGATGTCCGTAAGAGCCCACTTTATAGTCAATCATACACAGCTACCTTAACCAACTTCTCCTCTTGCACTATGTAGTGACCATGATGCCCTTGGCAGCCCCATCCTGTGCTTGGAAGTTCCTTCATTAACACTTCCAATTTTAAGATGCCAAACTCCTTATTTCGGTTTCCTTTAGTTGCCCTGAGCCAAGAGGTCAACTTATCTTCCTTCACCTAAAATGGCTCAATCAGAACCTCAAGGCATGGTGGATCCAAGGTGACAGTATTTTATAAGAACATTAACACTAAGATCTGTTGGTTGATCTTGTTTCTCTTTCTTCCTTCCAGGGTCATGCTTCCACATTCCATATTCTTGAGCTAAAAAGTGCCATCTTTTTTCAGCTTGTGCCAACAAATATACTGTGTAGAGACCTTGGATTCTCATGGGATTTGGAAGTATGTGAGCACAGGCTAAACAATTTCTATTCACTAAAACACATCACTTTTGACAACTAGGGTTAGCAGATTCATTTGCAAAACCAATCAGCCCACTGACGCTTCTGAGATTAAAGGTATGAAGAGATGGGACTTAATCTGACCAAAGAAGAATGACTTCATCAAAGATGTGACTTAGGACTACACTGTCTCTGGCACCCATCTTTATAAAGGTGAAGCCACATGAAACATATTGATGAACTTTAACTTTGTCATAGGACAGATATGGCCTCAGAACTAGGGCCCTCCCACAGCCCTTGGACCCAAAACCTGCCCTGAGAGAGAGCTGGTCTTCAAGGAGTGCTCTCCCTCCTAAACCCACTGCCCACAGGGGGGGACCCCACTTTCCTCCCCTGACTATTCAAAGAAAGACCTGCTAAGAGCACATGGGGCATGGGAGCCTCACAGAGGCCTAGAACAGGACACATTCAGTCTCCATTTGCACTCAGAACTAAGGCTGTCCCACAACTTTCCAGACACAAAACCTTCCAGGAGCACTCTCACTCTTAAGATCACAGGCTCACAGACTCACAGGTAAACAGGAGGCACAAGCTCCAGAGACAGCAATACCAACTAACATCAGAGATAAAGAGATGTCGAGAGGTAAGTGCAAGAACCTAAGCAACAGAAACCAAGACTAATTGCTATCATCAGAACCCAGTTCTCTCACCACAGCAAATACTGGATATCCAAACACTCCAGAAAAGCAAGATTTGGATTTAAAATCACATCTCATGATGATGATAGAGGACTTCAAGAAAGATAAATAACTCCCTGAAAGAAATACAGGACAACACAGGTAAACAAGTAGAAGCCCTTAAAGAGGAAACACAAAAATTCCTTAAAATGTTACAGGAAAACACCACAACCAAAGAAGTGAAAGAATTGAACAAAACCATCCAGGACCTAAAAATGGAAATAGAAACAATGAGGAAATCATAAAGAGAGACAACCCTTGAGATAGAAAACCTAGGAAAGAGATTAGAAGTCATAGACACAAGTATCACCAACAGAATACAAGAGATTAAAGAGTGAATCTCAGAGGCAGAAGAGACACAGAAACATTGACACAACCTTCAAAGAAAATGCAAAAAGCAAAAAGATCCTAACCCAAAACATCCAGGAAATCTAGGATTCAATGAGAAGACCAAACCTAAGGATAATGGGTATAGAAAAGAGTGAAGGTTCCCAAATTAAAGGGCCAGTATATATCTTCAATAAAATTATAGCAGAAAATTTCCCTAACCTAAAGAAAGAGACACCCATGAGCATACAAGAAGCCTAAAGAACTCCAAATACATTGGACCAGAAAAGAAATTCCTCCCATCACATAAGAGTCGAAACACTAAATGCACAGAACAAAGAAAGAATATTAAAAACTGCAAGAGAAAATGGACAAGTAACATACAAAGGCAGAAGTACACCAGACTTCTCATCAGAGACCATGATAGCTAGAAGATGCTGGACAGATGTCATACAGACCCTAAGAGAACAAAAATGCCAGCCCAGGTACTATGTTCATTGATCTACATACTGGTTATTGTACCAATACCATGCAGTTTTATCACTATTGTTCTGTAATACAGCTTGAGGTCATGCTGGTGACAACATACGATGACAGGGCCTGCCAGCAGTAGGTCGGGATGGAGACATCTCAGAAGCCTGCAGAGCTCCTTGTAAAGTAGGGTGGCTTCTGGAACCCTGAGTATCAGGAGACACATCTCTCCACGGGACCCACCTTCTGAAATAAGAGGCTGCCTGCAGCAGTCCGGGATGGAGACATCTCAGTAGCCCGCAGTAGCTCTTTGTAAAAACTGGTTGTTTCCATTTCCCTAACCTTATCCTTGGACAAGGGCTGTATAGATTTCATTTGTGTGTGACTGCCTATCAGTTGGCCTTGGTGTGCACAATTATTCTATTATATCTGACTTTCTTCTTTCTCCTTCTGCTCTGGTGAATTCTGTGAAACTAGATGTTCCTTGATGTCATGATTCTTAGACAATTGGAAATTGATGCATAGGGGCACAGCACAGCACAGCCCTAATGGCCCAGGTGCCTGCTATGTGTTCTTGTTTTGGAAACAATGTAATAACTGCACAATGGTAATTCTAGATTAATGCTTGACTTGCAAAGAAACTTTAAAGAAATTATTAGAAAATGAATTAGAGTCAACATTGGGATCTTAAGAAAAGAAAAAGTTATTGAAGTTAGGAAATAAGTTTTGAGAGTGGTTCCTGGATAAGGAAGTATAGAATATATAAAATTATATACTAGTAAAACTAAGTCAAAATACTGGGACTCTTAACAAGAGTTATTGTGTGCAATGAACAGAAAGCTAGAGGAACCACTGAGTTAAGGGTTAACTTGATTCTTTCTGGCCACTGCCTGGCAGCTTTGCCCATGTCATTCATCATTAGAGCTTCACAGGAAAATGCAAGTAGCTGACCTCGGAGCTTTGAGTTCTGAAGTAAAGTAAGTTAAATGTTAAAGTTTAAATAATGATAAGTTTACAATTATTATTATTTTGGCCACAGGCCTGGTAATAGGGGAAGCTTGAAACTTTGGGGAACAATTGTAATTCTTAATTCTTTGTGGGATATGGTTGTTATTTTTTTAAATTTGATTTGGCAATGATTATACAATATCTTTTTTCTACCTCCTTTTGGATTATCAATAAAAGACTGGAGCAAGAGAAAGGCTGGAGAGCATGAGAAGAGCAAATGAAGAGAGCATGAGAGAGAGCATGAGAAGAGAATGTAAAGAGTGAGTAAAGGGAGAATTTGAGATTGTATGTGTGAATGAAAGGAGAGTGCATGGGGTGTGTGTGTGATATGTGTGAGGTGTGTATGAAGAGTGTGTGTGAGAATGAAAGGATAATGAACAGAGGTGTGCATGAGTGTGGGAGTTCGAGAAAAGAAAACCACAATAAAAAAGCAGAGTGTGAAAGAGAATGCAGAGTGTAATGCGGCCTCAAGGCGGAGAGAGAGAGAGAAGAGAAGAGAGAGAGAGAGAGAGAGAGAGAGAGAGAGAGAGAGAGAGAGACAGAGACAGAGAGACAGAGAGAGACAGAGAGAGAGAGAGACAGAGAGACAGAGAGAGACAGAGAGACAGAGAGACAGAGAGAGACAGAGAGAAAGTTTAAGTCTTGAAATTGCCTGTCAGTTTGTACCCAAAGAGTAGTCTGTGTATATTTATTATGCGCCTTCCAGATATTCTTGCTTCCAGTTGAGAACTCCAATCTTGTGTTGAGGCTGAACCCCAGCAAGGTCAGGGATGGTGAGGATGGTGATTCCCCCTGAGAATAGTTATTTTTTTCCTTATCCTTTTTTTTGTGCTTTTCCAAATGAATTTGCAAATTGCTCTTTCTAATTCTATGCAGAATAGAGTTGTAATTTTGATTGTGATTTCATTGAATCTGTAGATTGCCTTTGGCAAGATGGCCATTTTTATAATATTAATCCTACCAATCTATGAGCATGGGAGATCTTTCCATCTTCTGAGATCTTCTTCAATTTCTTTCTTCAGAGGCTTGAAGTTCTTATCATACAGATCTGTTACTTTCTTGGTTAAAGTCACACCAAGGTATTTTATATTATTGGGGACTATTATGAAGGGTGTCGTTTCCCTAAATTCATTCTCGGCTTGTTTCTCTTTTGAGGAGAGGAAGGCTCCTGATTTATTTGAGTTAATTTTATATCTAGCCACTTTTCTGAAGTTGTTTATCAGCTGCAGGAGTTCTCTGGTGGATTTTTGGGGTCACTTAAGTATACTATCATATCATCTGTAAACAGTGATATTTTTACTTTGTCCTTTCCAATTTGTATCCATTTGACCTCTTTTAGTTGTTCTGGCTAGGACTTCAACTACTATATTGGATAGGTAGGGAGAGAGTGGGCAACATTGTCTAGTCCCTGATTTTGGTGGGATTGCTTCAAGTTTCTCTCCATTTAGTTTGATATTGGCTACTGGTTTGCTGTATATTGCTTTTACTATGCTTAGGTATGGGTCTTTAATTATTGATCCTTCTAAGTTTTTATCATGAAGGCGTGTTGAATTTTGTCAAATGCCTTCTCAGCATCTAATGAAATAATCATGTGTTTTTTCCTTGAGTTTGTTTATATAGTGGCTTACATTGATGGATTCCATATATTGGTCTATTCTTCCACCCTTGGGATGAAGCCTAGTTGATCATGGTGAATGATCATTTTGATATGTTCCTGGATTCAGTTTGCAAGAATTTTATTGAGTATTTTTGTGTCAATAGTCATAAGGGAAATTGGTCTGAAGTTCTCTTTCTTTGTTGGGTCTTTGAGTGGTTTAGGTATAAGCATACTTATGGCTTCATAGAAAGAATTGGGTAGTGTTCCTTATGTTTCTGTTTTGTGAAATAATTTGTATAGCATTAGTATTCAGTCTTCTATGAAAGTCTGATAGAATTTTCACTAAATCCATCCTGTCCTGTGCTTTTTTGTTTGGGAGACTTTTAATAACTGCTTCTCTTTCTTTAGGAGTTATGGGACTGTTTAGATCATTTATCTGATCCTGATTTAACTTTGGTACCCGGTATCTGTCTAGAAAATTGTCTATTTCATCCAGATTTTCCCATTTTGTTTGTGTGGCTCTCTTCTTTTGGGTTTGTTGAAAGAAGATTACTTTCTTGCTTTTTCTAAGATGTAGTTTCCCTCCTGTGTTGAGTTTTCTAACTAGTATCTTTTGTACAGGAAAGATACTGTGTTAATTTGGTTTTGTCATGCAATATCTTGTTTTCTCCATCTATGCTAATTGAGAGTTTTGATGGGTATAGTAGTAGCCTGGGCTGGCATTGGTCTTAGGGTTTATATGACATCTGTCCAGGATGCCATAGTCTCTGGTGAGAAGTCTGGTGTAATTCTGATAGGTCTAACTTTATATGTTACTTGACCTTTTTCCCTTACTGCTTTCAATATTTTTTCTTTGTTTTGAGCATTGGTGTTTTGACTATTATGTGAAGGGAGGAATTTCTTTTCTGGTCCAATCTTTTTGGAGTTCTTTAGGCTTTCTGCATGTTCATGGATCTTTATCTTTAGGTCAGGGAAGTTTTTTCTTCTATAATTTTGTTGAAGCTATCTTCTGCCCCTGAGATTCTCGCTTCTATCACCTGTATTCTTTGGTTGATCCTTGTGTCTATGACTATTGATCTCTTTCCTAGGCTTTCTATCTCCAGGGTTGTCATCCTTTGTGGTTTCTTTTTTGTTTCTATTTCCATTTTTAGGTCCTGGATAGTTTTGTTTAATTCCTTCACCTATTTAATTTTTTCTGTAATTCTTCATGTGATTTTTGTGTTTCCTCTTTGAGGGCTTCTACTTGTTTACCTGTGTTGTCCTGTATTTCTTTCAGGGAGTTATTTAAGTCCTTCTTAAAGTACTCTATCATCATCATGAGTTGTGAGTTTAAATTCAAATCTTACTTTTCTGGAGTGTTGGGATATCCAGTATTTGCTGTGGTGGGAGAACTGGGTTCTGATGACAGCAAGTAGTCTTGGTTTTTGTTCCTTAGGTTCTTTCACTTACCTCTTGCCATCTCTTTATCTCTGATGTTAGTTTGTATTGCTGTTTCTGACTGGAGCTTGTGCCTCTGTTGGCCTGTGAGCCTGTGAGCTTGTGATCTTTGGAGTGAGATCTCTCCCGGCATACTAGCTCTCTGCCAGCTGCTTTTGAGTCTGAGTGCTGTGGAAGAGCTCTGGGTCTGGGGGCAGATGGAGACCTAAAACGTCTCATTCCAGGTCACCCTGCAGCTCCCCAGCCCTGTGCACTCCTGTCCGGTCTCTCTTTGGACAATCAATGGAGCAAAAGTGGGGACCTACCTTTGGGCTATGGGTTTAGGAGCAAAACTGCTCCTGACCATCCAGCTCTTTGCAGGTAGGTTCTTGTCAGAGGGTTGTAGGACCACCCCAGCTCTAGGTGCAGATGGAAACTGGAAGTCTCCCTTTGCATTTCCTGCTTTAGTTTGGGGGAATTTTCTATCATTTTGTTGAAAATATTTTTTGGGTCTTTGAGTTGGAATTCTTGCCCTTCTGTGTTTTCCCTCTTCAGGATTTCCTCAGTTTTTTTTCTTTATTGTTTCTATTTCTACATTCAGTTCTTGCACAGCTTTATTTATTTATTTCCTTCACCTGTTTAATTGTATTTCCACGCATATTTTGTGGGATTTATTTATTTCTTCTTTAAAGACCTCTACCTTTTTTATTGTATTTTATTGTATTTCTTTAAAGGATTTATTTTTGTTTTTTGTTTTTTTTTTCAAGTGCCATGAGCCATCTGGATGGCATTGGTTCCTGGATGTTCCTATAGTAGTAATGGGTAGGGAGGAAGGGTAACCTCAATATTCTTGTGTGGCAGGTCTCTGATGGGTATCCTTGTGCTGTATGGTTCTGGATGTGCAGGTCTGTAGAATTCAGGATCCCCAGGTCTGTATGTTTCAGGAACTTCAGGTCTCATGAAGGTGTGCAGAGAATTGGTGGGAGAATGGAGGACTGCATGGGCGAACAGGCTGTTCAGAGTATCTTAGCATGCCCCAGAAGACTCAGTGACTAAGGAAGATGGGTAGAGGAAGGGAAGCTAACTTGTATGCTTCAGGCTCATGATGAAGGAGGGTGGAGAGGTGGCAGAAAAATTCATGTTTCCTTGTGATATCACGCTGCCCAGGGCACCATGGCTTACCCCAGAGGATTCAGCAAGCAGGGAAGATGGATAGGGGAAGGGAAGGTAATCTGTATGTTTCAGGATCCACATGTCTGATAAAGGTAGGAGGGATGTAGTAGGAATATGGTTGTCCAGAGGGGATAGCAGGCTGCTTAAAGCAGCTTGGTGTACCCCAGAACACTCATTGGGAAGGTAAGATTGGTGAGGGAGGGAAGCTAACTTATATGGTTCAGGATCACCAGGTCTGATGATGGTAGAAGAATTGTGAAGTCTATTTTAAAACTCTCTTTTCAATATGACGTTGGATAGTGTTAAGCAAAGCTGAGAACTAAAGAGTGGGGAAGTATTTAACATGTGAGTGATTTTTTCTTATTGGATATTTTTTATTTACATTTCAAATATTATTCCCTTTTCTGGGTTCCCGACAATGAACTACCTCTCCCATCCCCCTCTCCCTTCTTCTATAAGGGTGTTCTCCCTCCCCAACCACCCCCTCTTCCCACCTCCCCACACTGACATTCCCCTACACCGGGGGGCGGGGGGAGTCCAGCCTTGGCAGGACCAAGGGCTTCTCTTCCCATTGGTATCCAACAAGGTCATCCACTGCTACACACGCAGCTGGAGCCATGGGTCTGTTCACGTGTAGTATTTGAGTAGTGGTTTAGTCCCTTGGAGCTCTGGTTGGTTGGTATTGTTGATCTTATAGGGTTGCAAGTCCCTTCAGCTCCTTCGATCATTTCTCTAACTCCTCCAATGGGAACCCTATTCTCAGTTCAATGGTTGGCCTCTAGCATTCAACTCTGTATTTGCGATGCTCTGGCACAGTCCCTCAGGAGACAGCTGTATCAGGCTTCTGTCAGCATACACTTCTTGGCATCAGCAATATTGTCTGGGTTTGTTGGTTGTATGTATATGAGCTGGATCCCCAGGTGAGGAAGGCTCCGAACGGCCATTCTTTCAGTCTCTGCTCCACATGTTGTCTCCATATCTCCTCCTATGAATATTTCTGTTCCCCCTTTTAAGTGTGGACTGAAGCATCCACACTTTGGTAGTGCTTCTTGCTGAGCTTCATGTAGTCTGTGGATTGTATCTTAGGTAATTCGAGCTTTTAAGCTAATCTCCACTTATCAGTTAGTGCATAATGTGTGTGTTATTTTGTGACATTATACTACCTGAGGACCAAGCTATATCACTCCTAGGCATATACCCAAAAGGTGTTCCAACATATATCAAGGACAAATGCTCCACTATGTTCATAACAGCTTTATTTATAATAGCCAGAAGCTGGAAAGAACCCAGATGCCCTTCAACAGAGGAATGGATACAGAAAATGTGGTACATCTACACAATGGAATATTACTCAGCTATCAAAAACAATGACTTTATGAAATTCATAGGCAAATGGATGGAACTAGAAAATATCATCCTGAGTGAGATAACCTAATCACAAAAACACACATGGTATGCCCTCACTGATATCTGAACATTAGCCCAAAATCTCGGAATACCCAAGCTACAATTCACAGGCCACATGAAGCCCAAGAAGAAGGAAGACCAAAATGTGGAAGCTTCATTCCTTCTTAGAACGAAAAACAAAGTACTCACAGGAGGAAATACAGAGACAAAGAATGAAGCAGGATGTGAAGAAAAGGTAATCCAGAGAGTTCCCCATCTGGGGATTCATCTCATATACACCACCCAATACAGTCACTATTGTTGATGCCAAGAAGTGCTTGCTGAGAGGAGTCCGAGTCTCCTAAGAAGCTCTGCCAGATTCCTACTGATACAGATGATGATGGCACAGCTAACCATTGGACTGTATAGGGGGACTCCAATGGATGAGTTATAGTAAAGAGTGAAGGAGCTGAAGGGGTTTGCAACCCATAGGAAGATCAACAATATCAACCCACCAGATCCTACCAAAGCTCCCAGGGACTAAACCACCAACCAATGAGTACACATGGCGGGACCCATGACTCCAGTCACGTATGTAGCAGAGGATGATATTTTCCAGCATCAATAGGAAGAAAAGCCCTTGGTCCTGTGTAGGCTTGTCTCCCTAATGCAGGGTAATTCCAGGGAGTTGAGGTTGGAGTGGGTGGGTAGGAATGCGAGCATCCTCATAGAAGCAGAGGAGGTGGAGGTGGTATGGGAGAGAGGAGAAAGGGGATAACATTTGAAATGTAAATCCATAAAGTATCCAAGAAAAATAAAATTAAAATATATAAAATAAAGGAGATGCATATGAAGGTACAAGAACCATACAGAACCCCAAATAGTATGTTCTTCTGCCACATAGTAAACAGTAACCATGTAGAAAAGAAAGAACCTTAAATGTTGCAATAGGAAAAAAAATCAAGTAGCATATAAAGGCAGACCTACTAGAACTACACCCGAATTCTCAGTGGAGACTCTAAAAGCCACAAGAGCCTGGAGAGATGTGCTACAGACTCAAAGGGGCTGTAGAAGCCAGACCACACTTCTATAGTCAGCACAGCTTTGTTTTTATATTATTTATTAAATAATTTATTTAATAAATGTCAGGGCGGGGAGGCACGAAGAGTTGGGTGGTTGGGTGGGGGAACACCCTCATAGAAGAAGGGGGATGAAGGATGGAATATGAGGTTTATGGACAGGAAAACAGGAAAGGGGATAACATTTGAAATGTAAATATAAAATTCAATAAGCTAAATTAAAATAAATAAAATGTTTTATTAATTTTTTAGAATTTATGCAATGTTTTTTTCACTTAGACACCTTTTCTCAACTCCTTTCCTTACCACCTTACCAATCCTCCCATTCTTTCCCACCTGACTTTCTTATTACTTTATTTTTCTTCTTTCAAAGTTGAATTCATAACTTTAACTTTTAGTGGCTTTTTGTTTATGTTTTTGTTTTTGCTTTGTGTGTTGCATGTGTGCCTATTTATATCAGTCTGTCTGTCTTTGTTTCTGTACATCTGTCTATATTTCTGTCTCTCTACATCTGTCCACCTGTTTGTCTGTCCATCTGTCAGTCCTGTCTGTATTTATCTGTCTGCTCCTGTCCATCTGTCCACTTGTCTGTCCTGTCTTTCTGTGTCTGTCCATCTGCCCATCTGTCTGTCCATTTGTCATGTCCATCTGTCTTTGTTCATTTTTGTCTGTCCATCTGTACCTATTTGTCTGTCTTTATCCATCTGTTTGTCTATAAGTCCATCTGCCATAAGTCTATCTTTCTACCTGTCCATCTGTCCATCTGTCTTTCCTGTCTGTCTCCGTCCATCTGCCTGTCCATCTGTTTCTCTCCATCTGTCTCTGTTCATCCGTCCATCTGTCCATCTGTCTGTCTGTCCATATGTCTGCCCACCTGCCTGTCCATTTGTGTGTCTGCCTGTCAATCAGTCCATCTGTCTGTCCTGTCATTCCATCAGTCTCTCTGCATCTGTCTGTCTGTCTGTCTGTCTGTCTGTCTATCTCTGTCAATCTCCCTGTTTCTGACTGTCCAACTGTCCATTTTTCTCTCTGTTTATCTGTTTCTTTATCTGTACACCTGTCCATCAGTATATCTATCTGTCCATCTGTCTGTCCTGTCTTTCTATCTGTCTCTCTCCATCTGTCTATCTGTCTGTCTGTTCATCTCCATCTATCTGTCATATGACTGCCCTCCTGTCCATCTGTCTGTCCACTTGTCTGTCCCATCTTTCTGTCTGTCAATCTGTCCATGTGTCTGTTCACATGTCCATCAGTCCATCTATCTGTCCATCTGTCTGTCCTGTCTTTCTGTCTGTTTCTGCTCATTTGTCCATCTGTTCATCAGTCTTTCCATCTGTCCTGTCCATCAGTCCATCTGCGTGTCCATCTGTCTATGCCCATTTGTCCGTCTTTATCTGTCTCCCCCTTTGTCTGTCCACCTATCAGTCCATCTATCTGTCCACCTTCTGTCCTATATTTCTGTCAATCTCTGTCTGTCTGCCTATGTCTTTCTCTCCATCTGTCTGTCTGTCTGTCTGTCTCTGTCAGTCTGTCTGTCTCTGACTCCATCTGTCTGTCCTTTTGTCTCTCTGTCTGCATATATGTCTGCCCCTCCATCTGTCTGTATGCCTGTCCATCAGTACATTTGTCTGTCCATCTGAATGTTCTGTCTGCATCTTTCCATATGTCTACTGTCCATCTGTCTGTCCATCTGTACTGTACATCTGTCTTTGCTCATGTCTGTTGGTCTCTGTTTGCCCGTCTGTCCTGTCCATCTGCCTGTTCATCTGTCAGTCCCTGTCTGTCCTGTCTATCCATCCGTCTGTCTCTGTCCATCTGTCTGTCCATCTGTCCTGTCCATCTGTCTTTGTGCATGGCTGTCTGTCTCTGTCCACCCATCTCTGTCTCTGTCCACCTGTCCATCACTCTATCTGCCCATCTGTCTGTCCTGTCTTTCTGTCTGTCTCTTTTCATTTGTCTCTTCATCTGTCTGTTCATCTATCTATCTGTCCATTTATCTGTCCACCAGTCCATTTACCTGTCCATTGGACTATCCTATCTGTCTCTGACTGTCCATCTGTCTGTCTGTTTATTTGTTTCTTCATCTGTCTGTCTACCCGTCCATCAGTCCATCTATCTGTACATCTGACTGTCCCGTCTTTCTGTCATTGTCAATCTTGTCTCTCTGATTGTCCATTTGTCTGTTCATCTGTCTATCCATCTTGACCCTCCTGTAGGCCTGTGTGTCAGCACTCCTGAAGACCGGCTTTTCCCCAGCAGGAACTGGGTACAGAGAGCTGTGTCACAGGGTCAGCTCTGGGCACAGGCAAAAACCAGAAGGATCCTGCCCCTGACTGCTCCTAAGTTTCTGTATCCAGAGGGCTCTAGGTTGGTTCCTCTTGGGTCAGGAAGGTGAGCAGTTTCCCCTGAGCTCTCAGAATTGTCTGCACTTCTGAGAGTCCAGCTTTCTTCCCCACGAGATTTGGGTACAGAGAAGTGTGGGACCAGGTCAGCTCCAGGCTCAAGTGGAAACTTGAAGCTTGAGTGATCTTTATAATGAAAAATTTTAATCTCTGAAGAAAGAGATTGGGATAGACAGTAAAAAAATTAAAAGACATGCCATGCATATGGATTAATAGAAAATTGTGATAATGAACATTATATCCAAACTAATCACTAGAATCTACCCAACATCCATAAAAATTCCCAAGACTTTCAAAAAAGTAGAAAAAAAATAGACACTGGATAACCAGGCATTCCTGAGAGAAAAGACCACTGATGGTATGATTACCATTCTATATTTCAAACTACGTAACAAGCAACAAAAACAGTCTTACTTGTGCAGAAATACTGAGCTCTAGAGAGAGGATACAGGTGCTATAGTATGTGAAAAGGGAAAAACAAAGCAGTGAAATTTAACTGGCAAATGAAGAGGGCAATATGGAGAGAAAGGAATGGAAGATAGATTAAACAATGTTAACCATGTTGGTAAAAGCCATAGAGAAATTAATTATGTTTAATTTTATATATATACACATATATAAAAAACTAAACACACACACATATATGTATATATGTAACTAAACATATATATAACTAAACATATATATATGTGTGTGTGTGTGTGTGTGTGTGTGTGTGTGTGTGTGTGTGTGTACACATTGATATACACATACAAGGTGAAGCCATTTGGGTGAATCCATTTTGGGTTATAATGCTCCTTTGGAAAGTTATAGACTAAGTTCTCCAGTATATAAAAAGTTACCCCCTCAAGGTCAAGGTTGTTGAATGGTCTCCTAAAATAATATAAATATAAGCTATTGTTATTGTCCTTGGCTGCCTCCCAGAATGTGAACATAAGATTGGATTGCTGAAGATACAACACAGGAGTTACAGAAAATGAATAATAAATGACCTGCTATCGTTCCTCCCTGAGCACTGGCTGTCACAGCCCCTGAAATTCCTGTCAAGATACTAAGGTGGGAGGATCTTGGAAAGCTGTCAAGAAAGAAAATCAATCAACAGTCAAAGCAAGCTGTGAAATCTAGGAAGCAATAGCAGGCATAGCAAAATATACCCAAAGATTCAATAGTGACACTTAACATCTTGGAGGAAACCAGCAGTAAAGGGGACTTCATGCTTGATACTGTACACTAGCTAATTACCAGGGTTTGGTAAGATCTTGGACCCCAGAATAGAACCTACTACTGGCAATTTCCTATGCCAGTATAATTCCAAGCTACATTCTAAATATTTATTGTTACATTCAGAGATAAGTATAGTCCTTACTCCTCATTAAAGAAGCTTCTCTTCATAGCAGACAGAGATAGTTACAGAAAGCTACAACTGAATAAAATACAGAGGACAAGTTGGCTATGGGGTGCCTCGACTCAGATAATACACCTACAAAACCATCCTTACTTCTAAAATTCTGGGAAGATTGTAAAGAGATGGGGGCAGAAAGATTTTCAGAGTAAGAGAACAAGGATGCCTGTTCCAAAAAGTGTCTTCTTTCCATGAGAAAGAAGTGGCACTCAAAAAAAATCTCAAAAAAAAATAAAATAAAAATCTCAAAAATATGGTCACTTAAATGAGACTCACATAATGAAAACACCAGGTGACATGCCAGTATCAATGGAGGAAATCTCACAAGGCCCCAAACAGAGATGAAGAGCTACAGGCAATGAATGACTGCAAAGAAAGGCAAAATTTGACTTCCTCAAGATTATCCCTGGATACGTCGTCAAATCTCCTAAATACATGCTAATTTAAGTTCCCTGCACCCAAATACCATGGGGAAGAGAGCTGAACACCCAGGAGTGCAGACATTCTGAGACCACAGGACAGACTGCCACCTCTGCACACCTCTGCCCACATCCCTGTTCCAAGGGGGAAACTGCACAGTGCCTCTGAACACAGAAATATAGGAACAGACAGCCGCTGGTCCCCTCAGTTCTGGTCTATGCCCAGGACTGAACTGAACTGGCCAATCAGCTCCCTGCACCCAAATCCTGTGGGGGAGAGAGCTGGACCCTCAGAAGTGTGGACACTCCTGAGAAGTCAGAGGAGACTGCCCTCTGCCTACAGTCCAGACCCAAGAGGGAATCACATAGTGCCAACTATGCCCGCTGGGTGCAAGGACCTAGGAGCAATCAGGGGCAGGACCATTTGACACCTGCCCATGCCTAGAGCTGAAAGACAGTCTCCAGGAACGCTAACACACTTGAAATCAGTGCACCTGTTCTTAGAAAAGACAGAAAAAAAACCCAGGAAAACAGTTCTACAGGAGTGCTGACACAGAGGCCTATAGCAGGGTCAAGTCACTCTCAGAAACAGCAAGATAAGAAAACACCAGAGACAATCCAATGGTTAGAGGCAAGCGCAAGAACCTATGCAACAGAAACCAAGACTACTTGGCATCATCACAGCCCAGTTCTCCCAACAAAGAAAATATTGGATATCCAAACTCACTGGAAAAGCAATATTTAGATTTGAAATCACATTTTATGATAATGATGGTGGACTTTAAGAAAGACATAAAGAGCTCACTTAAAGAAATGCAGGAAAACACAAATAAACAAGTAGAAGCCCTTAGAGAGGAAACACAAAAATCCCTGAAAGAATTACAGGAAACCACAACCAAACAGGTGAAGGAATTGAAAATGGAAATAGAAGCATAAAGAGAACACAAAGGGAGACAACCCTGGATATAGAAAACCTAAGGAAGAGATAAGGAGCTGTAGATACAAGTATCACCAACAGAATGCAAGAGATAGAAGAGAGAATCTCAGGGGCAGAGGACACCATAGAAAACATCGACACAATTGTCAAAGATAATATAAACACAAAATGCCCCTACCCAAAACATACAGGAAATCCAGGACAAATGAGAAGATCAAACCTAAGGATAATAGGTATAGAAGAAAGTGAAGACTCCCAACTTAAAAGGCCAGTAAATATATTCAACAAAATTATAGAAGAAAACTTCCCTAACCTGAAGAAAGAGATGCCCATAAACATGCAAGAAGCCTACAGAACTCAAAATAGATTGGACCAGAAGAGAAATTCCTCCCATCACATAATAGTTAAAACACCAAATGCACAAAACAAGAAAGAATATTAAAAGCAGTAAGGGAAAAAGGTCAAGTAACATATAAAGGCAGACCTATCAGAATCACACCAGACTTTTCGCCAGAAACTATGAAGGCCAGAAGATCCTGGACTGATGTCATACAGACCCTAAGAGAACACAAATGCCAGCCCAGGTTACTGTATCCTGCAAAACTCTCAATCAACATAGATGGAGAAACCAAGATATTCCATGACAAAACCAAATTTACACAATATCGTTCTACAAATCCAGCACTACAAAGGATAATAAATGGTAAAGCCCAACATAAGGAGGCAAGCTATACCCAAGAAGAGGCAAGAAACTAATCGTCTTGGCAACAAAACAAAGAGAAGAAAAGCACACAAACACAACCTCACATCCAAATATGAATATAACAGGAAGCAATAATCACTATTCCTTAATATCTCTCAACATCAATGGCCTCAACTCCCAATAAAAAAAGACATAGATTAACAAACTGGATACATAACGAGGACCCTGCATTCTGCTGCCTACAGGAAACACACCTCAGAGACAAAGACAGACACTACCTCAGAGTGAAAGGCTGAAAACAACTTTCCAAGCAAATGGTCAGAAGAAGCAAGCTGGAGTAGCCATTCTAATATCAAATAAAATCAACTTTCAACTAAAAGTCATCAAAAAAGATAAGGAAGGACACTTCATATTCATCAAAGGAAAAATCCACCAAGATGAACTCTCAATCCTAAATATCTATGCCCCAAATACAAGGGCACCTACATATGTAAAAGAAACCTTACTAAAGCTCAAAACACACATTGCACCTCACACAATAATAGTAGGAGATTTCAACACCCCACTCTCATCAATGGACAGATCATGGAAACAGAAATTAACCAGAGACGTAGACAGACTAAGAGAAGTCATGAGCCAAATGGACTTAACGGATATTTATAGAACGTTCTACCCTAAAGCAAAAGGATATACCTTCTTCTCAGCTCCTCATGGTACTTTCTCCAAAATTGACCATATAATTGGTCAAAAAACGGGCCTCAACAGGTACAGAAAGATAGAAATAATCCCATGCGTGCTATCAGACCACCACGGCCTAAAGCTGGTCTTCAATAACAATAAGGGAAGAATGCCCACATATACGTGGAAATTGAACAATGCTCTACTCAATGATAACCTGGTCAAGGAAGAAATAAAGAAAGAAATTAAAAACTTTTGAGAGTTTAATGAAAATGAAGGTACAACATACCCAAACTTATGGGACACAATGAAAGCTGTGCTAAGAGGAAAACTCATAGCGCTGAGTGCCTGCAGAAAGAAACAGGAAAGAGCATATGTCAGCAGCTTGACAGCACACCTAAAAGCTCTAGAACAAAAAGAAGCAAATACACCCAGGAGGAGTAGAAGGCAGGAAATAATCAAACTCAGAGCTGAAATCAACCAAGTAGAAACAAAAAGGACCATAGAAAGAATCAACAGAACCAAAAGTTGGTTCTTTGAGAAAATCAACAAGATAGATAAACCCTTAGCCAGACTAACGAGAGGACACAGAGAGTGTGTCCAAATTAACAAAAAATCAGAAATGAAAAGGAGATATAACTACAGATTCAGAGGAAATTCAAAAAATCATCAGATCTTAGTATAAAAGCCTATATTCAACAAAACTTGAAAATCTGCAGGAAATGGACAATTTCCTAGACAGATACCAGGTACTGAAGTTAAATCAGGAACAGATAAACCAGTTAAACAACCCCATAACTCCTAAGGAAATAGAAGAAGTCATTAAAGGTCTCCCAACCAAAAGGAGCCCAGGTCCAGACGGGTTTAGTGCAGAATTCTATCAGACCTTCATAGAAGACCTCGCAAAACCAATATTATCCAAACTATTCCACAAAATTGAAACAGATGGAGCACTACGAATTCCTTCTATGAAGCCACAATTACTCTTATACCTAAACCACACAAAGACCCAACAAAGAAAGAGAACTTCAGACCAATTTCCCTTATGAATATCGATGCAAAAATACTCAATAAAATTCTGGCAAACCGAATCCAAGAGCACATCAAAACAATCATCCACCATGATCAGGCTTCATCCCAGTATGCAGGGATGGTTTAATATACGAAAACCATCAACGGATCCATTATATAAACAAACTGAAAGAACAAAACCACATGATCATTTCATTAGATGCTGAGAAAGCATTTGACAAAATTCAACACCCCTTCAAGGATAAAAGTCCTGGAAAGAATAGGAATTCAAGGCCCATACCTAAACATAGTAAAAGCCATATACAGCAAACCAGTTGCTAACATTAAACTAAATGGAGAGAAACTTGAAGCAATCCCACTAAAATCAGGGACTAGACAAGGCTGCCCACTCTCTCCCTACTTATTCAATATAGTTCTTGAAGTTCTAGCCAGAGCAATCAGACAACAAAAGGAGGTCAAGGGATACAGATCGAAAAAGAAGAAGTCAAAATATCACTAGTTGCAGATGATATGATAGTATATTTAAGTGATCCCAAAAGTTCCACCAGAGAACTACTAAAGCTGATAAACAACTTCAGCAAAGTGGCTGGGTATAAAATTAACTCAAATAAATCAGTAGCCTTCCTCTACACAAAAGAGAAACAGGCCGAGAAAGAAATTAGGGAAATGACACCCTTCATAATAGATCCAAATAATATAAAGTACCTCGGTGTGACTTTAACCAAGCAAGGAAAGATCTGTACAATAAGAACTTCAAGACTCTGAAGAAAGAAATTGAAGAAGATCTCAGAAGATGGAAAGATCTCCCATGCTCATGGATTGGCAGGATTAATATAGTAAAATGGCCATTCTGCCAAAAAGCGATCTACAGATTCAATGCAATCCCCATCAAAATACCAATCCAATTCTTCAAAGAGTTAGACAGAACAATTTGCAAATTCATCTGGAATAACAAAAACCCAGGATAGCTAAAACTATCCTCAACAATAAAAAGGACTTCAGGGGGAATCATTATCCCAGAACTCAAGCAGTATTACAGAGCAATAGTGATAAAAACTGCATGGTATTGGTACAGAGACAGACAGATAGACCAATGGAACAGTATTGAAGACCCAGAAATGAACCCACACACCTATGGGCACTTGATTTTTGACAAAGGAGCCAAAACCATCCAATGGAAAAAAGATAGCATTTTCAGCAAATGGTGCTGGTTCAACTGGAGGTCAACATGTAGAAGAATGCAGATCGATCCATGCTTATCACCCTGTACAAAGCTTAAGTCCAAGTGGATCAAGGACCTCCACATCAAACCAGACACACTCAAACTAATAGAAGAAAAACTAGGGAAGCATCTGGAACACATGGGCACTGGAAAAAATTTCCTGAACAAAACACCAATGGCTTATGCTCTAAGATCAAGAATCGACAAATGGGATCTCATAAAACTGCAAAGCTTCTGTAAGGCAAAGGACACTGTGGTTAGGACAAAACGGCAACCAACAGATTGGGAAAAGATCTTTACCAATCCTACAACAGATAGAGGGCTTATATCCAAAATATACAAAGAACTCAAGAAGTTAGACCGCAGGGAGACAAATAACCCTATTAAAAAATGGGGTTCAGAGCTAAACAAATAATTCACAGCTGAGGAATGCCGAATGGCCGAGAAACACCTAAAGAAATGTTCAACATCGTTAGTCATAAGGGAAATGCAAATCAAAACAACCCTGAGATTTCACCTCACACCAGTGAGAATGGCTAAGATCAAAATCTCAGGTGACAGCAAATGCTGGCGAGGATGTGGAGAAAGGGGAACACTCCTCCATTGTTGGTGGGATGCAGACTGGTACAACCATTCTGGGAATCAGTCTGGAGGTTCCTCAGAAAATTGGACATTGAACTGCTTGAGGAACCAGCTATACCTCTCCTGGGCATATACCCAAAAGATGCCCCAACATATAAAAAAGACACGTGCTCCACTATGTTCATCGCAGCCTTATTTATAATAGCCAGAAGCTGGACAGAACCCAGATGCCCTTCAACAGAGGAATGGATACAGAAAATGTGGTACATCTACACAATGGAATATTACTCAGCTATCAAAAACAATGACTTTATGAAATTCGTAGGCAAATGGTTGGAACTGGAAAATATCATCCTGAGTGAGCTAACCCAATCACAGAAAGACATACATGGTATGTACTCATTGATAAGTGGCAATAGCCCAAATGCTTGAATTACCCTAGATGCCTAGAACAAATGAAACTCAAGACGGATGATCAAATGAATGCATATCGCTCCTGAGAGACACAGCCAGAATACAGCAAATAGAGAGGCGTATGCCAGCAGGAAACCACTGAACTGAGAACGGGACCCCTGTTGAAGGAATCAGAGAAAGAACTGGAAGAGCTTGAAGGAGCTCGAGACCCCATATGTACAACAATGCCAACCAACCAGAGCTTCCACGGACTAAGCCACTACCCAAAGACTATACATGGACTGACCCTGGACTCTGACCTCATAGGTAGCAATGAATAGCCTAGTAAGAGCACGAGTGGAAGGGGAAGCCCTGGGTCCTGCTAAGGCTGAACCCCCAGTGAACTGGACTGTGGGGGGGAGGGAGGCAATGGGGGGAGGGTGGGGAGGGGAACACCCATAAGGAAGGGGAGGGAGGGAGGGGATGTTTGCCTGGAAACCGGAAAGGAATAACATGAAATGTATATAAGAAATACTCAAGTTAATAAAAAAAAAAAGAATTACACCAGACTAATATCCAACATATACAAAGAATTAAAAAAGTTAGACTCCAGAGAACCAAGTAACCCCATTAAAAATCGGGCACAGAGCTAAACAAAACATTCTCAGTTGAGGAATATCAAATGCACGAAAAGAACCCAAAGAAATGTTCAACATCCTTAGTCATCAGAGAAATGCAAATTCAAACAACCCTGAGATTCCACCACTCACAAGTCAGAATGACTACGATAAAAAACTCAGGTGATGCTGGCGAGGATGTTCGGAAAGAGGAACACTCCTCCATTGTTGATGGGATTGAAAACTGGTACAACAACTATGGAGATCAGTCTGGAGGTTCCTCAGAAAATTGGACATTGAACTACCTGAGGACCCAGCTATACTGCTCTTGGGCATATACCAAAAAGATGCCCCAACATATAACAAAGACACACGCTCCACTATGTTCATAACAGCCTTATTTAAAATAGCCAGAAGCTGGAAAGAACCCAGATGTCCTTCCAACAGAGGAATGGATACAGAAAATGTGGTACATCTACACAATGGAGTACTACTCAGCTATCAAAAACAATGACTTTATGAAATTCGTAGGCAAATCGATGAAACTGGAAAATATCATCCTGAGTGAGGTAACCCAATCACAGAAAAAAACACATGGTATGCACTCATTGATAAGTGGCTATTAGCCCAAATGCTCGAATTACCCTAGATGCACAGAACACATGAAACTCAAGATCAAAATGTAAATGCTTCACTCCTTCTTTAAAAGGAACAAGACAGGAAGGAATAACAATCGAAATGTAAATAAAATACTCATTAATAAAAGATAAAATAAGGGGGGACAAGAATACCCTTGGGGAGAATAGGGAGGCAAAGTTTAGAACAGAGGCAGAAGAACACCCATTCAGAGCCTGCCCCCATGTGGCCCATACATATACAGCCACCAAACTAGATAAGATGGATGAAGCAAAGAAGTGCAGGCTGACAGGAACGGATGTAGATCTCTCTGAAGACACAGCAGAATACAGCAAATACATAAGCGAATGCCATCATTAAACCACTGAACTGAGAACAGGACCCCCGTTGAAGGAATCAGACAAAGGACTGAAAGAGCTTGAAGGGGCTCGAGACCCCGTTTCAACAACAATGCCAACCAACCAGAGCTTCCAGGGACTAAGCCACTACCCAAAGACTATACATGGACTGACCCTGGGCTCCAACCTCATAGGTAGCAATGAATAGCCTAGTAAGGGCACCAGTGGAAGGGGAAGCCCTTGATCCTGCCAAGACTGAACCCCCAGTGAACGTGATTGTTGGGGGGAGGGTGGTAAGGGGAGGAGGATGGGGAGCGGATCACCCGTATAGAAGGAGAGGGGAAGGGGTTAGGGGGATGTTGGCTCAGAAACCGGGAAAGAGAATAACAATCGAAATGGAAATAAGACATACTCAAAATTAGTAAAGATGGAAAAAAAAAAAAAAAAGGATTGGGATTACCCGCATATTGGTCTTCCTTCTTCTTGAACTTCTTTTTGGTCTGTGGATTGCATCTTTAGGTAATTCAGGCTGTCCGCCTTGTCAATGAAGTACATTTTTCCTGTGGTGGAGTTACCTCCACTCAATGATATTGCCTACCTCATTGTAGACTGAAACCAGAATGGTTTGTACCAGTCTGCAATCCCCACAGCATGGGAGAATGTTCCTCTTCCCCATCACTTGCCAGCATCTTCTGTCACCTGAGTTTTTATCTTGCCATTTCTCACTGGTGTAGGTCTCCCCACTCCCCTTCTTAAAAAGGAAAATATCCATAGGAGGATGTGGAAACAAAGTTTTAAGCAGCGACTGAAGGAATGGACATTCAGAGCCTGCCCACGTGTGCCCATATATATATATATATATATATATATATATATATATATATATATATATATATATATATATATATATATATATATATATACAGCCACCAAAACTAGGTTAGATTGATGAAGCTAAAAAATGCATGCTGAAAGGGACCGGATATAGATCTCTCCTGAGAGACACATCCAGAGAACAGAGGTCAATGCTAGTAGCAAACCACTGAACTGAGAACAGGTCCTTCTTGGGGGGATTAGAGGAAGTATTGAAAGAGTTGAAGGAGATTGCAACCCCATAAGGACAACAATGGCAACCAACTAGAGCTTCCAAGGACTAAACCACCACCAAAAGACTATACATGGATTGACCCAGGGCTCCAACTGCATATGTAGCAGAGGATAGCCATGTTGGAGCACCAGTGGAAGGGGAAGCTCTTGGTTCTGCCAAGGTTGGACCCCCCAGTGCAGGGGAATATGGGGGGCAGTAGGGAGATGGATGGGGGGAACATCCGTATGGGGGATAGGGAGGGAATGGGGGCTTATGGACAGGAAAACTGGAAAGGGATTTACATTCGAAATGTAAGTAACATGTTGGCGTCTTATTGTTATGTAAATTGGTTGCAAAATGTATATGCTCTGGTTTTGTCTTATAATAGTCTCATTATCATATGTCATTCTCCATACTTTAGGATTGTTTAACTTATTAAATACATTAAATACATACAAGTCGGCTATTTTCTCATTCATGCTTCTACCTGGAACAATTTCAAATAGCTTTTCTCTGAGAATGAAATGTTTAGGAGGAGCAAAGATGTTTTGTAGAAAAGAGTATACATTTAGAAACTCATGGAACATATGGATCTGCTGTGGTTAATAGCAAATGAATCAATAAAACAACATTAATTGTGTATGAAGTTGTAGACATTAAATAGCATAAACATATAAAATATAAAAAGAAAAAAACAACACCACATAGATTCATCAGATCACAGTCATATATACATACACATTTAAACATACACATAATATATATAACAAGAATCATAAGAAAAAGAGGCCATGAATTTGAGAAGGATTGAGAGGACGTATGATGAGTTGGAGGTCACTACACTTTAAATAAACTCTTTTTTTTTATAAGCTTCATTGGCCACAGAGTTTTATCATAGCAGCTGTAGCAGCAGAAACAGCAATAACAACAACAACAACAACAACAACAAACTAAAAATTAGTCTCACTCTGATTCTTATTTCATTCTAACACTCGTAACTAGAAAGTCAACCCCTTTTTTAATCAACACACAAGTTGCTCTGATTAGTCTCTCTGTTCACTTTAGATAAATTATACCCAAGGTCCCTCAAATACATTGATCATTTGTTTCTTTTACCCTGTGTGAAGCCACTCAAGCTATTTTACCTATACTTTCTGCAGTTCTATAATTTCTAACTAATAGTATTTGTTTTCAATTTTATGACAATTTTTTAATTACCTGTGAAAATACTTGTGTAATAAGATTTAAACTGTTTGCAGTTATCATCAGTCTATGAATAATCTCATGTTGGCTTCTGATAATTCTGTATGTATCCAATGACCCTCTAAAATAAGGGAGTGCAAAATTAAGTCACTACTAAGCTTCTTCTTTTGTTTTTGGATTTCTATTTTTTGCAACAAGGCTTCTCTTGTAGACCCGGCTATCTTGGAACTTGCTTTGTAGAGAAGGCTGTCCTGGAACTTGCATAGATCTATTTGCTTCTGCCTCTTTTGTGCTGGGAATAAAGGTGTGCTCCAGTACTGCCCTGGCTGCACTATTCAGCTTCTTTGATGAGAGGATACAAAAACCAACAGGGCCACCTTGTTTGTAGTAGAAGAGCTTCCTTCTGCGTCTTGAGGAACCCAGGTAGGGGTTAGTGGAGAGCAGATTCACATGGATTATTTTGCTTTGTAGGAACGTTAGCTCAGCTCCCAGTTCAGCAGAGCTGGCATCAATGAATGAAGGAAGAAAGTGAAGCTACAAACTAATTTTGTCTCCAATCCATGATGCCTTCTTGAAGCAGAAGGTTGCGGAAGTTCAGCTCACAGGAAGTCTCTGTTTGAATAGCTCAACCAAGAAGACTAAATTAAGGCATAACTAGGAAGAAGGTGTTCATCATAACTGGTCCTTGCTGGCACTCTAAGCTGTATCCTTAAAAATGGTAGAAACAACACAATGTATAAAACAGAACTGTTATAGGAACCCAGCTGGAATGAGATAATTATCAATAATCTGAGATCAAGACAACCTCTACCGGCACATGTGTATATTTAGAAATTCAAATGGGACATAAATAACAATGAATAGAAATTGATATTTGTGGCATGGGATATTGAACAAACATAGGTTTCCCTTAAATGTAGAGGAAAAGAGAATGCTAAAGGTGGTGTGTGTTTCCGTGAAACATCTTGCACTTTAGAAGCAATAAACTAGAGAGAGCAGAGCACAGCCTGTCACAGTAGGTTGTGCTACAATTGAACACATATTATACAAAAACAAAAATATAAGGATATAATTCAAGGTATATTTCCAAGTCCACCTGATGGGAAGACAAATAGTGTTAGTCAAAAGAAAAAATAGAATAAAATGTGAAGAACAGAATCTCATAAAATAAAAAGTAGTGTGACAGATTTCAATAATGCAATCAAATGAGCATTTAACTTTCAACAGTGGGCAGTTCACTCTACTTCCTGTCAGTAAGTGAGAATGCTGGTAGAAAAAAACATCTATTTTAAACTAGGAATTTAAAAAATAAGCCAGTCTTAGATACCAAATTGTAATAGGTAAGGTGATGTCAATATGGGATACATATATTCTTTTTTTGCTTTTTTTTTGGGGGGGGTCAAGATATGTCTTTATAGGACACATGGTTTTTTTTCTTTTGCTGTTACTGGGTGTAGGTGATCCTCATATCAATTTACTCATAATAGGGTCCTATTACTTTGAGAAGTATTTAGGTATAATATCTAAAATACTATCAGAACACTAAGGTAAAGTCAGTGTGAGCAAAAAGCACAACAAAGTAGGGATTAAGTGAAGGAGTGTGAAGTAGTAAACTTATACAGAAGTTTGGCACAGTCTCAGTATAAGAAGAGGGTAAGCTTAAGAATTAATCTTGCAGAGGTTTAAGTAAAGCCTTCTATTTTCAACCAGTTTTTGTAGTTCTAGTATATTGACCCCTTCGACAGGGTATGAAGGTGATATTTTTTAATGAGTAAGGCATATCTGAGATTCTTAGGCAGCCCGTTCTGTACTCCCTTTAACCTCAAAGTGGTCAGAGGTAGGGCATTGTGAGGTGTTAGCCACTCCTTAGCTGCCACTGGCTAGGGCACACTTTTTTGACCAATCATGGCTCAGGGGTGTGGCCCCCATTGTTCAGTGGATTGATAAGCAGGGTGCACAGAGCTCTGGGGTCAGTCCCTGGAATACCACCAGTATGGCAGGGGCGGCTAAGAAAGCCACCCGGCCTAGAGCTGAAGCAGCAGCCGGATCCACCAAGAGATCAAAGCTGAAAAAGGTCAGCGTAGATTGACTTCACAAGAGATATCGTTCTCTTGCCCTTCTTTGTGGAAATATCAAGGTGAGAAGTTCCAAGCTAAGCTCATTCCCTCCCTACTGCAGCCATCCCTTCCCCTAAGACTTTCTCAGGTCTGCTATAAACTTCTCATCTACCTCTGCCCCTTCTCATGAATCCCCACCCACATTCTATCTTTTCCCCAAACCAGTGCCCTTGTGACTTTAGTATGTAGTTTTTTCAGATCACAATGAAGGTGGAGCGATCTCTTCATCCATCAAGGAGGACAAAGTCCCAGAGACCCATCCATACTAGGATTCAGGAAGAGCCGAGCACGAGCCAACAGAGCCGACCATCTGGGGCATATCTTGTTCGTGAGCAAATGAATAAAAATGACAACCCCTCAGCCCCGGCCGCAGCGGAGGCAGTTCCACCGTGCCCCACTATTGCCACTGTTCCTATTGAAGCCGTGGACGTTCCTACACCCTGAGTGGGTCCAAAGTCCTAATTAACATCACTGACTGGGTCTGGGAGCTGACACACAGTCAGGGTGTCAAGTCCACGTCTCACCACATACTTATTTGTATGATGGTGACAATAAAATCAATCAGATGTGAAAATATATATGTCACTCTCAATCTCTGATGGTGTAGAATGAGAGGGATGGAGGGAGGGAAAACTGGGAAGATGATGAGAAGGAACACCAGTTTCTAGAAGGTTGGGAGCAGCATGAACAACCCCCTGATAGGCAGACAATGAAGGGTCCAAATTGAGTTAGCACAAATGTCCTCCTGAAACACTATTTCACAAGGCATCAGGGAAAACACAGAGTAGTCCTAAATGTCACTGGCTAGGGCTGCTGCATTGTTTCAAGCTATTACATTGATGTGAAACTGAGGTGTGAGTGGCAGTTCCAGTCCTAACTTAGGAGGCACCTCAACTTTAGTACCCTTAACCTCCTTGTGGTGTTTTTTACAGTCCTCATTATCTCATGTACGAAGACACGCAGAAGGGCCAAAGACTTCATCCCATCAAAATGCACAGTATATATGAAAGGGCAGTAATCTTGACTGGAGGCTGCAAATGCAGCATGGATTTAGCCTAACTCTTTGGAAATTGGGGGAGGAGTAGGACAGTAAGTAGAGGCTTGCCAACCAGTACTGCTTACAAAGCAGGTAGAGATATCTACAGCTTATTTTTGTAACCATATAGGAAGAACAACATCAGCCAGACACCACCAGAGCTCTCAGGGACTAAACAACCAACCAAAGGGTACACATAGAAGGACTCATGGCCCCAGCTGCATATGTAGCAGAGGAGGTCATTGTCTAGCATCAATAGGAGGAAAAGCCCTTGGTCCTGAGAAACCCGTTTCCCCAGTATAGGGGATTGTGAGGACTTTGAGGTTGAAGTGGTTAGGTGGGAGTGGAAACATCCTCACAGAAGCAGGGGTAGGGGGTAGGGGTATCGGAGAAGGGGAGAGGGGATAACATTTGACATATAAATTCATATAATAACCAAGAAAAATAAAATTAAACATAGAAAGAACAAAAAAGTTTTTAAAAAAAATATCATTTGAGTCCATACTCCCTACTTGCTAGATATATTGCAATCTTACTTAAAATCACACACACACACACACACACACACACACACACACACACATATATATACATATATATATATATATGTGTATATATATATATATATATATACTGTAAGCTGTGACTTGCTTATCAATAAAATACTAGAATGAATCCAGCAGGAATACTGTACTATACAGATGTAACTGCAGCACAGAAAGTACATACTGAATTCATGTTCTTATCTTCCTGGGCTCACAGATTCCCTACATTTACTAGCTTTTTTTTTTTCCGGGGCTGAGGACCGAACCCAGGACCTTGCACTTCCTAGGCAAGCGCTCTACCACTGAGCCAAATCCCCAACCCTATTTACTAGCTTTTTTTGCAGGTAGGTTCCATACATGCTAATTTTAATCAATGGTACATGAACAAAAATTGATGTTCACACACTGTTGCAATCCCTTACAGTGGGCAGCAGTGGAGATGACCTAGGATAATCTTGGAAACTATGTGTTGAAGGCAGAAGATTTGCTGTAAGCTTAGGCCTCTAAATGGAAATATGTCCCAGTGGTATGTTTGCCTGATCAGTTTTGAGATGTGAATCTGTGGTAGTGCATCAGTTCTTCCTTGGGAGTCAGTTTAATAGAGAAAATTGTCTACCCAGAATGAGGAGCTCTTGCCAGTGCAAAGTCTTATAAGGCTGGACAGTGGTGTGGAACCAGCTGTACCAGCTCAGAAATGCTAGTTAAATACACAAGAGTTCTGTGAGCCATCTTACGTCATAACTTTAGGTTGCATTGAGCCACAACAGGAATATTTATACCATAAAAATTGGTAGACACTATATCAGGATTTTTTGTCTTTGTTGGTTTTGGGATTGCCCCATTGAAATGTTTATTCATACCACTGTCAGGGTATGTATGGTTTTCCTCTTTGCCTCAGATGAAAATGTTAACAGAACATTATGTATTTGTGTGATCCAAAAAGTATTTGGGATTATGAACCAAGTTCAAATGTTGAAGGAACTAAGATAAGAGATGTTAATGTGTGGTGGCTTATATCAAAGGTTGGATGGACCATAAGATAAGGAGGAAATGAGAATCGTTTTATTTCTGACATTTTTGGGGATTTATTTTTTGTATCTTAAATTTTTGAGAATTTCAATTTTCTAATTTTCTTTATCTCTTTTACTGGTTGTCACTTGTCCATCTTCAAGTATTATATTCAAGTATTATTCAGGTATTATACTACCTGGTGACAGACACCAAGGAAATGTCTTATTTTTCTATGCTCCTGTGCCAGAGGCTGGAGCTAGTACTTAGAAGGCAATGTCCCCATCCAGACTTTCTCAGCAGTAAACTCTGAGACAAGCATTCAAGTAAAAGCGATTCATGTGTAATGCGATGCCAGAATATGAGAAAGTGGGGGAGAAATGAGACAGGGAGAGGAAAACAGCCCATGAAGTGGGGTGAGACCCAGAACATTGCTGCTATGGGCAGTTAGAGGGACCAGAAAAATGCAGAACACATATTAGCCTATTAGCTCTCTTCAGACACTGTTTAGTATAGCATCAGAAGCCTCAAATTCCATATTCTGCTGAGACAACCAAATTGTATTTTTGCTTTCATTATCTAGCCACTGAGAGTCTCTGATCTGGCAGGACTCTAGCTTTGTCAAAGGTGAGCTGACTCCTTTATTCTGACCTCTTGATCAAGACTTTTCATGTGCCCCCATAGAAGCCCTTCATTGTGACTCATTACATTTTCATCCCAACCATTACCTACATGTAGTTCTCTATATGCATACACAACAATTAAATCACAGTGTTGAGGTTTGTAAAACTGGTAGAGGTAATACTTTATGCAATATAATTATTGCTATCTTAGATTAAATGTAGCTTTTGTTTGAATTTTTGTCTATAGTATAATGCCACTGGGCCCATTCTGACTTCTGACATCTAAAACTGTATGGTAACAATTAAATTTGTGTTGTTTTAAGCTATTCTACTTCTAGTAATTTGTCACAGCAGCATTATGGAATACATTCATGTCCAGTATTTTAAAATTATGCATTTTTACACGGCCTTTTGAGTATCCAGTGTAATTGCAATGTTTATTTGTCTTTGTTCAGTTGATTTCAGGAGTGATCATTGTGGATTATGTATAAGAAAGTGACTTCTGGGTTGACTGCTCTCTGAGGCTTAATCTCATTAATCAGTTGGTGGCTTCTTAGGGCAGACTCTGACCTTACAGGTAGCCAGGTGCATGGTAGCATATTGCTTGAGGGAAATTGAGTGTTGATGGCACCTGCTGATTGTGGTCCAGTTATCTCAGGATTAAGTGCTGCTTTTGATAACCTGTACTCTTTTTTTGTGGATAATCATTTGTCCAGGTGGTTTAAAATTCTTTCTTCTTCTTTTTATTGGGTATTTTTATTTACATTTCAAATATTATTCCCTTTCCTGGTTACCCAGCCATAAGCCCCATATCCCATCCTCTTCCCCTTCCTTTTTTTTTATCATATTTGATAGCAGCTTTTTTATTGGTTACAAAACCTAAGCCCATATACAAGATTAGGAACATGTTTAGATGCCTCTTTTGAAAGAACATTTTAGTCTTTTTTTTAAAACTGAGTTTAAAAAAAAATAGAAACAATGCAATTTTAAAACACTGTTTTGAAAACTTAAAAGTGCAGCAATACACTCAGTTTCCTTTATCTATGAAGTGGTGCGATTCCAATTCAAACCGGTAAGGTCACAGCAAACCAGATCAAGCAGATGCAGGGTCTGCACTACTCGATGCTAACGTTACTCAAACGTTAGTGTGCACTTAAGACGCAAGAGGAAATAGGAATCATCACAGTAGAGGCCCAATTTTAATCTCAATGTGTACAAATTTTAAAAGGTAACTCAGAAAAGTAGGGAGAGTTGAGAAGAAAGTAAATGTGGAAAATGCTATCTTTCTTCCATTGGATGCTTTTAGCACCTTTGTCAAAGATCAAGAGACCATAGGTGTGTGGGTTCATTTCTGAGTCTTCAATTCTGTTCCACTGATCTATCTGCCTGTCTCTGTACCAGTACCATACAGTTTTTATCACTACTGTGCTATAATACTGCTTGAGGTCAGGTATGGTGATTTCCCCAGAAGTTCTTTTATTATTTATTATTTATTTATTTTTCCCATTTTTAAACATTGGGTATTTTCTTTTTTTTTCTTCTTCTTTTTTTTTTATTAACAGTATTTCTTATTTACATTTCGAGTGTTATTCCCTTTCCCGGTTTCCGGGCAAACATCCCCCTAATCCCTCCCCCTCCCCTTCATTATGGGTGTTCCCCTCCCCATCCTCCCCCCATTGCCACCCTCCCCCCAACAATCACATTCACTGGGGGTTCAGTCTTAGCAGGACAAAGGGCTTCCCCTTCCACTGGTGCTCTTACTAGGATATTCAATGCTACCTATGAGGTCAAAGTCCAGGGTCAGTCCATGTATAGTCTTTAGGTAGTGGCTTAGTCCCTGGAAGCTCTGGTTGCTTGGCATTGTTGTACATATGGGGTCTCGAGCCCCTTCAAGCTCTTCCAGTTCTTTCTCTGATTCCTTCAACGGGGGTCCTATTCTCAGTTCAGTGGTTTGCTGCTGGCATTCGCCTCTGTATTTGCTGTATTCTGGCTGTGTCTCTCAGGAGAGATCTACATCCGGCTCCTGCCTGCCTGCACTTCTTTGCTTCATCCATCTTGTCTAATTGGGTGGCTGTATATGTGTGGGCTACATGTGGGGCAGGGTCTGAATGGGTGTTCCTTCTGTGTCTGTTTTAATCTTTGCCTCTCTATTCCCTGCCAAGGGTATTCTTGTTCCCCTTTTAAAGAAGGAATGAAACATTCACATTTTGATCACCTGTCTTGAGTTTCATGTGTTCTATGCATCTAGGGTAATTCAAGCATTTGGGCTAATAGGCACTAATTAATGAGTGCATACCATGTGTGTTTTTCTGTGATTGGGTTACCTCACTCAGGATGATATTTTCCAGTTCCAACCATTTGTCTATGAATTTCATAAAGGCATTGTTTTTGATAGCTGAGTAATATTCCATTGTGTAGATGTACCACATTTTCTGTATCCATTCCTCTGTTGAAGGGCATCTGGGTTCTTTCCAGCTTCTGG